>NC_045511.1:27222884-27534001 GCF_009650955.1 Corvus moneduloides
CAATTAACAGTAGTAGTAGTATTTGCAGTAGAGAAAACACTGAAATTAAGAGAACTGCTGGACTGAGTACTTAATGAAGGACTTGCATGTACTTTACCAGCAGTCTACTCCTTACTGGGCAGTTATGGAACAGAACAACACTAAGCCCATTGCCACAGGGATAACTACTCTGCTGTGCAGTGCAGCAAGTCTAAGACTACACCAGGTATCGTTTTATTCATGCTAATAAAACTTGACAAATGAATTCTCAACTACTCTGTATATTGGTAGCATTACTTTCAGCGAAGCAGGATACTTGATGTTTCAATTGGCAAAGACAGTGAATTAATACCCCTGAGCTCTGCCAAGCAATGATCCAAATACAGGGACAATGGCTGCTGAAACCTCTGCTCCTTTTAAGCTGTGCCATTTTCTACCTCCTTCACTTCTTGCTGTGCCTTGCAGACCATGGCACTGAGAAACAGAAAGACTATGAAGGAAACAGTAACAGCAGGAAAAGCAATACAAGATGTTGACACTGGCAATTCATCTGATAAGATATGAAAAAGTGATTTAGGAAAAAAGTAACTCTAAACTAACAGGAAAGTATTGAATAGTTTTTATGTGATTATCTAAAATACTGTCTCACTAGAATCCAGAATAAATTTTCTCCCTCGTAGGTCATTTTTTTTGCAGATATTTAGTATAAAGTAGAGACTGAAGGAATGTAAAGGAGAATTGATACTGCATGTTATTACTTGTACAAAAATCTAGAATGGTCAGTAAAACATTTGATCAGAATATGTAGAAACTATTATAAGAATTTAATCTTCTCACCCATTGTAAACCTTCAACATAGAGCATAAAAGTTTCCTAATACCTAGTAGCTGTTCTAATGATATGGAAAGATAATCCAAAATCAACAAGTTTTATTTTTTGCTCAACAGAACTTAGGACGCAGCTCTCTCCTTCTGTGTTCATCTTCCTTTTGACCTTTTTCTGGCCAGGTCAAAGATCTTCAACCTCTGCACTAAATTTTATGAGATACTTATATGCCATTTTTCTGTTGAGAGCTCTACCAGCTCTCAACACACAGGGCTATTCACAGATCTTGGAAGAAAAAGCCCCCCACTGTTTCTCTTTCACTAAAGTTCCTGTAACTTTTCAAACTGCTATAGAAATGGAGTCTGTTTCTCCAAGCATGCCACGTATAGATAGCTGTTTTTTGCAGTGCATGATCCAGAAAATTCTTACACATATGTCCATTGATTCTTTAAGATTAGATACAAGATGTTTAAAATCGGGTTGTTAATCATGCTGGAAGGTATATTTTTGTTTTATTAAATAATAAAGATTTTCCAATGCTCAGAATAAGTAGGAATTAATATATTATTTTGTTTTGTTGTAAGACCTTATGAATCTAGTGAAACAAAGTCTTTTCACCAATGGGTAATTTTATTCATGTGATTTACTCTTTTTCGTTGAGGGTAGAGCAGATAGTTAACTGCTTATTCACCTCATTTATTTTGTCAATGCTCCCATGTTCTTTATAATGATTCAGCTACAGTATCTGAAGTAGGTGAACTTAGTGAGCCAGAGGCAATGCTGACCAAGCAACACAGAAGCCAACTAATCAGTTTGTAGAAAATAGTTAAAATTCAGAAACAGCCAAGTCCCAAAATCCAATGAAAAAGCTCTTTACGAAAGAAAGAAAACTATAGACTGAAAAAGTAGAAGGAGAAATTTAAACAGAGAATAATCAGTTACCCTTTGTCAAGATAGGTGTACTGGCTTTGCCTGCAATACAGTCAATTTTCTCCAAAGCAGCTCACAGGGTGTTTTGGATTTGTGAAAAAAACAGTGTCGGTAACCCACCCATGTTGCAGCTATTGCTGAAAAATATATAATGTCTGCACAACATCAAAGCCATTTCTACTTCTCGCACAGTCCCAAAAGCAAGTGGGGCTGCGGATGCAAAGCACAAGCTGGGAGGAGACACAGCTGAGATCAACTTGCCCCCAGGGTATCCCATACCGCACAGCACCATGCTCAATATAAGATAGGAAGAAGAAGGAACATTTGGACTTTTGATATTTTTCTTCCCAAGTAAACGCTACACATGGCGGAGCCCAGCTTTCCCACAGAAGGCTCAACGCCTGCCTGTCCGTGGAAACAGTGAATGAATTATTTGTTTTGCTTTGCTTGTGGGGGTGGCTTTGCTTTACCTAGTAACTATCCTGACCTTAGAACACAAGTTTTTCCATTCTTACCCTCCTGATTCTCCCCCCTATCCCATCAGGGGAAAGAGTGAGTCAGCAGCTGTGTGGGGCTTACTTGCTAATTGGAGTTAAACCACAACAATATGAAAGAAGATACTTCTAACAAATCAAATTACATAAACTCATTATAAAATGATGTAACTAGAAACAATTTATCCTAACTGAATCAGAGAACAAGCATTTTATTTTCAAAAGTAAAAACATTTCATAGTCAACAAAAATGGGGTTTTGTTATCTTGTAAGTGATTACTACAGACAAGAGGGGGATAATGGTTCTCCTGGTGACCAAATGAAAAGGAACATACATTTGAAAAAAAAAAAACCAACAAGTAAGAAGTAATCCTGATAGAACACCACTTCATGTAAAATGGAGTGTTATTACTGACAGAGAAGATGTAAAATCAACCTGGTGTACCTTGTAGTCTATGACTGTTAGAGAACAGCGTGAACATGATACAGAAACTAGAAGGATTGAAGCATACAGAGGACTATACCAGCAGATTTCAAGTAACTATGACTCTTTTCTAAGGAAACCTTGGAATGAAGACAGGCCAAGCAGTGAATTAGACAGGTACAGGCATCTTCCAACTCAAATTATTCTTTGGAAGAACCAAGCATTCACACATCCATCATCAAGAATATACACATTAAATGAATTGTAACAAGGACAAAATTATGGATACACTAATCTTTGAAAAAGAAACACTCCTGGATCATAGACTCACGGATGGAAGTAATTTTGGACTGGCTGTATAGGGACATGGCTTGTAACCCATGTTCAGAACCTAAGTAAACTCTACCTAAGTAGATTTTTAAATGAGGAAATGAATCACTGGCTGTATACAAAACAAAGACATGAAATTGTTTTATCACAGTAATTGTTTAAGAACTGGCAAAGCAGCAGACCTCTGCCTGAAGGCACTGTGATTCAGAACTAGCAAAGAAGCTAAAAGTGCATAAAATCTGTTGGAGCTAGAACCGGATGGGAGTATTTGTGGAGCTGTATCCACTAAATCAGTAGCAATAAGCCACAATTTCACTTCCAACAATGAATACGTAACACTTCAAAATGTCACTTTCCTTATGGATTTCACAGAAGCAATAGTCAGGTGAAGGAGTAAGTTCTTCAGTATATTTCTGAAAAGTCTCTGCCTGGAAATGAGTGGATAATTTTAACAGTGGGTAAGGACAAGTAAGGAGGTGATGGTCTACTATCAGAGTACTGATTTTATACTAATGCCAGGAAAAAGAAAGATGACCAACTTCCCAATTTTGTATTCTTGCTAGCTCTAAGGCAACTACTTCTAAATAAATATACAGAGCATTTTATTTCCCTGCAAAAGAATGAATGCTGTACAAATTAAAACAACTACTACAAAGTGAGGCCCCTAAAAACACCCTAAATTGCCAGTTTAAAGATTCTACGAAAACTACTGCTAATAGCACAACAATTATGAGGAGAGAATTACCACATACTGAGCAGAAATTGGAGCTGTATAGTGCACAGGAGGTGAATCTTGTTTATAATTTAAGACAATAATGAAATAGTAGAGTAGCTAACACCAAACTTTCCTTAACAATGTCTTCATGTTTATCCCACTCAATGAAATTTTTGATCAGACTTTTTAAGGAATTAATGCAGAACAGAATGGAGAACAAAATGCTTTTAGATCTTGTATCTTAATTTGCCTTGCTTTTTCACCCTATAGGTTTAATTGTTGTAAGTCAAACCCATATTTCTTGTCACATATATGCCTATACGAAATTCTTGACATTCTGAACTCATTTCAGGACTTATTATAACAGCTGAAATAATATACTCCACCCATAAATAGTAACATATTCAGAGGCGTGAATTTAACAAAATAGAAAAATGAATGCTCTTTTTAAGATGTCCTTTATCTGCTGTCCCAGTTGTGTGTTTTCCCCATGTCATAAGCCATGTTTATGTGCAGAAACTTCAAGTACAGTAACATATCTTCTGATGAAGAGGATCTGCACATTTACATATCGAGATTTATCCTTCAAAAACAGTCTGTGTGCAAAATTAGTCATGCAGCATATACAGTTTAGCAACTTTTAAGTGGCCTAGACCACCCCCATAAGATTCAGTGACCAAAGAACAGATATACCTGTAAGATGTTATGGTCATACCATGCAGCACTGATCTCATTGTCTCTCTTCAAACAGGTGAGCTACATAACTGTGCAAATTTTAAAGAATTCAAAGCAGCTGTACTTAACTTTTAGAACCTGAAGCCCAAACCTGCTCACACAGACAACTGAAAACTAACTACAGAAAATGTTTCAAATTAGTAATTTAATTTTCTCTCTACCAAAGGAACACCATGTTACAGCAGTCTAAAAATCTTCAGCACAAAGACTGAATATCAGCATTCTTTAAGGAACAGCGTATAAACAAAGATATTCCTTAACAAAAAAACCCGAAAGTCAACTAAAATAAATACTATATAGAGAAAAAGTGCTCACAAAGCAGACTTCCTGACTGGTATCATTACCATCATACCATACATACCATTGCTATGTATAGCAAAATCTCCAAGTGCAAAATAGAACACTGAGCCTTTAGATTAACTGATCACTGAAATCTCATTGATGCAGTGGGCAGTAGATTTTTGTTGCATGTTGAATCTCAGGGAACTTTTTTCTTCATTTACAATTATATCATTTTTCCACATTATCCCTCTACCACCCCCCCCCCCCCCCTCCACCGCCCCCCCCTCGCATTCTCTTGTACTGCTCTTGTTTTCAAATGCTCTGGACATTTTTACACATCCCTGACATGAAACAGGACAGACTTGAAGCAGAAAATAAAGCAAACTAGAAAAAAAATACTGACCTACAACTATATTCCATCACAAGATACGTTTGTTAGAATCCAGTTTTCAGTTGGGAGGTTCACTTTGGAGATAAAAAGAAAATATGTACTGACAATGTCAAAATTATTCTGCTTCCAAAATCTGTTCTCCTTTCAAAATCTGTTTATATTAATACATATTTTAATGACACATGAAAACATGAAGATGAAATAGAAACGAAAGACAACACAAAACATTTTGGATCAACTGTTATTGATTCATTTTTAGTTGTTCTCTGGAAAATAACAAGTTGAGGAAAACCAGATTTATCTGGAATTAAAGCAGTTCTCTAAATTTAAAATCATGAAACAGAAATGTAGTTTTGGAGCATTACTGGTTGGTGCAGCTGAATCCAAAAGGAAAGAGTGAGAATTACGTGTGCTAGAGCACACTCTTTCACTCAATACAAAGAAACTCATGTCTAGCAAGAGGCAGTTATGGATCTCACTTTCCAAATCTCTATGCAAACTAGGATTTACATCTTTGAGTTTGTTTTGATGTCCTTTTCTTAAGGAAAGAAACTATGAAACATTTTTTCTAGAAGTCTTAAAAACAATCCCCAATGCCTTCCTCTTCCCCTGCATGCACCTTACTGCAAATCATATTTCAGAATCTGGTCTTTAGCTTCATATTCCCAACATGAATTACAAAATAACCTAAGTGACTTTAATTGCAAAAATGAGTAACTGTCTATTTTCGATTATCAAAATACAAAAATGTGTCATTTTAGAAGCCAGCACAGTGTATCTCCTCTATCTATTATTTCCTTAGTCTGTACATATGGACAATAAAACATTGGCAAAGATGGCAATTTATTTTAACTCTCAAGTCAAAGTCACACACCTCTGTTTTTTAAACACTTAAAAACTATTTTCTAATTTCCTTATTTTCTTAGTCAGGTTCCCTCTGCTTTTTGGATTTTTTTTTTAAAAAGGTCATCTAGAGAAAACATTCATATTATGTTCATTCACAATGGATTTTGGGTTTCCACTTAAATAATGCAGTTGAAATCTTCAGAAGAAATTAATACTGAAACACTGAACACTTATATGCATAGTAATATGCAAAAGAAACAATTTCAGAATTAAGATACAAGCTTCAACACCTTTCAGAAATAAAAGATCACTTAATATCTGTGAAACTGTATGCTGTTCTTGGAAATAGTGTCTCTTGCAACCAATTACAAGTGTACTTACATTTCATTTGCCTTCAAGAATCTGAGATTGTCTCCTCTCTCAACAGATAATGTACACTCACCATTAACTCTCTGTCAATGACTCCCACCTTACATAGAGTGGAATAATAACACCATTCTCATTTGCTTCCCCTGTAAAAAAGCTTGAGGGCATAGTGTTATAATGATTTGTTCATCTTTAATTGTGCAAATAAATCTTGGTACTACCTTGGTAACATCCAGTTGTCTGATCTGCCACAAATGTAAGCAAAATCTATGGTCAGACCTTTCATCCTCGTCCCTCCAAAGGCCCTTCCTTCCCCCCTAATATGTCTTCTTTTCCACCTTTTCAACTTTGACATTTTTCACTAAATAGATACGGCTTTCCAAGGCTGACTGCTCCATCACAGATGAAAAAAAAAAAGAATTAAAAATATTCTAAACTATAATTAATTATCTAAATTCAGAATTTTGCAGCTATTGAAATTCTAAGTGCTGACAAATACTTACAATATTTCAGGTCTACTGGGGTTTTGGTGCTTTGGTTTTGATGAGTTTTTGTGTGTTTATTTTCATATCTACCAGGTCCACTCAAGATTTGCTATCTGTACTGGGTGATGCAGCACAGGAATATTGTCAATGTCTCTTACATAAATTATGGGAAGTAGAAACAGAAAATAGAAAAGAAAATAAAAAAAACTACCCAACACCCAACAACAAAACAAATATCACCAAAGCTTTACAAAGAAAAAGCATATAGCTCTAGACACAGAGGACACCACTAGCAAATATCAGTTGTGAATGCTAAGTCCTTGCCCACAGCTTTCATGGCTCCAAAACCATCTGCCCCAGTTTGGTTTAAGTCAATCCAGCGTTATAATGCTACATGAATGATACTGTGCCTCATTTGCACATACAACAATTCTCACACAGCTTCATAATAAAAAAGACCAAACACTTGGCCTACTTGCAAACGAAATCAATTTAAAAAAAACATTTATCTTTTTCATGCAGATCAATCCAGCTTGGGTTGATCAGAAAAGTATCCCCTGAGGACTATTTGCAAGAAAAGTGAATTAGAGTATTTGCTTTACTCTGTGTGAATTCACCCAAGGTGAATGTGACCAGAGTGCATTTATCTGTCAGTTTTAAACTTTCTCTTCTAATTTCTTGTGTTTTGAAAAAACAAAACTATTTAGTTGCTGGAAATAGCAAGGTAACTCTAAGGAAATGGATGCTTACTACAAATCTGTGTATATTTGACAGCTAAGTCTTGAGATGTGAAACTAGTACTAAATCTCTCAGGAAAATCCTCTTACAAGAGGCAATGTGTAAAGATTTTAGTTTCCTTTCTGGTCTCTGGAATAAGGAATCTTATTTCTCCCAATACACATTACACAAATGAAGGAGCAAGGACAGTGAAGTAGGCACCATCCGGAGTGACAGGTTAGATATTTCAGCACTCAAAGTAAAACAAAGAACAACACTTTTAAAAATTCAACTTAAAAGAAGGAAAATATTTTTGTCCCCCTTTTTCAGTAAAATTATCAGTCAAATATCTCTCTTGGAGGAAATGGCCTCAAGATGCCCCAGGTGAGCTTTATATGGGATATTAGGAAAAATTTCTTCACTGAAGGGATTTTGTGGACCATGGAAGTGGTTGAGTCACTATCCCTGTAGGTATTTAAAAGCAGTGTAGATGTGGCACTTAGGGACATGGTTTAGTGGTGGACTTGGAAGTGCTCACTTAATGGTTGGACTTGATGACCTTAAGAGGTTTTTTCCCCAATAAAAGGTTCTATGTCTCTTCTACAGTGACATGTCAAAGGACCATGCTGTTCCTAGCTTAAACATCCAACACTGAAAAGTCCTGGTATCCATCTCAGATATGATGTTTCTTCTTAGGATAGTTTATCGGCAGTCTTCAGGATCCAAATACCTATAAACCAGGTATTTCTCTGCCTTCTATATACCTCAGACTCATGATTTGTGACTTAGGAACCTCTGCACTCCAATCCTAACAGTCTTCGTGACTGCTTCTTAACCTATCCATGCAAAAGCAGCAGGAAACAGGTTGAAACAGCAGATTATATTTAACCAGGAGGAAAGAAGGTAACTGTGAGAGAAAGATTGCTGGGAGTAAGCTCTTCTATTAAGAATACTGTCCAGGCTGTACTATATGAAAGAAACCCAGAGGAATTTACCTTTAATATCTGTCATTCTGATACGAGCCAGTTGGATCTGTCATGCAGAGTAAGAGCTTAAGAACAAAATGATCTACACAAAAGTGTCATTGATAATCTTTGATTGTCAACTTGAAGAGCCTGATCTGTCAAAATATGTCCGTATTTACCAGCTTTTCATAAATTCGACTGCATCCATTATTGATTTCAACTGCACTTATCTGGCAGCCACACCTCTTCCTCAGTACCCAGAATCTAGTGATAACTCTATTATTCAGCATCCCTTAAGACATTTGAGTAATCCACCAGCATCACAGAGATGGTGCCTTAATGGAAAGGAGGAGATAAAAACTTATCCCTTCACCTCAATGTCATGTTGAAACTGCCTTTTGTATATTACTTCCTTCATTTCCAAGAGAAAATACTGATCATTTCTGGCACAGTCTTGAATGACTTTTGTGACTAATCTTAACAACTGATGACCTCCATTTGTAAAAAACTTTGAGCAAATTTATATTTGTTTCCTGATGGTCTTATTAAAATGTACTTTAAGTGAAACAAGTATAATTTCAAAGTCTCTTTTTGAAGACAAAAGACGGTGTCTTATTTGAATTGCAATATTTAGGCAAAATGCTGGGGATGTTTTGGACACAAATTCAAAACCATCAGCTGAACTCAGCACAATCTGTATTTGGGGAAAATAACCTTTTTTTTTGGGAAATTTTATTCACATAGAAGATAAAAGGCAGTGGCACATAATGTGTCGAAGAAACACATTTATATACAATTTTTACATAGGCTCCTTGGATGCAACACCAGAAAGTGATTTCAAATCTACTATTAGCTGTAAAATACAGATTTTGTATATCCCATTTGTTTTTTTCAGTTAGTTCTTACATCAACCTGACAGAACAAATGAACATTGATCAAATGTTCACAATACCATATGAAGTTTTTCACTTTTAAGCCAATTTTTTTTTGTTGCCTCATAGAAATCACAATCATCACTTCCATCAAAGTTCTAAACAAAGATAAATTTTTTCCTACTAGGAATGTGTATGTTCCAGCCCTACACTTTTTTTTTTTTTAATTTGTTTTAACCTGAAACACATTTTGGTCCCCTGGGCAGAAGTTACAGTGACTCAGTCACTTTCACCAGATGGCGTGCTTCTTACTGAATTGAAAACTGCGCTGAAGAAAGAGTATAATCTTACTGGCATGACAGTTTTCAAACCAGTCCCACTTGCAGAGATCTAGAGAAAAGAAAGACGTCTTTCAAAATCAGCATTTTGTGGTAACAAAAAGTTGCACAGTCTCCTGCTCAGTAACTGTATTGAAAAAGAAAAATGTAAAGTATTTCAAGCAACATATTGGAAAAAAAATGCTGTGAAACAAGAGGCTGAGCAGACATACTTTCATTATGTTTACTAGTAATAAGAACCAATTTTTAAATTTTGTTTTGTATTAGCCTTGCTTCTTGTATGAATACCAACATTCCTCCTGAAAAATAGTAGCACAGTTACATGAAAACAGACCCAAGAAAAACTTGTAACCATTACATAATTTGTGTAACATCAGGATAAAAAGGAGTACCTCGAAGCAAAAGTCTGGGGCTTAAATGGAAAAAAAAGACAAAACCAAAAGTTCATCAGTGACCTGAAGTTTGGAAAAGAGCTGAAAAGCATGTGTAATGCCTTTTGTTAATGATTGCACATTTTCTCAATTAAATGCTTCATGGCTTTTCCACCAATGATATGAACAAGCTCTCATGTTAAATCAAAGCAGAAATGCCATTAAACAATTGAGTAAATCTTTAACTGGTTTACGTAATCATTTTAATACAATAATTTGTACCACTTGAATGGCTGCAAAAGTCCAACTGAATTACAGTGGCATCTTAATACATAGCCCGTTTAACTGTAGTAAAATAAAAACATGGCTGCATTATTATGGAGTCCTTCTTAAAACTTTTTGAGGAGAGTGGAGGGGAGAAGAGGGGATGGGAGGGAAAGATAGGATAGGAGTGGGGTAGAGGAGAGGAGAATTAATTCAACCACTACTTGGAAACTTCAGTACTATTTATTTACTTCTATTTACATATTTTTTTACCAATCGAACATATTGGTCTACCTCCTTCTAAGGTCTTCCTTTAACAATCCTTAGCCAGTATGTATCTTTCAGTGGTTTGTGGAATTCTTTTTATTGTGCCTATATATAGAAAACCTGCAAAAATGTTTTTCAGTCCAATATATCATTGTGACACTAGTTGCTAAAAGGCAAATAACTAAAAGATAACCACTGTTATAACTATTGCTCAATAAAACATTTTATTTCATGTAAGGAATATCCATTTTTCTTTCTTAGTGACAGAAGCTACAAAGAACTTGTTATGACAGCAGTAAAAAATTCTTCATGTTCCTAAAATAAAAATCAAACTTTTCCAAGACATCTTAAATTTCTTAAGAAAAATAAGAGAATGTTCTCTATGAATATGTATACATGTGCTTGTTAAAAACTCTAAAGTTCTGTTGTACTATATTCAAGTAGTCCTTAAAGAAGGGATAGATTACTCACTAGTAATTAAGATAATGTGGTCTTATTTTACTTTAAAATAGAAAGAAAATCCCATCATACTCAGAGCCGTCTTTTCTTGTTTCATTGTAATACAACCTGTAAGTGTTGAGTTTACATACCTACTATTCCACAGTTGTTTTATACATGTTAACTTAGAGAAGACCCACAGATAGATAATCTAGTCAAATCTGGCTGTTCCCTTGGAAGAATGTCCTTTTCCTAAAATATCTGTAGAGAGGCATCTTTGGTCTGATATTTATGTGGTTTCTGCAGTGTTTGAGACCATATGTTGGGCCCTGGGAAAGAACTGTACTGTTACCTCTTACTGTTTAAAAAATACTCAGAAAAAGCAACAAACCCAGACATGCACCCTGTAGCACAAGCCTTTTCATTAATGGGTACTGTAAATACTCCTCCTCTCAAATTTACTGTCAAGACTATTACTGATCCTACTGATTTTACTGTCAAAGATTCAGCATTGACAAAGCATCTGTAGAGATAAGTTCACTAAATTTTTACTACAACAAAAAAGCCACCATGTTGTACAACACAAAACCAATGTGCTTATTCAGCACAATTTAGACTACTCATTTGAGACAATTCAGTTTAAGCCCCTGAGACTTATACAAAGCACTAGATCGAGTAACTTATGTAATATTGTAACCATGAATTAATCATGTTAGAAAGTCTAGGTTATTGTGAAATGTACTAGGTACAACTGACTGGAAAACTCATTAGATATCTCTTAAGACTTCTTCAAGTGTTCTTGTAGTGTACAAAGTGATATTCCATTTCATATAGTTCACCATTAAAAGCATTTATATTTAGCATTTTTAACAAAGCTGCAGTGTTTTCTATAGCTTCTTAATATGTTACATTCTATGAAGCAGTAACTGCCCATGGTAACTTAAAAGATTTGGTAAGTGCATTTGTAAAGTTATCTAGCTGTAATCACTGTACAAGAAAACCTGCAAAATATTTTTAGATTGACATCAGTCATGGGGTGCAGTGTAACAGAATGCTCTTCCTCAGCAGGGGTAAAACAGTTCACACTTTACCCTATTTTGAGAAAATTATCAGTGGTGGACAGAGGAGCGAGAGTCACACTGCTTTTGGTAATGAAGAATGCTGACATCTCTCTGACTCTTCAATCTCAAAGCCAAATATTATGAGGATGGGAAGAACAATATCTTTCCTGAAGGAAACTGGCACCAGTAAAGGTGTGGCAAAATTTCTAATAAGAGAACAAACTAGTGATAACAGTTGATAAGCAGATGACTTATGTAAAGCTGCTGAGCTGACACAGCTGGCCTGGAGATGTGACTGACAGTCAACCACTTTATACTACAGAAGCTCCATCCAACTTTTTAATGGCAGAATCTTCTAATATACATCCCCCTTTGGAGTTTGTGTGGAGATTACTTCCTTGAGTTGGGACATTCCTGAAGGTTACTCCTCAAGGCTGAGAGAAAAAGATTTACCCATGTCATAGGTATGGTATTGGGGAGTAAAGTCAATCTGTACTTAATTATTTTGATAGATGTAATAGAATTGCTTCAATATTGTTTCAAAGAAATTACACTATAATAGCAGTTATGACTACCTATATTCTGTAGTTAAAAATTCTGAATTCTTTTAGTCTCATCATTGACATGATTGTCATCTATTTAAATAAATTATTTATCTTATCCTTATATTTGTGTTGCCACCTTAATCCTACAAAGGACAAAGTCATATAAAGGCTCAGTTGCACTTATATAATCCTTTAGACCTAAACTATTGACCAAGTCTGTACTAGGATAGGACCCAGATGCACTTAGACGCCTCTCTGAGAAGGTGTTGAGAAAGGAAAGTGGTCCTTTCTGAACCTCATGACTCGACAGCAGGGTCTCGCTCATAAATCTTTTTGAAGCTCCCTTTCTGCTCACACCTATAAGGAGCTTTTATATATATAAAGAAAATCAGTATTTCATATATAAATGCATTCTACTCTCATAAATAGAATAGCCCCAAATTATTGTTTGCTACTTGCTCTTCAAAGTAAGGTTTCATAACTGGGTATATGTTCAGAAGTGAAACAGGCCTTATTTTATTATTTTTCAATTCTAATACCAATAATGAAACAAAGTGGCCAATTTTCAGTAACTTTGAAATGAAAAGTGAGAAATATCTGAAACTTCCAAAATCTCCTAAGACATTGTAAATAAAACCCTATTGAATGTTTTCTAAGTACCTGGATAACTACTTCATCAAAGAAAAACCAAGAGGTCATTTTTTTAAAAAAAAAAACCTTTCTGTGTTTTTATGGTTGAGTTTTGTTTCCCCCAATTTTTACTAAAAGAAGATCCTTTTCTACAAGGAAATGAAGACAGAAATGCGGCAGCCTCATTCTCCTGCCAAGCAGAGTATAAAATGTGTGTCTGGTTTTTTATAGCTATAACAGAAAGCAAGGCAGTGAGGAGAGTAGGGGAAGAAGGTTTTAGTTTGACTTGAGTCAAGTAAGACAGAACAGCCTTAGGCATAGCAGTGCTATCCTGTGTTACTAAAATCACTTTCCAAGCAGTATAAGAAAGTGACTCATTTTAAGACATTTCTGTTGTTAAAGTGCAGTCTATGTGACATTTCTTGTATAATTCAGTCACACTTCAGTTTCTCTTAAGATATTCACCAATTCAATGAACTGTTCTCAGAAATTAATATAGAATGAGGTTCAGATTCCAATCACTGGTGAGACATACTCGTAAACAGGACTGCTTACTCAGGTGCTGGTGAAGAAATAGTTTCCCACTACAACACTGGCAAAGTCCACAGATGTCATTCTTTAAAACAAAACTGCAAACTTGGAAATCAGACACAAGCATACTGATATAAAAACCAGCAGGAGATAGAAATCAGTAAGTGTTCCTGTAGTGATATGCCTATATCAAACACTTGGTTGCAGCATGGAGATGTCAACAACAGTTTCATTATCTAGGGCAAATAATTCTTCAGCCTAGATTCTTCCAGTTCAAACCTAGCATCACTACTGCTTCATCTTGCATTCTACTTTAATCCAAGAATGCTACTTAAAATCATATGTAATCTGACACCCTCTTGAACAGAGTATTACCATGCCAGCACTGAACTCAGGCCTCCAGAATCTTCACATCAAAAATGATGGATTATGAAATAAACTAGATTTTATGGATTTCTTTGGCATCCCTTCTTGAGGTTCCAAAATTAGTAAAGGATAATTTCTGCAAAATTTATTTTCATTTAGCTCTCTATAAGGGAAATGACCATCACCTGCACCTCAAATGTGCAGATTATTTAAAATTATAATTTCACAAGACAAACCAGATTAAGTAAATGCATAATGAAATTCATGTCTTCATTTATGGAAGTAATTTAAGAAAAATAATTTAATTTCATTTTTGTTATTAAAAAGAAGCCAATTGTTGAAAAGCAATTCATGTAATAACTTCAACATTTTCTGTCAAAGTATCTATAGTTTTGTCTTTGAAAAATATTTTCTGAAAGTATCAAGATAACTACTGTTGCCTTTTTGTAAATGCATTTTTGAAAGGATAGCCACTACATTTTAAGCCCTTAAAATTGCCGAGCTGAAAAAAGCCTTTCATTTAAAGCTTCACAATCATTATCCTACACAGTATGAACACATGGGAGTGTTAATTTAATTTTCATCAAAAGCTAGACTGGTAAATCCTGTCTCTAGAAATAGACCCCAAAATCACATGCACAGGTCCAACTACCATCATAATTCCAAAGGGTAGAATTCTTTGCAAGTGACAAGCTCAAAAATTAGTGTCTGATTCTTTAATCATTCAAAATTAGACAACAGAGAATGCCTACTGGCTGTCATTACTGACAGTATTGGCACCTACTCTTGAAAGAATCCCACAGTGAGTTTGATATTAAGAGAATCTCAGTCAACTTCTGGTTAAAAAATGCCTTGCAGTTCTTCCAGCCAGAACTGAAAACACTCCTGAGACAGCTTTACTGGAGATCAAAAGAAGTTCCATTTATATGCAGCCATTAGGCATGTGTACTCTTTTATACTGTTCTTCAAATAATTAAGGAACCACACAGGCCTGGAGCCCCAGTGTGCCAGAGTGCCATTATAACAAAACAACAAATTCCAGGAGTAAAACAGACCAAGGCATAAAGACTTTCAAAGCACTACCCTCTACAGAAGTCCTACAAAACTTGTTACCACATCATATTTAACTTTAGTAACAGATTCAGTGATGGTATCCTAAACTTTGAAAAGATGCCGAACACAAACAACAGCTCCTGCTTCCTTTTTTCTGACAAGGGGCTGCTGATGATGGTTTTAGGTCTGCGAGGACCTTTAATTTTGTAGTTGCTATCTAGTAACAGTGTTGTTGCAGCGATGATGTCCCAAGTACATTTTTGACCTGGGGGTAGAGTTGTTAGAGCAGTCTATTCACAGAAGTGTGTTGAATTAATAGCATTCAGCCATACACTGTGCTAGCACTCCAGTGACAGAAAGGATTAAATTGTCTCCCACCTTCTTGCTCCTTATGCACTTGGCTAAAGACTGCATTGACTGCATTGACAGCTGAGCAATAGAAGATTAGAAAAGCTAGAATTGCCAGCTAGCAAGTTCAGGATTATGCAATCACTTTCCTGCCAAGAAGTAAAAGATACACTTAACAAGCTGATTTACAACTGAAGAAGATACCACCAACACAGAAATTTAAGATTGTTCTCACTGTGGCTTTTCCCTCACATTTGCTATTTTTACTAGTCCTGGAACAGAGATTATCAAACATGTTTCTCTTCATGCCAAACACTTAACCAAAACATCATGTTCAGGGATTTAACCTTCTTGAAAAATTATTCAATTTTTTTTTCCATTTGCCACAAATCCCAGATAAATAATACCGCAAAAACAGTAACAATCCATTATTCCATATAAAAAAGAACAGAATTATTATTTTAAGAAAAGGAAAATGAAACTTCTTAAAAAAACCATAGAGCAGTGCCATCTAGTGATAGCCACCATATATAAAAAAAGTTTGCATTAATATGTGATGCAAATAGAGTACTATCAATCACTGAGCTTGATTCTTTTCTCAGGCAAAACATTTGTGGAACAAGCTGCAAGGGTAATAACGAGTTATATCAGAGGTCATGCACTTACCACTTCAAGAGAGCTCAGCATTTGCATTTCAAATTAAAAATGCTACTAGCAGCATATTCACAGGAAGAATCTATCACCCCTCACTACACAGTGTTAGGAAAGGAGTTAATATTTTCAGTGCTCTACAAATAAAACAGAATAAGTATTAGTGAGCAGTATCTCTGTTGGTACCTTTGAAGGATGTACTGATAATTATTAACTGGAATAAAACTACATGAGAAACAGAAAACTACATTGTTCATACGCAGATCTAAATTATTTTCCTGACAGCTGCAGAAAATTGTTCACTTATTGTATTCTAAGTGAACCCTGACCATAAATATTCTTAAATATTGGATAGCTTGTATAAAAATGTAAGAATGCAAGCACAGGAGATAATGCAAAGAAGCAGAAATATTGATTATTTTCCAGTTTGTGGAATATTTCATTATTAGCACCTGCTCCTAAAATCTTGGTGTGCTTTCTCGTAACAACAATAAATCACTGAAATATTATTTTGGAACTCAGACTTAAAATTTGCATTAAAATGTATGCAAAAATATGCACTAAACTTCTTTTAAAAGGACATCAGTTTGTATTATAAGAGTAACAGATCATTTCTGCCTGTGTGAACATAGAATGGTAGAGCAGAAGTTTCAAAAGTACTTGAAGCTATGCTCTATCCGCTTACCATAAATTTCAGAGAGCCTCACTAGTCTAAATCCTTCCGGTGAGTTTAAAATGTAATTGCTTTAATTCAGATCAACAGAGAGGACCACACTATTATGTATATATTATGGCATTGCTTTCTGCAGTTTTCTGCTTGCTTCAGAAAGACTGAACAAACAGTAAATTATAAAGTTTTGTTAGATGTGTAGCCTATATGAAACAGAATGTACTGGTAACTTGTCATGGGCCCAAAGCCATTACCTAATTGTCAGAGTTATTCACAATTTCAAACCAGAGATATGATCATACTGCCTTCAAATAAAATGTTACAGCAGAACATGTTCTATTTTGACAGCTGCTGAAGAAAGCATACCCATGTTACACTCCAAATTGACTTTGCATGTCTGACACCACATTTGAAGCAGTTTAAGAATTTCTAGCTGTGTCGGCTTTCTGTATCTGTTTGTTCTCTTTTCTACCTCTGTGCTGTTTCAAGGACATGTCCAGAGTGAAAGTACTTGAAGACAACAATAATGATATCTCTTTCAATCAAAAGCAGAAAATTTTAAAAATACACCAGTTATCTGCATTTCCTCCTCTCTACCATTCTGGCACAGTGTTTTTTCATGTGTCCAGAAGTCATACAAAATATTACTAGTACCAAGAGAAACACCATACAGTTAGGATGGATATAATTAAAGCAGAAATATAAGTTCTTGATATATTACAGGCGCTCATTTAGTGTCCTTACATATATCAATAATACTGTGCTGATGCCTTTTCCTGGTCTTAAAATCAAGACTGAGGCACGGTTAGAAGGGGGAAAGGGACTTTACCTTGGTATTTATTTTAAGGATCCTTAGGTGCACACATCCAGGTCATATGCATCAAGATGCACCTCGCCGAACCTGCCCCCAAAGCTCGGGTATAACATTATAGGTTTTACTAATCAGCATATCTATCAAAGATTCCCCAATGAGAGGCTCAAGTGAGCCCCCCTCCCCAAGGAACCTTCCCCTGGATGGTTCTATCTTGGTTTACAGAATGTGTTCTGGAGAGGACCTTGGGGTCCGGGGCACACTGATCCCTAGCTATGAAGCTTCTAAAATGTTTAGTCTCTTAGCTTGACAAAGAAGTCTAAGAATGTAGGCAAAAAGCACTAAGAATACAGAAGTTGTAAAAAGGTATAACAGGGGTATAAAAGAAAAGGCAAAAAATCTTCATGGCATCAGTTCTACTGTGTGAATAAAATAAAACTGTGACCTTGATTACATATTTAAGTGTAAATTCTAGCAGCCATGGACATGATACAGATTCCTCATACAGAACTAAAATTATGAAGATTGATTCTTCTATATGAAATATCTCCTTACTTCCACTAAAACTCCATTTTCTAGCTAAACGGTGTCTCTGAACTGCAAACTAAGCAATAGCTTCATAGCTTTATAAAAGGATTCAGTGAAAAAAATTATCTTTAGATGCATCTTTAGATGCACCAAATATTCAGTACTGTTACCCTAACTGAATGAGCAATGAACTGTTTGAGCCTGCTAGCTCCTAAATCTCACCATAATCTCTTTTCTGCAATTCTCACCTGACATCTATTCAAACGAAACAGAAAACCCTAAATACTTATAACAAGCTGATTTAAAGTAAGACCAAGCAATATTAAGCAGAAGTAAAAACTCAAATTTGGTTGTTGTACAATTTAATATCAAGATGGTGTATTGCTATAACACACTACATGATTATAACCAGATGATATAAGTGTTTGAAGGCTACTGTCTACCCACATTTCAAAGCAACATGTGAACTGTTTTAAAGCACGACTATGAAGAATAGAATGTACTGGTCAAACAGCCATGTAAATCAGGTTGGGTAGTGATGCAGTAACCAATGGAGCAACAGTTAAATTGATGGTTCCTACTGTCTGGTACTCTTCCTTTTGAGCAATGTAAATTGCTTCAGCTGAACAGTTAAAGCCTCAGAGGAAAAGACAAACCTCCTGAACACAGGGAAGCAATTGCATAACATGATGTAATGCAAAATATTTTTTATGATATTCAGAGCATGCACTCTTTTTTTATTTTATTAAATCTTGTTTTGTTCATCTATTGCTGTTAAAAAAACTTTACCTGGATAAAATATCTCTATAGTTTTGGGGAAAAAAATCCTGAAATTCCTATTTCAATACTGTTTGGTTAATGGATTATTAATTTTAAAATAGTTAGTAATTCAAATTTCTTTACCCATAACATGGCTTTTTTTTTCTAATGGGAAAAAAACCCAGAAACTAGAATATTTGTTATTAAATACCCTCATCACATCTCTACCTTTTCCATTTCAAAGCTTTACCATGTTAATCTTAATGTACGTGTAGGATTTTAATTATTTACACATGACACGGATTTTTTCTTTTTTACCTTTGTGTGTTCTCAAAACTACAAAAACTATTGACAAGGGGAAAGTCCAAAATAATTACTGAATAGATATAAGCAAGATTTTTGTATCCTTCTTAATAATTTCTTATTTTAATGTACAAAACTTTTTAACTTGTCTTTCCACAGTAATTGTTTGACAGGAGGAATTTGATGACTTATTTTGCAGTCCCCAATGCATAACACTGCCCATTACTTAATTACTTGTATGTCAAAGTAGAAATTATATCTATTTCTTAACAGAAATGGTTTTTTCAAAGTCCCAAATGACTCCTGTGCTGAAAACTCTCTCCCTAAAAGAATAGAAAAGACCTAATGGCGCAACACAACTTCCATTTTCAGAATATGGTCTGAGAAAAACAGAGAAGTCTTGTTGTAAGGAATAAAAAAGCCAAATTATTTACAATCTTTTTCCTTTCTTAAGAACACGTGTGCAATTTTGTTCCTTTAATCAAGCGTTTTATAAAAATATATGAAGAGCTTGATAAAATATGTTATCAGTAAGAAAAGTGTTTGATAGTAAGAATGCAACTGTACATTCACTTTAAGCCATGCTGGCAGCAAGAATGAAGCTGGGCAGGACTGTTTTCACAGCAGATTTGTATGCTTGTCTCCTTAAAATGGGCAGCAGTCATATCCTCCTGATATGTTCATCTAGATGTTTTGGGATGTTGACTTCATTTCTTTTTTTCAATTACTTCCTTGGGGTTTGACTAGTACTTAGTAATTTCTGACATAATTTTTCTTCCTAATAGTTGGCTATCCTCCAGGTCAGACATAGCATTTAAAAATAAATTATAGATTCAGAAGTCACTCAGATGCTCAGCTATGCATTTCCTTCAGAAATCTAGGAAGCAAGCTATTGCAAGCTTATTATTTACTGCAGTTTAATTTCTACAATTGTTCCACTGCCTTTGATACGTCTTTTCACTACCTTTGTAATAACTCTAAGATAATTACTTCCTCCTCATTGTCTATGGAGACAACAGAAACAAGAATTTCTTGGGCTTTAAGCTTATGTGAATCTACTTATCTACTTTATAACCTATTCTAGCAAACTCAATCCATTCCCAATTGGAATGAATTCTTGTTTGCACTAGGGTCTGTTTATGTTGTGAGCAAAGAGAAATTTTATCTCAAATTAAACCGATCCTCTCACTCTTTGAAGGCTTTCACTATCCAGACTGCAAGAAATGAATATATTCTGTTTTCACATGTTACCTATACCCAAAGTGCTTCTTTTCCATTTCAAAGTGTGCCAGTTTACACTGGGAAAGAGAGAGTCAAAAGCTGGCATGAGACAGGTATTTTCTCAATAGATTTGGTTGGTCCCACTCAGTAGTCCAAAAAAAAAAAAAGAAAGACAATCGAAAGGAGTATAAAGATATATGCTAATATAGAATTCTGCATATTCTTCCAGACTACATCATGTACCGGCATAAACGCAACCTATTTTACCACGGTTCCTCCCCACATACATTATAACATTAAATTTTTCCTGGCTTTTAAACCAAAAATCTATTCCTTCTACTAATGGTCAAAGTAATACTTTCTATTTAATAGAATGGTAAGCCTCATCTTTTCTTCTGTATAATTGTCCTGGTTTTGATAGTTGCATACAGCATGGGAGGCATTCAGAGGAACATCTAAAGCAAGTCTTGTACTCAAATGTGACCATTGAAGATGAGTGGTTTTCTGAATCTTAACACTTTCTAACACCCATGACAGGAACAGCAACACAGTCTCATTTTCTAGGACAATTATTACTATGCCTGGAAAATTGAATCACAGTGTTTAAGCATATGTGTAGTTGGTTACTTTTGAGAACAGCCAGGAACATTAATGCTGAAAAGGCCACAGGTTTGTCTGGCTCTCTCATTCTCAGTCACACACCACCCTTCCAGCTTCAGTCTTCCCTATTTCTTTCCACTTCAGAAACATGAGACTTTGTCACAAGCAATCACAAACTCTACCTCCTCTTTAGTGGGGCTGGCATCTGCTATCTATCCCAACTAAGGGTCTGCAGAGTTGTAAAATCTCACAATCTTGAAATCTCTCCTTTTTTTCCTCCAGGGCCTACAGGGAAACAGAATTTCTTCTTCCCAAGGAGCTTGTTTCTCTTCTTGTGTCTCTTCTGAGGTTATCTGCAGTCTCTATAACCATGATAAAACATAGTTTGGTCTTTGTATGTGTCCTTCCCACACACGTTACCTGCCTGCATGACTGGTGCCTTCCAGAGATGGTGGAGTTGTGACGATTTCAATAGATTTTAGTACATGTTGACCTAAAAAAGGTGTAGGTCAGCCATGGGAAAATATCAGTGCTGAGGCTCATGTGTGCTGTGAATGGGAATCTACTTGATGACTTGCAACAGAAGAATATAAATCTTTCTGCTTTAAAGGAAAAAAAATCCTGAAAATGCCAAACTGAGCTTTTCCTCAAAAAATCCTCTCTTATGAAATTCTTAACAGCTACTGCTATTCCACAAATACTTCACCAAAACACAAGTTGAAATGCAGTTCATGAATTGCAGCAATCAAGAGATAAATACCATTTGAAGAAAACTTTGTGTTTTCTCAGAAACAAGATAACCTGAAGGAAATAATAGGAGGAAAGCATAATCTGCAAGTTGGAAAGTGAACAGAGGATGACAGTCTAAGTAGCAGTCCTGTTCTAAGGCCAGACAATTTGGTCTCTCTAGTGATGTGGTTCCCCATATTACTCTCCTAGTTACACAAAAAACTCTAGGGAGGGGAGTCCAGGAAATCCCACTCTTCCCTTAGAGATGGAGCTCTGCATTTGTACAGCTCAAAGATGGCCTTTGGCCTGCCTCAGTAAATGCCACCCCATGGCTCTTATAAGTATTCAACACTGAAGATAAGTCTACTTAAAATTATTGGGGCTGGGGAATGGGAAGAAGTGAGGGCTGCAGAGCACTATTAAGTTCCTATAATCTTAACAAATGACCACTGGTTGTTCCTAGGCGTTAAACATGAGTATCAGAACAAATGCAATTTTCTAAAGTATAACTTCAAATATAAAAAGGTAAGACTTAAGACATCTTACCTATAGTTTTACAGGATAGATCTGATTTTTTTTTTACCTTTTAAAAGAATCTCTCTTCACCTGAAGAAAAATGGCTTAAAGAAGCCATGCAAATTTTATTTAAAAAAAAAAAGTAAAAATAGAATATGTGTTTATTAAAAGTTATAAAACATTAATCATAGTTACTGTTGTATGAATACTAGCTAAACAAAAAGAAATAGGACTGTAGGATAATTATTCTTCTTTATTCTGTCCAAAGGACAGACATTTTGCAGTTAATCCAAAAAACTCCACAATGATGAGATATTTTTATATAGACAAATATTTCTGTTGAAGATGATTCTGTTTACTCCATTGAAATACATTATAGTTTATTTCCAATGATGACAAAAGTTTGCAAATACTCTACTTTTTTTTTCTTTCATTGCAACTTTAATTTTGAGATTGACAGCTAATAAATTTTGTCACTTTTTTTGTCCAACTAAAACCCAATTTTCTCCATTTTCTTTCTTTTTAGGAAATGTAATAGGATCATTAGACAGAAATCCAGATATCCATTTCCTTCAGACACATTTAGTCTTCTGATTTCTTTTTTTTTTTAATCACCTACTTTGGCTACGCCATTTAAAAAACACCAGCTCAGGCATAATTTTGGTGTTTCCTTACAACCCTTGCCTACTACAAAAGGAATAAGAGAAATGTTAGCAGAAGTGCTAACCAATAGTAAGAAGCAGTTTAAAATATGTTCACCTTCAATAAAATATTAATTTCAATGCACCCTTACTTCTATTTTCATGTAATTAGGAGTATTTCTGGAAGATGGGTTAAATGGTCCACTAACTCCACCTCACAGACAAGATATTCACTAGATATCCACACTGACCTAATAGGACTTTTATAATAGTAATCAAGCTGAAAACACTAACAATATATTGATAAATAACAAGACTCACCTATAATCTGCTGATAGAAATATCTACTTCCAGTTTCAAAGTGAATGAGAAATTAGACTTTAATCAAATAACAGCTCTGATTGGTATGTTTATAAATAATCTTGTGAACTACTGCTTCATAGTATAGTCACTGAGAGAAAAAAAAAAGTCACAAGATTTGCATTTTATCAACAGAAAATGGGCCAGCAAAATGTCATTATACAACACTGATGACAGTTTATCTTCTGTGTTTCCTCTCTCCACAGACTTTCATCATTAAGAAATGAAACTGTAGCCAGGTATCTAAAGGCTTATGAGATGGCAAGCAGATCAAACATGAATTCTACTCAACATATCTCAGGGGAATAATATTGATATCTCAGCACAGAAAACATTGATTGGTATATTGCATATCTTGAGGACCAATGTCTATAAATTTCAAATATTTCAGTTCCATTCTTTACAGAGTTATCTCATTTATTTGAATGTTTCTCTGAGATAACAGAGAGGTCACACTCTCCAGGAAAGAAGAAAAATCTTGATTTTATGCTTTCAAATTAAGTGAAAAAAAAGTGTCTGGCTGAAAATTCTTGAGCTGAATACATTTTGGAAACTAAACAGTTAAACTAGTCACTGTACTAATTAGAAATGAGCAATAATTTATAAAGATTCATAATTAGACAGAGCTTAGCCAAATCAGCCTCATGACAGAGGCATGTCAATCAGTGACTAATTAGAAATAGAATTTTCTTAAATTTCCTGAATATCTGTACAAAAAAATGAAGAGAAAGCACGAGAATTAGAATGTACTCAGCATACTGTATCATAGTACTAGTAGCTAAATAAGCTAATTTGCAATAGGAGAATGCAGCAATACACATCCCTAGTATCATACAAATTTACTGAAATTGATCCATTTATCCCTCCACTTGTTCATCATCTGGATTTTTAACCACCAGCAACAGCTATAAGAAAATCCACCTTCTCACAAAGGACAAGCCAAAGAACCAACAGACAGCTACATACAGACCCTTCAGAACTCCTTAACCTTTGTTTCCCCACTTTATTCACTAGGGTTTACACAGTTAAAAGGTACACAAACAAAAAGCCAAAACCTTTAAAAACAGGCAGCAATCATATCACCATGACTTAGAAAAATCACCACAGGAATCCTCCTAGGATCCTTATCAATACCCTCTCCAATAACCACACCCACCCGGTGTTTATGTTATTTGAAGGGACAAGATATGAAAAGGCACTAACAGAGACTTACATTGCTAAACTCGGCACAGAGGCACTAATATCCCAATCTTCAGACCTCCTTAACTGTCTGTATTGGAGAAAAATGATACAGCTTCAGAACTACAAAGGGCAAGTTACTTTGGTCTTTTTTCTTAACTGCAGGATACCCAAATCCTGGTATTAGTTCACAGTGGCGTGCCAGCGTAGTATTAATCACAGTACTTGTGGATAGCTGCTTAACCTAACAAGCTTCTCTAATACTTCGTATTTTTTCACCTCTTGCGGCTACTACGCAAGATAACATTTCCTCCTAGAGCCCTTTCGCAGAATGTCTGGATTCTAGAACAGTAACAAAAGATCTGATACCTGTTATACTACCAAACCACACTGTTTCTATGTAGCCGATCACACCTTGCGCTGTTCAGTCTATGTAGGTGTTATTCCTACTCTCTGAAGAGGGAATTCAGAGCATTAAACAGTTTTCAAGGATATTCTGTTTACCTAAAAAGAATAGTATCGCTGTTCTGATGCACATATATTAGCTACTGTCAAAATCACTACTTTCAAGAAAAATAAGGAGGTGGCACAGTAGCTGAGGAGTCAATCATTTAAAGTGATGATCTGAAGAAAAAACGCCAAATCCCATTTTGACTGGAATATTTACACATATATATACATAGTAGGAGTAGGAACATACTGACATTAGTGCACTCTTCTGTGTGGCCCATTATGTAGCAAAGTAGACCACACAGCTGCTCCAACTCTGCCATGAAACACTTCCTGGAAAGGGTGTAGCCTCTAATGGAAGTGCTAGTGCCTTGATTGCATACAGAAGGAACAGAGACCATCTCTTTTAATTTTGAGCTTTTCACTGGAAGGTAGAAGCTCAGGAAAGCATATCCTTTCATTCTACCTCCTAGCAATTTTTTTTTTTTTTTCCATGTGGAGGCAGCTGTTGTAGGTCTGAATGATAAGTTAAATGTTATATAATTATTTTAGGGCATATGCATTGGTGTGAGGTAAAATCTCACACATACTGTACATTGTGGATCTGTCAATTCCAGATGTGTCACTGTAAAAAGTGGGGTAAGGCTTCAGAACTATTGTGTTCATGCTTTACAGGTTATGGCTTACCTCCATGAATGCTACGCAAACTAATTTTCACTTCCATTCCCTTAGTGCTATAGTTTTGACTCAAATAAAGACTGCATGGCTCATTTTCATGACAAAGGCACAGAAAAGCTGTGTGCTTCTTTCTGCCCCCACCACCACCACCCAGCACTTGGCAAGCAATGCAAGTTCACATATAATTTATTTCTGAAGCATTCAGACTTCAGACGTTTTCCTTTATATATGAGAGGTTTTTCTTTTTAAATGAGAAAGTTTTTTGAAAGAACAGTATTTTAACATAGCAGCATGTAATAAAAACACACTGCAGTTCTTTGCTGGGCAAGGAAAGCTAGAGGGGAAAATGCTTAAGAACATTCGATGCTTACTCCAGCATCTATAGAACAGGACTTGCAAAACCTTATATTTTAGACTCAAGACTGGACAAATGATGAAATGGTAGATGATTTTCTTGCCGTTATTTTTCTTCCAGGTATGTTCAGAAGCACCTGCATGTACTTCGAGCTGCTCCCTTAAAGGGGGGCTATTGTGGATTTGCTGTGCAGAAGGTAAAACAGTGCCTTCACCGTACACCACCACCATCACCCCCCAAGACCCACTTTACTGATGCACGTACTCCAGCGACCACATCCACCACGGCAGCGGACACAGGTGTGGAAGCCTCTTCGCTGGCGACAAAGGACTATTGTGTTTGTGTCACGTCTCTCGGAGACCCCGCAGGACTCCTGCTCCCATCGCACGGTTCCCCGCCCGGCGGAGAAAGCTCTTCCCCAGGGAAGGTGTGATGCTGGACACGGCGTCCCGTGCCCCCAACCCCCGACTGGGGCAGCTCGACACACATCCCTCCACCACCCCCCGCTGCCAGGTGGGCAGCGCCGTCCGCCGTTCATCCAAGAGCCCTCGGGGGGCCGGCGACGAGGCCGGCCCGGGCGGGCGGCAGTGGAGGGCTCTGCTGCGCCGCGTCCCGCCGGCTATCGCCCACCGCAGCCCTCACAACGGGAGGCGCAGACCCCACGCCGCGATCTCCTCTTCCCCTCCAGAGGGCCTCCCCCCCCCCCGCCCCGAAACTTATTCTGCCCTCACGGGCGGGCTCCCCTCGGCCTCCACCCCGACGGCACCGGGAGGGTGCCTGTCGCTTACCTGGCGGCTGCCGGGGCTCTCCCTCACGGCGAGCGGCGGCGGGGCGCGCCGCAGCCGGGGCTGCCTCTGCCGCCACCTTCACAGCCCCCTCCCGAGGTGAGCGATGCGCGGGGTGGCGGCGGGGAGCGGACGGGGAGCCGTGACATTTAACCGGGGTCCCTCTCCTCCCTGGCGGGCTAGGCGGACGATCACCGCCCTCCTCTCCGCGGGCAGCCTGAGGCGCAGGACGAAGCCCAGTCCATCCCCGGAGACCCAGACGCAGCGCGCTGCCCGAGCCGCCGGCGGCTCCACTCCTCTCCTGTCCTCTCCTCCCGCTCGGTAATCGCCGCTGCGACTTCCCTGCGGCGGGGGACGAGAGATGCAGCAGCCGCAGCCGGGCAGCGGGGGCGAGGCTGGCCACCTGCCCCTCGGCGGGGCCAGGCGCCAAGGGGACAGCAGCGGGGCGCAGTGGCGAACGGGCGAGGCGGCGGCGGCAGCGCGGGGAGGCAGCGCCAGCTCGAGGTGAGGGCGGGCGGGCGGTGGGGAGGGGAGGAGGGGGCGCGTCTCTGTCAGAGGCGGAGCGGCTCCTTCCGCGCGGCGGCTCACTCGCCGGCGAGTCCCGCCGAAGCAGCGGCGGCACCTCGGGGAGGCAGAGCGGTTCGCGGAGTGGCGGGCGAGCCTCCCCTACCCCGGTCGCCGCTCGGCCGCGGAGAGGCACCCCCGGCCGTGGGCAGGCGGCCGCCGGCCTTTATTAACCCTCCCCGCCGTGAGGAGGGAGCGCGTGCGGCGCCCCCGCAACCCCGCAAGACGCGGTGCCCCCGCCTCCCCGGCGCGGGTGATCCCCCCTCTTCCAGTCTTGCTCCCGCCCCGCCGCGTTGCGGGGAGAGCAGGGCGGCTCCGCGGCGCGGAGGTCGGAGCGCCCCGGTTCCGCGGGGTGCCGCGGTTCGGGGGTGTGTCCCCCCGGGAGCGGGGGGCGCGGAGGAGGGGGAGACCCGCGCGGCTGAGCAGCCATTTCAAGAGCGGCGCGGTGCGGAGAGCGCGGTTCGTCCCTCTGCGCGCCCGACGGCGCCGCTCGGGGCACGCTCCGGGAGAGGCAGCGGGAGAGAGGAGGGCACTGTCCGGCGCGGCGAGGGGGCGCCGGCGCCTCGGGGAGGCCCCGCGGGTGAGGGCTGGCTGGGGTCTGGCGCGGCTCGACAGGACGGGGGTGCGGCTGCGGAGCGGTGACCGTCGCCGTCGGCCTTGTGTTCTGCAGGCACCCGCTTCCGAGGCTTCCTTGGGACCGTGCTGCGAAGAGGACGCTGACCGCTGTGTGGGGGCGTCTCCAGCCTTCTCGCCGCTTGCTTGGCTTGCTTTTGATGCTGGAAGAGCTGTTGCTGGCCCCTTTCTTCCCTGCACTTGGGGAAGTCAGTGCTGCATGGGGTTTGGAGCTCCGTACCCCACTCTGCGTTCTTTTTACTCTTTGAAATAGTTGGATTTAACACATTTTCTAATGGAGGACGTGGAGTGTCAGGATTACATTGAGCAATTCAGGAACAGCAATACCAAGTCCCTAAGATGATTCTAAGAATGACCCGTTACTTCTTTTTAATTTTTTGTACTGGCAGCAAATCGTACCCCTGTCATATCCCTGTCCATAGAAGGCTGTCTGGAGGCTGCAATCCTCAGAGACCTGCATGTTCTAAAACTGATGAAAAATTGATACATTGAATGATTTTCTCTTACCGGTAGGAGCAGTGACATGAAAGTTACACAGAATCAAATAGTAACTGTGAGTTATGCAGTATTTTGCATTCTCCCTTCACTTTCACAAATGTACAAATGTCTGCATATACACAGTTTGCACAGCTTTTTGCTAACATAGCAGGGTGGGAGGTAAATGAAAACATACATAACCCAGACATGCTATGTTGGAAGTGGAAGACTTAGAATAAAGGAAGCTAACACAAATTAAACATAGTCCTTTATTTTTTTGCCACAAATGTCCAAGGTTATGTGTTTGTTTGGTGTTTTGTTTTTTTTTTTTTCAAATAGCATTCCAAGCAGTAGACCTGGTAGATAGCTATACTTCAGAGATAAGAAAATTGTTGTCTTTGCAGCAGAAGATTTTCCATTTAGCTTCTTCAGTCAGCTTCAGTGTTTATTTCAGTCTTACCAAGACCTCCTGTTGGCTCCTTCTGTGGCATAAGCCACCCAAAGATGGAGACAAACGAAAGTTCAGCTAGTTACCTTTAGCCACTGATAAATAACTTTGGTTAAAGAGAAGTATCTTGATGTTGGTCCAACATCTGTTCATGCTATTATACACATAATGCGCTCATCAATAAAATGAAGTACTGTTAATCCAGAATGATGCTAAATATCCACTCAGGAGGACTATGGCTTATACTAAATTATAGGGAGAAACAATAGGAAGGAATAATCCATAATTAAATAATTGAGAGTTCCTGCAAAGTTGGGAGAACACAGTAAAATGGTACCTGGTTTTATTTTTTATAAAATAAACATCCTGTCATCTGGATTCAAAAGCAATTAACTCACTGAATTTCTCAAATTAACCCATTTTTTTAAAACACTGGCAGCATAATGCAGTGTTCCTTGAACAGGTCTCAAATTGAGTACTCAAAGACATTAATTAATACTGAATCCCAGATATTGAACTGTAGTTAGTTAAAAACAAAAAAAAAGAATCCACAAAACATTGCTGTCTGTGATTTCTGTGGAGTGCTAGTAGCACAAAGAGATTGCTATTCTGAAGAAATTGCGCTGCTGTTTTCATACCCAGTAAAATTTTATATTGCATATAGCAGTTTCTAAAATTTGCCAGTTCAGTGTAATTTTTCTGAAGGTATATAAACAGCAACATAAAGTAGTGCATCTACTCTAAGAAGTGTACTGACAAGAAATGAGAGTCTCTTCTGAACACTGCCACCTTTTGAATGTTACTCTAAGGGGAGGACAAAGCAACATAGCTGTACATAAAGACTGAATTACTACAGACTAAAAATAGAAACAGGAAAATACTAGGGTTATCACTGGAGCCCTTGGAGTTTTTCCTGAAGAAAGGAGATGCTGCAGGTGAAATCTGGAAAAAATTAGTGACTGAAACTTAAGCAGAATGGATCACCAAAGAGAACTTCATTAAATGATGGAGCAATGAAAAGCTTTAATAACTCTTCTGTGTCTCTTCAGTCAAATCACAGTTGTAATGGCCTGTTCAATGTACTGTGCATATTTTGTGAATCACAAAATGTACTTTTGCAGTAAGATGCCCAACCTTAATGCAGCTTGAGAAGCTTGCCATTTTCTTTCACGTGTAGGTATTTGGCTTTCAGAAGAGATGAAACAACATTGCACAACAAAAAATCAAATGTTTCTGTACTGCTGTCTCTTCAATCAGGTCTCCATATAAAAATCGAAGCTGATCAGACTTTTTTTTTCCGCTAGGGAAGTATATGCATAACACAACCTAAAAGCATTTTCAAAAGCACCCATTAGCTCTTTAATTGGAAGGGACTTTGAGAGGGTGTTGTACTTCTGTTTTGCTATAAGGTCTTGAAAAGGAAGGAAAAAGATCACAATCATACTTCCTTCGTAATTAGCTCTGAAAAAGTAGTTCCTATAGAAACTAGAATTATTATGCATTTACCTTCAACTGTATTGTAAGTAAAGATTACAGTGCCTCTTCAAATGAAATTAAATAATCTTTGAATCTGATTATTTTACATGAAATATTAAATATATCAAAATTCTTTAGCTATTTTTAGCTGTCTTGTAAAGATTTCCTTCAGCCAGTGTACTGGCACTCAGAGGTTTCTGGAGCAAAAATTCAAACAGTGCTGTTCCTATTGGTTTTGGTATCTACAATAGGTTTTTTCAGATTTATAGAAATGTTAAGCCTTATAAATCTCTGAAGATCGGGGCTCACTATGGTGTTCTCATGGGTGTTTTTGCCCCGGTATTTAGCATATTATTTGGCATCTAGGTAGGATGAAATCATAGGCTGAATCATGGTTTGGGCCTTATCATTATGTATATCTCTATCTACAAAGAGCAATAAATACATTAAAGAAAATTTAAATAAGAAAAAAAATGGTTTAGCATCCACATATGCATATGAGTATATTGTTTAAAGTTTCCAAAAAGCGCTTTCAATGATAAATGAACTCAAAACTTCAAATTTTAAGTGTTTTCAAAGTACATGTATTTTAAAAATGCTGCTCACATACTAATTTACAATTTCTTGTGAAAAAAAAAATATTTTGAAAAATTAGTATCCTTTTACAATATAAAATTATTTCTAACCCCAAAAGAGAACTCAAAAAGTAAATTGGAAATCAAAGATTGTTTTTCCATGACATACTTCTTACACTGCCACTAGTTTCATTCAAGATCTAATATCTTCTCAGCTCAGCTGCTTTTACTAGCACATCTCCTCCATTTTTCTGTTTGAGAAGTGGTTTGAGTGGAATTAACAAATGTTCTGTTGAATTAAAGGTACTCATGGAGTATAATGAGACGCTGCTTCATTCATTTAAAGCAGTACTTGCAGTGTCTTTGCATGTAAAGCAAAACCTGCAAACAGTGGCTAAATCTCCAGAACTGAAGGGTGGGCATCGAGTGTTGTGTGGCTCTTCTAACTGTGGACAGGGTGTGTTGCCTAGCAGGTGGGGAAGGTGGGACTTGCCATTCATGCCAAAGGCGATGCTCTTTGCTGATGAGAAAAGGACTTGTGCCGGAAGCACAATTGCTGGATGAACAGGACCCACATTTTTGTGGCAAAATAGATGCAATTTTGAGTTTAGTGGCATGAGATGTGCTGTGGGAGAATCATCACAATCACATATGTGTGAGTTCAAATCATGATGTTTATCAAAATAATACTATCCTGTAGTTCTGCATAGTTTTTGTACATGCTGCAGTAGCTCCCTAGTGGGAATCCCTGAGTTCTTCCTAGCCATGCAAGTTTTCACTGTAGTAGACCACCCCCTTGCCCCAAGCATCACTCAGTGGGGAAGGAGGTTTCATAAAATATATGGCTATATGTCACTACTTACTCTTAATATGTTCTGGCCTGATAAATATTGTGTTCTTTTTTTCATCACAGAGGTGAATATTTCACTATCTTTTACTTCTAATCACCTTTAAAGTGTCTCCATTATGTTAAAAAATATTCAGCAGGTATGAATCATGTCTTTAGAAACTACAAATCAGAAATTTAATTTTTAGAGGACACCAAATAATTCTGGATGAGAAACAATCCCTCTTAAATACCAGTAGGAAGACAGCAGTATAACTGCAATGCACGATTGCTACACATCCAGCTCCCAAAAGATGGAAGGTACGCACCATTTTCGTCTCTTAAATGCTGGAAAGGCCAGAATTAGATGCATCTCTGACTGCACAGAAATGATACATTGTCTTTTGTGCTTAATTACCCCCCTATTTCTTTGTTCAGAAGCAGGGCTGTAGTAAACATAAGCTCTTAGAAAAGTAAAGATATAATGCATTCCTGTTCACCTGTTCTAGCTAATAGAAGATGGACGTAGAGGGGCATTATGTACTTCCTTTTTATTTGAGGATTGCATGAATCTTGGAGGTAGAAAGACTTCAAAAAAGTACTGAACTGTTCTTAAATCACAATCATATGAAATCTAGCTGAAAGAAATCTAGCTGAAAGAAAACTAGCTTATCATTTTCTCAAATTGTTTTTTGGATCTTATTCACTGTTACTTTGCTCCAATTTCTATGAAAAGTATGATGTCAATAGCATTAAGAGGATGTAATTTACCAGTGTAAAATAGGAGTATCTCACAGGTGAAGCCAACCTGAATTTTCAAAATTAACATTTTCGCTCAGCAATTTTTCTCAGCTACAGAACATTCATACTCTTCTAAAGAACAGGATGTAGCTATTGTTGCTGTTCAAAAGCTTCTCTAAATCATAACATGTTATTTAGGGCTAATTTGACCAAAGTTCTAGTGCTTGTCATACACATAAAGCAGGAAGAGCAATAGCTTTGCTGACAGATAAGGAAAAAAAATGTGACATTGTTTGTCATTTCTTGAAGAGAGGGCAATTTAAGTGGCCAGCCTAAGGCCAGTTGCATACACCATTACTTCCAGCATTTGTTTAACATTTTATGTTAACCTCTTTTTAAATATTGACATAGTTTTTAGTTATCCTGTCAATACTTTTATTTAAAATACATATATTTAATTTGAAGAACATGAGGTACATGCAAGAAAGCATGTTGTGAACAAAAGCTAACAGAGTATGCCTTGTACCTGCATGAAAGTCCTAAGTACGATGGTAGTTGATAAATAATGGGGTATGTTTCTAGTGTCTTAGAAAAAAGGGCTTGTGGGAAGAATTTTAAAATGCTGTAATGAATAAATGCAATTTATTTTTAGTGTGCTGTGATTTAACCCAAGCCAGCAACTAAGCACCGCACAGCCACTTACTCACTCCCCCACAGTCAGTTTGGGGAGAGAATTGTAAGAGTAGAATTGAGAAAAATTGTGGGTTGAGATAAGGACTGTTTGATAGGTAAAGCAAAAGTCGTGCACATAAGCAAGGCAAAACAAGGCATTCATTCACTGCTTCCCATCCTCAGGCAGATGTTCACCCACCTCCAGGAAAGCTGGGCTCCATCACGTGTACTGGTGACTTGGGAAAACAAACGTTTTCACTATGAATATCCACCATTTCCTCCTTCTTCCCACATCTTCATACGCTCAACATAATGACATATACTGTGGGATACCCCTTGGGTCAGTTGGGGTCAGCTGTCCCAGCTGTGTCCGCTCTCCTCTTGTTATGCACCCCCAGCCTCCTCACTGGTAGGGTGGGTGAGGAACAGCAAAGGCCTTGGCTCTGTGTAAGCCCTTCTCAGCAGTAACAAAAACATCCCTGTGCTATCAACACTGTTCACAAATGTAAACATAAGCTAATAGCAGCTTCTGTGAAGAAAATTAACTCTATCCCAGCCAAACCATCACACAGTTTTCATACCTGAAATAATTTATATTTAACTAAGCATCCACTTTTTGGCAGTATTCACTGAGCAGTGTTGAAGATATTAATTTTAACAAAATTGTCATGCATTCAAAACAGTTTCTCTAACACAGAGCCATTTCTGCCATCATCAAGATTCTTCACATGGAGATAGAAGTATTCCAAAACCGTTCGTGCATTACATAATAATCCCATGCTAGCAACTGCAAGACTTCGGTCACTTGGTAAACAAAAGCAAAATCTGGTGTCTGTCCTCGTCATATTTTGGATGGGTATGAACAACAGCATCATTTTTTCCAAGCAGTGGGACTCTTGTTCTAATGTATTAAATAATCCTGGGGGCTGTTCTGTGGATTAGATGGCAAATAAATGGCCTGTCCTCACTCTGGCTATCAAAATCTCACTGTCTTCAAGCAAGGGTTACCACATCCAAACTGTGTTGTCCCAGAAACCATCTAGGATGCTGTTGGTTGAGACAGGCCAAAACCAGGCTATTTTGCAGTCTCTTCTCCCTGGAGGTTAAGCTGACCAAGTTCCAGTGACTGTATCCTTAGACTGTTTATTTTAGTACTTTGTATGCAGCACTTCAGCTTCTGTTTACCTTACAAGTTGAATGGTTGAAATTCCTAAAACCTTTGGTTAAATTTGTTCTATGACTCTGTCACTTGACTGTGGTACCAGATGGTGATAAAGAAAAAATAGACTCTGTTGCAGTTCCATAATTGAAAGCCAGATGGTGATACGAAGGCTGATAGAGGGAAAACAATAATACATCACTGCCCTTCCCTGCCTCAGATTTCCCGCTATTGCTATGTTACTGAAAATGCATCTGTTCAGACATTACTCATATTTTATCATGCAGCTTTTTGGAACAAAAATTTGTGAAACAGCAACAGGTGCAAACACTAGCAAACCTTCTATTTTCAAAGTATGTTACAATAATAATTAAGGTTCAATTTTAAATCCAGTTTTTGTCAGAAAATGAAAATATCTCAATTTCTGCAACTAAAACCAACTTTTTATTTTACATGGGGAGACAAATTCTCAATATTACCTGAATAAAATTGATTTAATCTAATAGATAACTAGTCACCTAGGAGAAATGTGTTTTCACTTTTAATGTAATGAAAACTGAAATTTTATCTCTAAATATCTGTAAACAGGTCAACATTTGTGAATGATAATTATTTACTAAAGAATTTTGAGAGTAATTTTAGAACACATTGTGCATAGCTGCCAGGTTCAGCTGAAATTCCTTTGACAATTATAGTAAGAAACTCTCCTATGAAAATTTATTTGAGTTTACTGATTTGGTTTCTTTCGCATGAGGAGGTTTTCGTCAGTCATCAGTGATTGCCTCACCAAAGTAATACAATAATTGTAGATGTTGAACAAAAATTGAAATTGTCAGGTAGACAGTGATACAAAAGAAACAAAACCAGAAAAAGTTTTGCTTATTTAGAATTGTGTTAATTTCCATCAATAAAATTGCAACTCAAGGACATCGAGATAATTAAACAACTGCTTCTGTGAAATGCTCCTATTCATGGAAAGGATATCAATGTTGCATATATATCTATATAGATATATAGATATATAGATATAAACCTAGCTATTAAAAAATATTACTGATGCCCTAAAAACTGCACCCTGGGATTTTAATTTTACTTTCATTTGGTACTGTAAAGCAAAGGAAGAACTGGTTGCAATCTTGTTCATTCCAGCCCCAGGAATGAAATTCACTCTCACTGAAGTGAGTAGAACCTTTTGGGCAAGAACTAGCTGCTGAACCTCATTGTTTCTGCTTTGCAGGGGGACTGTGCTAGGTAACGTCTTGCAGTGTTTTAAGTGAAGACACAAGGAAAATTCTTACCTCAAAAGAGCTGCTTCAGTAATTTGAATAACCTTAACTCAAATTGCTAAGTCACATGAAGTGCTCACCATGCAAAGAATTTAGAACAAAAAAATCAGAACATTTCAAAAATAAACTGCTTGATGAGTATAAGGAATATTTTTGATGTACATCTACTTTCAATTGAACTAAAGTTTGTACAATACTTAATTATTCAACAGTCTGGGTTCATGGTCTGAACTTGAAAGAGAAAGTTGGGCAATTCATGAATTAGGTGAGTAGATCTGCCCTTAGCAAAAGAAGGGTATCTGGCTCAAAATTTAGGGATGTATCAAAGCATCTTTGATTTGGCTACACAGATGATGGTTGGAAGAGACAGCTGAAGAGGACACACAAAGAGATCAAGACTAAATTCAGCAAAAGGGTATAGTGTTCCTCTACAAGCCTTTCCCAAGCAGAGGTCTTCTGATTCAGCTGGGAATTGCAGAAAAGAGAGACATCTGACCTGTGTGAATTCCTGTTCACTCCTTCTAAATTACCTACAAGTAACTTTTGAAGAGAATAAGCCAGGCTCAGAATGTGATGTTGCATAAACTGTCAGCCAGTCTGCACATACAAAGACTGACCTTCCTCAGGTGTGTACTGTGGTGCCTTCCACATGCAGCTTATCTAGTTGTACTACACATGTAGTGGCAAAACTTGAAGTTGTGCTCAAATATCTGTCTTTTCCTACTAAAAGTTTGAGTAAGGCAAAATCTCTTTTCTTTTTTTCTTTTTTTTCTTTTTTTTTCTTTTTCCCTGAAAGGCTTAATACAAGATAGATCATATTCTTCCTGAAACTCCTTAAAGACAGTGGAGAATAAATATTCCTTATTTTGAGTTTTGCTGCCTGGAAGGAGCTGGAATGGTGGCGACCCATCTAGGATTGCAGTCCCACACCTAAGCACTGGTTTTGCCTTCCACAGAATTTCTTATAGGTAAGAGCTATGTACATTGTTACATTGTATCAGAGAAGCCACTTATGAAAATGTGAAGATAAACTATATTTGGTCTACTGAACTGGCCTTTATTATCTCCATACCCATGCAAATGCACAAAGAACTTGAAAGAACACTTAAAAGGACATATTTTAACGGCATATAAAGGGTATAGTGAGATGTATCTGTGTGTCCTGGTCCAGTCCGCACCACAGCCCAAGATATATTCACAGTAGGCACACACATAGAGAGCACACATATAGAAAACACACACACACACACACACACACACATATATACATATATATACACGACTAGGCACAGATCACAGACAAGATTCTGAACATATGAATCTTGCCTTTCAGAATAGCAAAGGTCCCATCATTAGGTTTAGTTTCTGACTTCTCAGCTGATTTAAAGGGTGAACGGATACAAGTAAGCCATCAGTTCAAGTAGCACTTGATAGGGCAGGGTGACCTTTTCTGTTGCCTGAGTTCAGTGCTCAGAATAACTGGGTATGATACACCATACAGGGGAAGAACAATCTTTAAGGGACCAAGAACTATTTGGCCTTCATACAGAGGCTTGGTAAATACCTGTCATTCCTCAGAAACTTCATGAGGAGAAGAGAGAAAAGCAGATAATTTATGCATTTGCTCATATGAAGTAAAGACTTCAATCCCTCTAAGCATAACTAAGAGATCCTTTTAAAAAAACCAAAGAAAAATACATGAAATATAATTGTGCAAGGAGAAATTTTCTATCTGTAATCTCTGACCCAAGTCAAACAATTCTTTATGCTGATTACAACATATTTTTCAGGTACAGCAGGTCAATGTCAAAAGCAAATATACAGCCCTTTTGTGTTCAAGGACAACCCTTTAGCCAAAGAAAGCTTTGTTTTCTCCTTAAAAATCTTCAGAACACTGTGTCTAGAAATACTGGTTGCGTATATGTGTATTTAAAGGACTTTACATTTTTAGCAGTGCAGCTTCATTATTTTACTTTGCTGTCCAGAGGAATATCCTATGAATTTCTCATCCACAGAAACAGAAACCCTATGGAGTTTATTTTACATACAAATAAATTTTTAAAAATCATGTCTAAAATTATGCATTAAAAAAAAAGAGTCTTCTCAACAGCTATGAATTTATGACTGTATAGCAAGAATAGGAACTAGAAAAATCTATGTTTGAAGGTCAAGTTGCTTGGTTGTGTATACCAAATGGCAGTGCACAAAGGAAGATGAAGCTGGCAAAATAAATCTTAGAAATCTACATCTTTCTTATAGCACTTTCAAAATCTTGATAGTCAAGGGTAGAGGCTGGATTCAGGTGCTACTACAGAAGATCAGAAAAAATACATTTATAACGGTGATTACAAAGAAAAAAATTAAGATGCACCAAGAATATTTTATCTGTACTTGTGACTATTTCATTTGTGTGTGAATCAGACCAGATCACTATCTCATGCATTAGCTGATAGAGGTTTACTCTGTTTTCAGTGACTTTTAAAATGTACTTTTAGTGGCAATTCTAATTCAACAATATATGTCCTCTAAGTGCACTCTGTAGCATTTCCCTCCCACACCATATGTGAGCTACATTTTTATAATGAGAACAAAGAGAAAAATAATGGATCTTTGCTACTGTTTAGTGAATGGAAATTTTTAGAGTTGCTGGATAGTACTGCATTAGTGGTGGGAAATCAGGTTTTCCCACAGGGGCTGAAATATTCTGACTGACAACTTTGGCTTAAGGATTCACTCAGGAAGGGAGCATGCTGCATGTTAGAAGACAATCTCAGTTATTACTGTGCCACAAATGCTTTTCTGGATGTATGTAATTCCATTGGGCTTTATGAGTGTTTCTCTAACACTGGGATAGATTTAGCCTGCTTCCCTCTCTTACTAAAAATAGAAAAGTAAGAGGAAAGGAAAGCAGTAGAACTGCAATCTTGAACTATCCTTAACTATCCAAAACTTAACTGTCAGTAAACAGGGAAGATTAATTAAGAGACTATGACAGTGGAAAATGTCTTTTTTTCTTTGAAATAAATGACTACTAGAAAACTGAGCACAAAAATTAAAATAACACAGAATTGATATGTCACAGTTTTTCACCACACAATGCCTGTAAGAGACAAGTAAAACAGTATCCATATTTCCCATCAAAAACTTGAATTTTCTTAAGCTGGAATTGTTTTGAATCATGCCATAACTCTTTGGGAATTGAAGACAGATAAATTGATATTTTACATCTTCCATTCAGATCCTTACACAGCCTTTAGCTTATTCTTACAAAACTAGCATCATTATAAGAAACTTATTGGAGGCTTAAGGTTCATTGTCCTCAGGCTAAATTTTCATTAAACTTTTTTCAGGAGTTTTGCCTAAGGAAAACAGTAAAACCTGGCATTTATAAAATATGGATTGATTTTAAGTTTCAAAGAGAGAATTTTGTATCATCCTTCAGACATCCTACAGAAATAATGGGAATTCAATTTAGTTGAGGTCAGAGCAAGAGCAGTTTATTACAATAGCTATTGTAGAGTTTCAGGGCTTATATACCTACAGTCTGTTCTTCTGACCGTAGCCTGTCAGATACGCAGGACTATAGTACCTTGCAATAAAACGGAGTGGCATGTGGATTAGTTCTGGAGGCTTCAGGCAGTCGAATAAGGAAAAGGCAGTAGGAAGTAGCCCCCAGGCAATAGCATGTTTTTACAAATAATTCACTGCTTTGTTAATTAATTTGTGCTGACTCAGGTCATGCTGACTTGTGTTTCTTAACTAGTGGGGTCTGCAAAGGATTTAAAGCCACTTTACAGTTCACACTAAATTTGAGAGTGAATATTTCTGTTCATGAAGGTTGACTTTAACAAAATTTTGTTGTGAAGATTCATTCTGTTGGGGTGCTGCACAGAAGAAGGTCCCTGAGACTGTTTACATGTGAAAGATTTTTTCAGCTCTGGTGAGAGAAAAAAAAATGAGGCTCACACTTGAATTGAAAAGTACACTGTTTGTACCAGTTTAAGGCAGATGTGGAATGATTTTTTCTGGACATCTCTGCAGTAATGTTAAGCACTTGGAAAGAGCTACTTATGTGTTAAAAAAGAACCAGATCATTAATCCTATGGAAAATGTCTGCAGGCATGGGATAAGCCTATGCCTAGGAACAGTCACCTGCTAACCCACAAATACCATGTAATTTGGCAAACAGGACTGTAAGAATAGAAACCATTTTGTCAATTCCTTGCTTGAGTGACAGATCCTAAATGAGAGAAGGACTGAAAAACTATTGTGTAAATCCAACTCTCAGCATAAACAATCTCACCACCCTAGACTTTATCCTTCATAGAATATGAAAAATGTTGAAATACTGAACCCTATATTTGTATGGTGAATAGGTCATATGGCAAATAGATTGAGGGACATTTCAGGAAGAGGCATAATTAATCTTCATTTTTTTCAATCAAAGAAACTATAAAAAGTCCCAGCTAGTTTTGCTTAGTAAGTTAGGCGCAGAGAAAATCAATATTCAGTAAATATCCACACTTCCTTTGTCATGAAAGATTCCTTCCACACAGCAGATTCTGACACAGGTCATCAGCCACTCTCCCAGTCTATTCCCCAAAATGCTATTTTAATGGTTGGCTTTTCTCTCCCACTTAAATAGCTTTTAGCCAGCCATTATGACTTAAACAGCAACTGAATCATGAAAAACAAAGTAACTGTAGTGTGAAGGTTATATCAAACGACAAATCATTGGCATCTCACTGCTGAATTTCTTCTTTTATCACAAACTGCAGTTTTTTTGTTACTGCATTTTCCATATATTATTTTTAGTGTAAAAGGATGCTACTCGTGTATAACAGGTAGTATGTGGTCTTTCCAGCAGTCCTGGAATCAACATGAGCAGCATGAGCACAGAAAATATCCAGAAAACTATCATTTATGCATTTAGTGTAAGCTTATTGAATACATTTGGGAAAAATTAAATCTTTTTTTTTTCTTTTTTTCTTTTCCCCAGTGATTCCTTAAAGGATTAACACTCTGTGAGGAAAAGAGAGAAGTGAATGAGGCTTTTCACAGGCAAGATACTTGATCATCTTCATCAACAGGAAAATGTCCCTTTTCCATTACCTCTCCAAGTCTACACTCCACATCTAGGTTTAAATTTCTCAGAAGAGGAACTTGAGGATCTTATTTTGTTTGCTCAATTCTTTGCTATATTCTAACTATTTAATTAAAATTGCCTGGATTGATTATTGCTTTTACTGTCCCAATATCTCACTTGATAGGTAATGAGCTGCTTGGAGGAGAAAAAGCCAGCATGGGAGGTCTGTTCTGTCCAGCCTCTCATTCCCAGTCACAGCAGCATCCAAATCTTAGAGGTTACTGATAGGACTCTCTGAGAGTAGACTGATAAGACTTACAAATCAAAAGTAGACTCAGAAAGACTGATTAGATTTACAAAGTTCAACATAGGCAGTTAGGAATCCAGCATCATCAAAATAGGCACGTTGGCAGCTTTTCTATCTGTATGACTATCAGCCTGTAGCCCCAAAAAACAGGACAGAGTTCAGTTAATTTAATCTCCTCTCAGGAATCCAGACAAGATAAAAGTAATAGTGGTAATTACATGTGATTTCAGTCTGAAGCGCAGAGGAACATGAAGGTTTCTGTGTATTCTTCTTGCAGCAGCTGTAGTTGTATCCCTGAATATCCCTAAGTGGAAAGTGTCCCTATAATAAATGCTTTTCAGAAATGTCCTTTCAGTCTCCTCAGAAATAAAAAAAGGAGATTGCACATATGTATAAAAAGATAATATGGACAACAGGTATAATTTTGTTTGTTGGTGTTTAAGAGCAAAATGCCTGCCTTTTAAGAACTGGAGCTCATTTAAGGTGCCATAAGAGGCCAGCTGGTCTATATACACCCTTTGCCCATGAAATCTAATACACCTGACAGAGTATAAATTAGATGTCAAGGTCACAGGCTACAGCACCTGTTTAAGCTGACAAATTTCTGTCTTTAGAGTGCAGTAGTTTTGCTGCCAACAGTAGTCTGTATTTCAGTTGGCGGATTTCCACACAGACAGAATGATGTGCTTATGCTGCAACTGACTTATAAACACATCATGTTAACAGAGTAATTATAGACTTACACAAGCAACACAGTTTGCAAAACAATTTTTATACTTTTCAGTGCTAGGTGGTTTCATTTTGTTCCAAAAAATAATTCCAAGTTTAACATATCTGTTATTACTTTCTATTTTGCATCTTTGAAATGGAAACTGTACAGAGAAACACATAATGCTCATTCACCACAAAAGGATGATATAAAACTCTTACTGACTCTGTTTGCAGAGGTGAATTGCATGCTAAAGGCACGTATAAGAGTACTGTGAGCAAATATCAGACCTGTAAGACTCAGGGTTTTATTACATATGGACTGAAAAACTAAAGTTTAAATAAAAATATAAACCCCAGAGCATTCAGGAATGGATTCCTTATATCGAACTGAAAGATTTTTAGGTAAAACAGTCTTTATAAAGCTGTGAAAACTTGCTTTAAAAGAACAGAAACCAAACATAAATCCAGCAATGTAGCATACAGAGTCTTGAGATCCAAGATCTGAATCACAATATGATCACTACCCACATAACTTGTTTGGTTTGTGATCAATAATTAGTATGTGGGAATGAATGAGCCCCTCACCCCCATTACTCTAATGATCACAGCCCACACTCAAACAAACTCCATCTGGCCAAATATATCCAAACTACTTACTGTATCTACGTGGACAATCTCTTCTATTTTGGGCATCATATTTTATAAGGTTTATTTAGACTAGACTTGGCTTAAAATCCTCAAATGTCTTGTGTAAATACCACTTGTGGAATATCACAGTAGTGTAAAGTTAACAGATGAAGAGTGTCAAATAATATAACATCTTAGTTAATATTTTTCTCAGGAGTTCATTTTTTTCCAGGAATAAAATTTGGGCACATGCCTGTTTAAAAGGCTAATAATCCAAAGTATCTTTGTCCAGTTACCTATCCTAGTATGGTTTTCACAAAAGTTTTATGATTCTGCAAACAGTGATGCCATAGTATTATCGAGTGCATGAAAAGTCCTCAGTACAGTATTTGTACCTTTTTTCTGGATATACACTGGAGGATTTCTAACAGAAAATACTGCAGAACATGTACACAATATTACTGATTTATTGCAACATTCAGGGAAGTGTAGTACATGCCTGGAATGACTGGAAAGCACTGCAATGGCAACCGAACATTCTTTGTGTGGAGGTGGTTATCTCCACCTCTGTAGGCATGAGCACAGCATTTCTCAATTTCCCTGCTCCTTCTGCCCTGTTCTCTCTGTTACTGGTCACAGATAGTGCTTTTTCTCAGGACAGTGAACAGGATTGTTTGACCCTTTTTTTTGGGCTGTCACTTAGCATGACTTGCATCCTCAGCTTTCTGCAGGCTCAAATTATCTGCCTTTCTGAAATATAACACCGGAATTAACTCTGGTGGTTGCTGGAGAGTGGTGACAGCATTGTGCTAGTCCAAGTGGTGAGCCCTGTCTCAAGCTCTGCATTTCTATTGCTGCTGGAGCCTGTCTTCCTTTAGAAGAATCCTAGTGCCTTTTCTTTCTCACTGTCTAAGTTTTCAATTGTTTGTGAGAGCTCATAGCTTCAGGAGGTGGCACCACTACAAGAAATTTTCATCTGCGTGATCAGCTTCTCACCACCAACCCTACAGGTCCCATCTCTGATCCTGTGGCTGTGGGGCGTTCCTCTGTTTCTCTTCCTTCACGCCAACATTAGGTTGCAAGTCCTATTCAGTCAACAGTAAGGTTTTCATCTAAGCCACATGTCTCCAGGAAAATGCCTAAATTTCAGGAATCAGTACAGTTGTAAAGCCAGTGTTATCCCTGGGATGACTTTCAGACCCACTGATTTGTGTGCATCCTTCTTGTATAAGGACTCACTCAAACACTCTTTTGATTCATGGTTTGAAGTAGGAGGAAAGAGAGGGTGAAGAGCCATCTCATTCATTGCACTGTGAGTCCTGAGCCATACTAAACTTCCAAAGAAACGTATTTTTTAATTTAGCGGGTAAGGATCTCTCTTACTAAGAAATGCTGCAACCTACAGAAATTCTTGTAAGCATAACATAAAGCTGTATTCAAGTAGAAAGTACAGCCTTCAATGCCGATATTAATAGCAGAGTGCATGATACATTCCCTCAGAATAATACAGCTGAAAATATACCATCAAACATTTAATTGGTCTTTTTTGTAACAGAGTATATGTTTCATATACTTATGTTGAACTTAAACCTCATTTTTCTTTGAGTTAAATTTAGCTTATGTATTGTTTTTTCTTTAATAATTAAAATGTTTTTAGTCTTTAAATATTTATGTCTATACATATAGCATACAAATAAAAGCTTTGATTATTTAAATGTATAGCACAAATGCTGTATAAATCTCATGCTTCCGTCTTGATGCAACTACCCCAGTAGGGCAAAGTTGATTTGCAAAGCTGATTTAACTTAAGTTAAACAATATAAATTTCAATGTTCAGTTCAAAATCTAAAAATCTTAAGGCTATTGTGTTCACCTCCTCAGACAGCCATTGAACTGGTATTAGGTTTATATTGGCTCTAATCAAAATTCAAATAGGTAGATCCAGATGTGGGGATGTAGCTGAACTGCAAATGTCTTTCCTCAGTCTGGGACAAGCTAATGATAGGGTCACCTTTGCAACCAAGTAACGCAGGCTCAGAACTGTTCCATGTCAGTCTCTAAAGCAATAGCTCAGATATCTAGACACAATTGAACACTCAGACCATTGCAGTGGAATGTGGGATCACCTTTTGCCTGTTCATCAGCTACGCCACCAGTTCTCCACCATGCAATGCAAAATTCCCCAGACTCCCATGAAACAACCTTTGTTACTGCTTTCTGCTGCTTTCAGAGCAGGCTCCTTTTCTTTATTTATACAGCACCCTGTTTCCTCTTCTTTTTTGTTTTTTTTTGAGAACTATGGCACTAGGTAAGAATGCAAAAATACCGAGTACTACCCCACACTTGAAATTCTGAAATTCTCAGTATTAAAGTGCTTTTCTGTCTGCAAGACACAAAATCATAGAAATAAATATCATGTGCTGATAAGGCAATTGTATGGTCCCTGAATACACTGTTGAAAAGTTGCCCTCAAAATAGTTCTGTCATGGTGTTCTTGCATACATTAACTGTGTAGCCAGTTGCTCAGAACTTATCTTTGTTGGGGGACATCTCATGTTCAGAAGACGAATCACAGTGGCAAGTATAGGTGTCAGCATCTTTCAAATACAATGAGTCTTGCAAATCACTGAAAGCCCGTAATATAATTTTTTTATCTTTACTTTGTAATGGGAGGGAAAAAACCACTGTTGCTTTGGCCTCAGGTAATTATAGCCTGTGACATTAAATACGCCTTTCCATGTATGTGCTCTCCCTCGAGCCAAGCAGCAACATGTCCAATTAACTCCTCCAAAGGAAACTCTGGAGGCTCTCCCAGTTTCTCAAAAACCTGTTCTCCCTAACTCACTGTACAGTCCTGGGCATTGCCTTCACAGATAGATTTTAAGAACGTCAATTGTCTCTTGGCACTTCAGATTTTTCATTGAATTACCCATGACCTGACTTATGGAGATGCTGAGCATTCCCAATATGAGGATGTTAAGAAAAGAAAAAAAGCTTTAGGAAAAACAATCTTTAGAAAACAGGCCTTTGGTATCTGTAGATCATTTAGCTAGCATTTGAAGCACCAGAGATCTGTAACCACATTTTAGAGGTCTTACCTGTGAGATGGTAACAAGGGTTTTGCCTCTTACAGCAAGGGAAGCAAACAGAAAGCAAAAAAACCACCCAAATAATCTGGAGTATTCTATACAAGCACATGTTTATCAAAAACACTGTTCTGTCTTACTGTTTAAATAAATTTCTGATTAAATAAGTGTGCCTTCTGCCAGCTTACCTGGCAAAGCTGACTTGGAGGAAAAGGACTCAGTCATCTTCAGAAGAAATGAATCTTTGCCTGTCCAGGATTGGTGAGTCCATATTTCTGGTGTATGGGCTCTTGTGCAAAGGAAGGTGTAAACTAAAGGATGAGTCATTTTGGTGAAGTGAAGCAGAACAAAACCTGGAGTAGTTTCCTCAGATTTGCTCATTTCTGCAGCATCTCTGCTCGGGTTGGCAGAAACTTTTGTTCTTAGAGTCTGCTATGTAGCCAAGCTTGACTGTATACTCTGTCTCTTATGACTATTTTCCTGCTTGTAGCCATATGAAAAATTAAAGAACTTATTCATCTGTGTACATCCTACCAACTCTTTTCACATGGCTAGTCCAGTTAATTGATCCAGCAAGAGTGTACTGCCATGCCTGAAGCAGTCCAGGCTTTAACAGGTGCCTTGAACCTCAACTTTTCCTCTGTCAGCTTTGGATTATTTGTGTATTTGTCATAGGAAATATTAAGAGATCTGTTTTTTTCCCACAAGAACTGTGCTAGTATAAAAAAGTGGTTGGAAACATTTAGCTTTCTGGAATTTGAAGAGCTCCCAGATCTCTGGGAACATATACCAAAGGGGCAAAAAAATGTACAAGAGCAATTCTGTAAATGCTCTCTGTAGGTATCCTTAATATTTTTTTTTTTTTTTGGAGCTGGGAATACTCAGGTTATTCCCACAGAGTAAGAATTGCTGGAGAGCTCAGCAGCCACAGTGGTAGTCAGGCTTCCAAAACAGTTCATTTCTCATTTTAGACGTCAAAATAATGGCACCCTCATTCATAAAATTGTACAGCATGCTATAGTCAAGATATTTTGAAAATGAAGCTGTATGTGTTTTATCTAAATGACAAATTGAAGTTGAATTTTTTTTGTTGTTGTTTTTAAAAGGAAAGACTGAAGAAGTAAAAGTAAATAAACACCCGAAAAAAACCCAAACAACTCTTCAGTCTCTGCAAAATCTTGTCTTCAGTGGTAACCATGGACATTTCTAATAGTAGAGCATGAGCAAATTCTTATTCTTAGGCTATTGTAGTTTCCTACAAATTCAAGTGCACCTTTAATCTTAAATCATTTCCATGTAGTGTCCATTACTAATGCTTGCTTCTGTGGTCTGCTGAATTCACCCTTTGGAGATGGGTCACTCTCAGAAATGTCAAAAAAGCTAAACAAAATGTAGACAACTGAACCCAGAGTTTGAGGCAAATAAGTTTACAGATAAAAATAGATGAGTTGTATCCTCCAATGAAGACAGAAGAGGAAAAATGTACTATCACAGCTAGCCATGTTTTTTTTTTTAATCTTATACTGTCAGTTTTTCAAGACTGTGTGCTGTAGCTAAACAACAGATACACAGCTCTGCCTAAATAGTTAAAAAGTTCTATTCCTGTGCCACAGTAGCCCTGGTGCATCTTCACTTCTGTTAGTGGAAACTGGGTAATATTGTTTTGGAATCACAGCATCACAGGAAATTCAAAATCTAGAGCTTCAAACTCAGGCATGAAACTTTATATGTAGAAGAACCAGTATTAGCATTATTATAAGAACCATGTATCCTTGCACAATATTCTCAAAATTTCAGTGATCTGCCAGTACTGGTCGTCCAGCTGTGGACCTGGACACTTTAAAGTCCTCTGTCCTCTTTTGTTATAACACTGCTGCTGAACACCTGGCTGAAAATATGTAGTCTGCTCATAGCTTGGTGAAAGATTTTCTTTTGGTAACAGTGTGATATAATAGCTACAAAAACTAAATCCACCACTCTAAATCCAGGCCCTCTCCATCTGAACAAAAATTCGGTTGTGGGGTTTCTGTGTCTATGTGTGTAATAAAAAAACCCAAACCTGAAATTGTCTATATTCCTAGTTTTCCCTTCACTGTGAGTACATGTCCCAGGTATTTCACCATCAAGAAATGAACTGTTCACTCTTCTGACAAGAAGAATGAACATGGCAAAATATTGCTGTTGTTAGCTTAACCCAAAATTTTCCTTTGAGCAGAAACAGCACCATTTTGCTAGGATGGTCCCACTATCTCAGAGGTATTTCAGGGGAAAGTCATCCTCTCAGGGTCCTGTGAGCACTCACAAGCCTTAGTGAATCAGACCAGCTTTCCATGGAACCTGCCACCAGCCTTGGCCCAGGAGCCCCATTTCTGCACCCTCAGAATTGCATGTTGTGGAAAACACAGCTGTCACTGGGATTACCATAGGGCCTTGTGGATACTAAAAGGTTAGCAGAGAGATTTTCTAGATTTCTGCAGCCGCCTGGGAAAGTCTCCTTTTTCACGCAAACTAGCTATGAAACAGTTTGAGAATTTGTAAACTATTTCACAGGTGCAGGCTGTTTGTGTCTTTGTTTTCCACACTGGGAAAAATATTTTGGAAATGGGTGTTATACCGTTAAGCCAATCACTCTGGGAGGCAGATGGTCAAGCACCCAATGGTGTTATGCCACTCTTGCGAACAAAGTTATATAAGCTGATTTATATAATTAAATATAGCCACTTTTGGCCATTGAACCCAAACCTGGACTCGCATTGGTTTTCGCTGTTCTTGGTACAACAGAGACAGGTCCTGGCTCTCCATCCCAGAGGAAGCACAGCTCCTACTGCTGCCAGACAATAACTTGCCTGATTCATGCCATTTGAGTTTCTTTCTTCAGAATTAATGTGGAATTTCACTCACTGCTTTGTTTAGAAGAAATGTGAAATTTCGACCTAGAAACTGAGTAGAATAGCATCAAGCTATTTTGATGAAGCATCAACATGTCAAGTTGTCAGATAATAATTAGATGCACCACAGCTTTGGAACTTCTGAGTACATTATGTGTGTATGCATAAACCCTCACCTGGACATATGTGGGATTGCTTTTGCATGTAAATGGAGTTAACAGCTTGTTACATTCTGGAGAATGACTGTAAACTCCTGTTATATGGAGAAGCAGAGAAGAAGAAAAGCAATGTAAATTTACATTCTTCATTTATTCAGAGAATCATTATTAAACATTGAATTTTGCTGGATTTTACAAAGAAAGGGAAAAGTCATTTAAAAAATCTTCCAAGAATACTTAAGAACAGCATCTTCTTTCTCTTAAGATTAAGAACAAGGAATTCTACTGAGGAATATTGCTGCAGTTGTACCAGATCCAAATAAAAGTACATTAATTTATAACAGCTAGTTATTCATGATGCTTTGCAAACAAATGAAAATGCAGACATTCCACTCATATGAGGCTCTTGCTGTATTGTTCCTTACAGACATATTCACATTCAACAGAGCCATGGAGAACATGTTTAAACAAGAGGTCAGACATTTATAGAAAGGTATGAAAATTTTGTTATTACTTATGCAGTGCCACAAATATTCTCAGAGAATTTCTGTCAGTGAAGAATAAATTACGAAAACAGAAAACAGTGTCCTTTGGCTCAAAGACTTTAATGCTTCTACATGTAGAGTACTACACACTGGACATGCAGCTGATGCACATTTGGGAGTGTTTTGTGAATAGATTACAAAAATACTATGAAAAAAATGTTAAAATAATCAAAAACCCAAAGGTGAACTCACGTTTTCTGTAGTGAATTTCCCAGAGCAAATTGAAAAGATTCTGAAGTTCAAAGGCCATTTTTGACATCACCCTCACAGAGAAAACAGACATGTCTACTCAGTCAAATGGAAAATATTTGCTCACAATTCTCCTACCCCCTTAGTCCTCTCTTGCAGATTTATTCTTGCAGGCTTGATTGGAAATGACCCACCTTCCTAAGTGACAGTGACCTTTGTCCAGTCATTTCTGGTCATCAGGAAAGTTTGTTCATGATTTTCAAAAGCCAGGGTTTCTAAGACTTTATTAAAAAAAAAAAAAAAAAAGGCTCTTTTCCTTACTGGATCCAGCTCTGTGGGCTGCAAATTTCTCTGCTGGGCAGACTTATGGCAAAGAGCAGACTCTGGCCAGAGAGTGTACTTGACCTCCTCCTCCAAGAGTTTAACCCAAACAAATAGCCTGGTAGGCCAAGCATTCATTGTCTGGCTGATACAAGTACATGTCCGGGAAATTCCCTTTCCTTACTTTCCTGGTAATTGTTACTATGTTGTCACGGCAAATTCTGATACTTCTGTGTCAGAACCAGAGTAAAGGCAAGGTGAGTTGTATAAAGAAAAGATACCCTGATTTGGGTAGGGATTGTTTTAGTCTAATCCTAGTTCAGGGCCAAATAATATTAAACTTTGTTTTCCATAGTGAGGGTATGTATGTGCCACATGTAAAATATCCATGCTTGGTTTTTTTGGTTTTTTTTTTTTTGGTGAGGTATATGGCAAGACTACTCATACACTGGTCCATAACTGATCCAGAGACTGAAATAAGTTGTAATGAGCAAGAAGACTCTGTAACTTCGAAGTTACAGAACTTACAACTTGATCTTGAACTAAGATTTCACATTTGAATAGCCCAAAAACAACTTAAAGGACTATATCTTTAAAAATTATAAATGAGGTATATCCCTTTATGATCATTCAGTGTACAAAATACTTATCACCTTTTGTTTTTCAAAATATGCCAAAAATTTCTTCATATATTATTCTTCATAATTGTATGCTATCACAGCAGAAGTTGGACTTGAAGTTTCTGAGAAAGGCAATCTTCTTCAAAACATCTGAAGTTCTAGACAAAAATTAAACCTATTTTTTCTTAAATTAGGAAGATTAGATGTCTGATCTGTGCAACAGTCATTGAATGACAAGCTTTAGGATTTGAACAAGGTCTTTGGCTTACATATGGCATAATCCTTCAAAAATACAATGTCTATCATGTTTTACCCTTGAGGTTATGGATCTCAATATGATTTACAAGGGTACATGTGCCAGTATATAGTCCCCTGAAGAGAGATTATTCCTGTGTCAGTAACTCCTATGAGCAGCATCAAAACACCAAGACCCACATTACTGGAGCTTTAGGGCAACATCATTCACATGAGTGATAACCAGAATCAAGTAATTTCAGTTTCTTGTTATATTTTACTACTAGAAGTGAAGGGCTAATAATTAGCATCTAAACCCAAGACTTTTTGTTAGCATCTTCTAGACTGTTGTGTTCTTGTTGTAGTGGGTTCAGTTTGTAAACCAGGCAGAAACACCAATTAAGTGTAGTGGTTTGGTTCAAAATATCCATTACTTACTCATTTCCCCTCTGTGAGATAAGAATTAGGAGAAAGCAAAGCAGGCACAAAACTTAAACATTTGCAGTACAAAGAAGAGTTTTATTACTAATAGAATTAAAAGTAAAGAGAAATAACAAGAAATTAAAGCAAACCCCCTCCCCTTTCCAGCACTTTCCTCCTTTTACCCAACTCACACAAAGAGTAACAGAACATGGGATTTTAGTCAGTGTTGCAGTTCTTGGTAAGTCTCTTCCTTAGGCTTACGGGAAAAAGGGTTTTCTTCAGCTGCACATGGTTCCCAAAGCGCCACCAACAGCAGACCCACCCGGAAAGAAACAATCTGCTGTGGTGTAAAACATCTCTCCCATGAAAATGTCACAATTCCTTCACACTGCCAAACATAGGCTATCACATGGGGTTATTAATCTTTTTAAGGATAAGTTATTTTGGCCTGTACACAAAGGCTTTCTTCTCCACAAGCCTCTAAAAGCCACTCAATGCTTCTATATAGCCTGGCATAGGCACTCTTCACAATTTTCACGGGCCACACGTGAATTTTCCATCCCCCATGTACTTCAAATGGATTAAAGAGACAAACAGTTTGTGGTATTACAGTTTCTTACCATGGCAGGCAAGAAGGTTTTTTAAGCTACGTGCGAGAATCGCGGCACCGCCCTCTTTTCTCCCATTGCCATGCTCAGCTCCGTCCCACGGGACTCACTTCTCTTTCTCTCTGACTCTGAAGCTGCCATGTTGAAGGGTGTTCTTGTTCGGGCTTTACGGTGGGGAAAGCCTCGCTCCCTCTGTGCTGCTGGCTGCATGGGGTCTTCTTCAGTTCAGCGCGAAGTGTGCTGGCTGCAGACAGGAGGCTCTGCCGGCTCCCGTTGACTCCGCCGGCTCCGCATGGAGAGGAGAGGGACCCGCCTGGGTTTAGCTGTGAGCAGTCCATGGCTGGTTTGAGCTGTGACAGTCCATGGCTGGTTTGAGCTGCCTGCGGCTCTGGGACAGTTTCCCCCCCAGCGGCCCAGGGTCTGTGCCATGGCATTGGGGAAAGGGGAGGGGGTAGGGGCCCCAGCCCGGCCTGACAGAGCCCGGAGGCTTCCCCACCTTCCGGCAGGCGAGCTGAAACAAAAGCCAATTTCTGCCTTTCCACAGGGTTTAAATACATAAATTGTGAGGAGCGTCATTAGTCTAAAAGGCTGTCCATCAACTCAGGTTCAACCCACTACACTTGTCAAAAGCAATACCTGAATTTCTGGGAAAAATTCAGAGTAGTTTCTTTTCTTATGGGAATATCAAGTGGAAAAATATGAGTGGTAGAATATTTCCTCCCAGTTTTGTTGTCCAAGGTTTCATTTCTAAAAGAATTTGAGACTACGAATACAGAAAGAAAAGAGAGGTAGACATTTATGTTGAAACTGGAGCCAAAGCTAAAATCTAGAGGAAAAAACAATATTGATATTTGCATACACAATATTAAACACAGAATACTTTATCTAATGCTGTCTCTTAGGCAGAAGTCAAAGGACTCTGTGGCTCTCTTTCTGGGTTTGGGTGTGAGCTTCTCTGTCTTAGCAGGTTTAGCCTAGTAAATTTTTTTTTTTTTTCAGTTTTTATGGTAAAAGATATGAGTAACAGAAAAGCATGTGATATCATAGGCTCTGAAGAGCTAAAAACCCGGTGTCTGATGTATTGTCTGCTAACTTTTCTGGGGAGTGGGAGGGAATAATTATTTGCTTCGAGTAAGGACATTCTAGAAACCACTAATATCTAGTATTTTCTATCAGACAATGATGTTAATTCTTATTTGGTGCTATTTGTGTGACTTCTCTTCAACATTTCTTGAATGATACTTCCTAATTTCCTGTAGTAGCAGATTTGCAAAATGCAAGGCAGCACCACATATGTTGTGGAGCCAGTCAGCAACAACTTTGGAACAAGTAATATGAGGATATTTTACCTCTTGCCACAGTCTGTAGCAATGAGCTACTTGCAAATATTTCACAGGTTTGCAGGCAGGCACAGGTTAGGAGACATTAGGAGATCAACATTGCCTTCCATTCATTGAGAAACAGGTTATTGTATGAGAGCTCTTGCAAAAGGTGGCACTAGAGAGAGTCTGGTAGAAAAGCACATTGTATCTATGTTTACTGAATTTAATATCAAAATCAAGATGACAGCTCCTTGTAGCAAGACTGCATTTTCTAAAGAACTTGAAAACAATGAAAGACTACAGTTAAAATTCTTTACATCACTTCAACATTGTCAAGCCAAAAGAAAAGATAATGGGGAAAAAACTGTGGGGTTTTTCAGTATTTCCTTACAGCATTTTAGAGATTCTCTTCTGTGGCAGACACTGAAAAGATGTCTGTGCTATGTTACACCATTCATGCTGAGGCTCCAGAGCAAGCTTGTAATGATCAAATAAACATCTGTGGCAGAGAATAGTGCCATAGGTCTCACAAGAAGGACACCCATGTTAGACCAGGCAGAGTTAAAGCAATCAGCTTTTTAACAGAGCTGGTTAAATTGCAGAGAATACTGCTTCAGTGCTGCTCTGTTCTTGGTCCATGTAGAAACAACCAGAGCATTTTTGCAAAACAGCAAACACAGGTTTAGAGGTGACTGAAAAGGGGGTCAAGAAAAATGTAAAAAAAATTGGATAATTTTAACAGACATCAGCATTTGGAAAGAGAAGAAAGAAAGAACATAAACATTATGGGATCCTAGCTTCAGCAGCTTCCATGTGACACTGCAGCTGTCTCCTAAATGGTGTTACCTGCTGGTGTGATTGATGATAGGTGAATTTTCAGTGTTCTACATTGAGCTCCATGAGCACGTTCTTGCTGCACCTCAACTCCAGGCTCACATCGCACCATACTTTCTTCTTAGTCACATTCTTCCTCCAAATTAAGACTGCTTTTAGTGCTTTAGTGTAGTGCAAGGCTGTAATTTCAGAGTACAAATTACCACACACCAACTTCTTCAAGTTGGCAAGCTCTGAGATTTCTAGAAAAATAATTGACTACAACACCAGGTATTTTGAAACTGCTTTAAGTAGGGTTTGAAAGCTTAAAAACCAAATTCAAAAACAATACCCAGTAGATAAGAAAGCATAAGGTTAGTTTTAACTTTTCTGAGGTATGACAACAATTTTAAGTATTTTAGAATGTCATTTTAACATTAATATTTTGACTGTAATTTTAAGAGGTTGAAGGCATAAAAATATATTGATGTCTTGCACATATATTTGACCACTACAAAAAATTTTCTACTTGAGTGGCACTTCTTATTTAGTTCCTGTTTTTTCCACCAGAGAGCTCAGTAACTATTGTGCATGCTCTCCCTTTTTGGACTAAAGTTCTGTACACTAGGACTTGTACTGATCTCTCTCAATAAGCACAAAGAGGACAATAATCTAGAACAAGGACATTCTGCTTAATATGGATCTTTTGGTAGGATATTTATGTTTAAAATCCCATTTTATTTCATATTATACCACTACATACCGGGCATAGAGGATGGCCAGTCCATGGAAAACTAACTTGGGAACATGTCAAGTGCCATATTTACATACTGTACCAGGGACTTCTGCTGTGCTGAGTAGTTGAGAGAATATGAGGTTTGTTTCTTCCTAGCTGCATCTAGATTAATGAAGAGTAAGTATTAGTTCAGGATATCATCTGTTCTTCAAACACATCTACAGGGAATTCTGGAAATAGTAGAGCTGAACAGATTTGCATTGACAAATGTATCCATCAGATGCTAATGGACTTCACCCTGCACGGTAACACAAGAGCCTTTTTTTATGGAAGAGCAGTTTGGCTGTATGCTTGTGTATTTCTTAAATACAGTGTGAAATGTTGTTTTTTGGAATAGCAAAAATACATAAGAGAGGAAATGTGGGGACTACACAATCTGCTCTCTGGCCACAAGAGAATTTTGATATTGAAGAAACTGCTTTTTCATTAACATTGAGAGAAAACATAGAGAAGTTAGGACATTTGTGTGGAGATAGACACTGAGTTTTTGAGAAAGTACTTCACCTACATTACAGCAGTATTATTAACTTAGAGATTTAAAATTAATGTAATTTATTTTAATGTGGAACTTGCTGCAAAGATCATGAAAATGTAAAACTAAACTTAGTTGCCAGAATAATATTTTCAAGTAACTTCAAACTTTCCAAATCTGGGTGCTATAAGATGTTATTATCTTTTCTTTAGAAGAATGCAGCTCTTCTAGGACATGTTAATAGCTGAGTCTTTTCCTCTGGAAAAAAACTTATCTTTTCTCAAAATGTTCCAATTCTGAAATTATTTTATTAACTTGCATTATTTTGTAATCAAGGGACACCTTTAACAAGAGAAAATTCATAATATAAAGTTTCAATATTTAAACTCCTTTTTTCCTTAAATATAAATTCTTTTTGTTATGTTTAGAAAAGGACATTCATATTCACTGATACTGCTTCTGAATGTCAGTAGATATAAATCAACAATTTTCTTTGCTTTTTCCATATTTTATCAAAACAAAACATCTTTTGCTTGAATTTTTCCTACTGTAACTGAAATGATTTAGCTCAGTCAAGGGATAACCAAGCAATGTAAATAGCTGTGCACTCATTATTATGCATACTTTTCTTAACAAAGGTGCAATGCGTTCCTGCTCCTTTGCCAAGAGACCAGTAATTTATAACCATGAGTTTAAATCAGCATACTATCTTACTGCTCGCATTCACTGCAAAACAGTCAGGCAGCAAGAGGCTTTTAACACACGTGTTCACAGCATGAATAGGAACACTGGGCACTGGGTATATGGATGAGCACTTGACCAAGAAGTTGTCAAATCATAGGTCTCCTGAAAACATCAAAGGAGCTCATCTGAGTACAGAATTACTTTTAAAAAATGAAAACAAGGAAATTCCATTAAGTAAAATGTATGGTAAACACCACTGAAATCATAATCAAGGCAGCAAGTAATCCTACTTGGCAAGTTAGCCTCTAACAGCTTTAGACTGGAACTTACATTCTTTATGCCTGACAGGCAGACTGAATAAACTGGTATCAGACTGCCCTGGATGAAAGGAGACTGCACAAGATGAGAGGAAATGGTTGTGGGGCCAAATCTGGCATCTGGAAAATTTCTGAATAAAAGAGACGATATTTGTGATGCCACTTACTCAAAAAATACACCCAAGCCATCAAACCAAAAAACCAAAATCACAAGCTACATACTATCAAAAATGTCTTGTGAGGAACACTGGAGAAACTAATAACTGCCATGACAGACTTAGCACTGAAAAGTCATCTATCACAGCAAAAGCATATAAATCACTCAAACACTTTTTTTACTTCAATTCTGTGACTTAAAGAAGAGGTTCATAGGAGATCCTCTAGAACAATGATTTTTATATTGACTGTAAGAGCTCTAGTGCTGTGCAGCTTACATCTTAAAACAGCATAGCATATTCTGTACATTTTGCAGTTTTACTCTCCTAGTTTTTTTCAGTGAGGCATCAGGTAAATGAAATGCATTAAAAAGCTGTATTATTAAAAAAAATAACTGTAAGAGAAAGGCTAATTTAAAGTGGGTTTTGAGGCTAGAATGAACAGTTAGCTGTATTTTTAAACAACTTAAACATTTCTATATACTTCTTAGGTGGCTTTTCCTTGTATGAGGGAGAGTAAAAAATATGAGAAATGAGTGAATAATAATGAAAGAAATAGAAGCATACTAAGCTTTATGTCAGAACTGCAGTATAGAGAAGCATATTATAAAGAAAGTTATCTGCAGAAGGGACAAATCTCAAGTGTGTTGAAGTGTTCCATGTGGCCTTCATTCTGAATCTGTTACATGCAACATTACACACAGGAGGCTCTAGATGGTTAAGAAGCAAGGCAGCACAGCAATACTTTGCATTTAGTCATGCTTACTTCCCTGACACAAGAAAATTCAAGCTATTTCTGTGCAAGATTTTAAGAGAGGAGGCTTGGGAGATATACTGGACTCCACTGTGGATACATATCAACAATTATTTTACCTTAGTTACAGGCACAAAAATCCATGTGGATGGTGACATTTGAGCTAGAATTAATTGTCCTGACTTTTCAATGTTGGTGGGTAAAGAAAGAGTAATTTTATTGCTTCTCTGAGAATTTTCTGTGCCTGTCACTTGTATTTCAAAGCACAGTGGATGTGAGCCAGTATGTCATTGTATAGTAAATCATATTTAGGAGGCTGCACTTCAACAACCTGAAAAGATCACTTACCTACCCATTGAACAAACACAAATACAAAAAGAATCCATTTAAAATGTAGAAATCACAGAATTTCAGTGTTTCTTGGGATTCTACATGATTGTTTCAGTATGTGAATGAAGACTGGTATTTTTACTCCTGCACATATTTGAGGTCCAGCGTGAGTCTAAGCACACCAAGGGAAAAGGCGAGGTGTGACTCCATCCCCATCTACAAATCTGACCACAATAGAATTGGAGAGCATCATTCATCCCTTCCAGTCGAAGGTTCATAAAACATGTTCATATACATGTAGAGAGGATGATGTCTAGCTGGATCAGCCTGGATTTCATTTCAGGTATAATAGTTGAATTTTATATTAAACTACAGGATGGAGTTTTGAATGGAATCAGGAATTTTTGGACAATTTTATGTTCGGTTTTGTCATGGGTTAGCAAAGCATAGTCCCAGAAGTGATGTTTTTGCAAAGGGGTGCTTACAGCTTCCTCTGTGACCTGACAGAACCTATCAGCTGGCCAGTTTGAATATGGACAATTCTTTAAGCCACTTAAAATTGTGACGGCCTCTGTGATACACACTTAAGAATAGACACACCCCAGCAGAGCTCTCTCTCGTTTCCGGTGCTGGGACAGGTGGCCCTGGGTGGGGGCCAGTGAGCCCGGCCCAGGGCGGGCCGGGCCACGGCCATCCTGGAGCCGATGGGCCCTGTTCCACCTGCGGAACCCCCCCATAACCCTGCTGTGGGCAGCCGGAGCGGCCCGGCTCCCTCTCTCCAGTGCGGCCAAGATTCAGCTGAAGCTGCCCTGCTGTCCGGCAAAAGATCATGTGACCAACAGCGATAAGCAAAATTCCAGCTGCAAGGCTGAGGTGAGATTAACCCTTTTAGTGGTGTGAAGAGCTGAAAACCTGAGGGAAGAGAAAGAGGAGATGCTTAAAGCTGAAATTCTGTTGTAAAGTATCAGAGTACCCGTTGTAATTTCGTGAAGGCATGGGGGGTGGAGCGTTCAACTTGTACTTGTGAGCCAAAGTGCCTGTGCTGAGATAGGCAGATGCTGAAGCAGCTGTAATTTGATGAGAAATTTGAACAGGGAGAGATGGAAGTGATGAGGACTTTTGTTCCAAATGGAAAAGGAGAAGACCTCAGTTCCTAGAAATGCTCCCAGAGACAGTCCTAGAGATGAAGATGAGGAGGACCCTTTGCTCCCAGGGAAGGAGGAGGGCCTCTATTCTTAGAGATGAAATCCTCCCAGAGATGAGTGAAGAGAACTTTTGTTTCTGAATGGCTCAACCTTAAAATTGCACCCCAGTAGCTCAAGATTGGACCCTCGAAAGCAGTTGTGGGAAAAGCTGCAAGTCGTGGGAAGGGACTCTCACATGATGGAGCAGAGAACCAACCCGGGCGGCTGTCTCGTTGTGATAGGTTCTCCATAGCATAAGCAAGAGAGACTCCTCTTCCTAAATGGACAGAACAAAGCTGTTACGGAAGTGGTAAACAGACTGAACATCTCAAGGGTTGTCTTTTTACATTGCCAGTGGGAGAAGGGAGGAAGGTGGGGGGAGAAGAAGTGTTCTGAAGGTGTGGTATGATTTTATTTTTTTTCTTTTTCCCTCTTTTAGGTCTGTTAATAAACTTCTTTATATTCTTTCAAGTTTGATGCCTGCTTTGCATTTCTCCTAATTCTTATCTCACAGAAGATAAACAGTAATGAGTATTTTGGACCAAACCACTACACTAAATTGGCGTTTCTGCCCGGTTACAAACCGAACCCACTACAGGTTTATAAGTAGCCTAAGGTACAGGAGGAATTTCCTGCAGAACTCTAAGCAGATATTTTCAGTTTTCATTTCATTAAAGGATACACTTACAGGTGTTCTAGCTAAATGACCCACGTAATGAATTTGGTGTAGCCTCCCGCTGAAGAAGGAGAGAAGTATCTTATAGATGGATACTGTGACATCAAGGAAATTATCTTGATCGTTAAGGCAACACATGAAATCTAGATTAGTTTTTAGAAAAGCTTTCTCCAGCCTTCTGTATCATGCACTGAATTTACTAGTTCATAATTTCCATCTGTGCTTTGGCTATACAAACAAACTTGTGAATGAAAAATCGATTTGTAGAACACACAGAAAAATATATCATAAGTTATGTGCAGTAGCTTCATATTTAGGAAACCACTTGTCTCTGGGCTGCATATCTGCCCACTGAGTTTCAATGCTGCTACATAAATTTATTCAAATTCTGACTTGGGAACCCTAAAACTGTTCAGTTTCCTTGAGTGTTCAATTTGCATATTCTGCAGACAAATAGTTACAAATTGATCACAAGAGTAAGTTTTCACAAGACATCAATAACCAAACAAAACCAGACAGACATCTTTAAGTGAATGTAAGATGATTTTCTGAAGTGTAAGTAGCATATAAACATGTGCACAAAGCCACTCTCTTGACTTCAGTAATGTTCGAGTCCATAGATTTCCAGCAATTTTTACCTAGGATTCCTTGCCTTCTTCCTTACCTAAAATAATTGAAGACCAAATTGTTATAAACCATTGAAGCATTTATAGATGCAGATATATCAGCATTCAGTAGATGCTGAGGTTTTACTTCCAGGAGTAGGATAAGAGATGGCTGAATAACACTGTGGTAGAAATTAATTCAGACTGAGCATTTCCTAACAGCCTCAGGAGAGTAGTGTGGTCCAGGCATTTTGGCACTGTCACATGCTTATATCCCATTAAAAATGTCTTCAAGGATTTGATCACCATAAAAGTTTTCAACTTTACAGAAATAATAGACTTAATCAAAGCAAGGATAGAAAGTCTACGTAAAATTACAGAAAAGTACTAGGGAAAAAATGCAGTAATCATTAACTCCACAACTCTGATAACACCCATGTCATGGTAATCCATCCCTCTTAATGCAGTATGCATTCCCTTTAATGCATAAAAACACAGTAATCTTCTTTTTTGAGCCATAGCTTTGCAAAACTAATTTCTATGTGTAAGAATGCTAAAATCCCCTTTTTTCCTATGGTAATTTTGTAATTTCAAGTTTCTGCCAAGCACAGATATTAATTCTTACTTCTGTCTCTTCACAAGCTTTCTTAATATAGTCAGTGTTCTTAACTGAGGTTTTTTTAAGATTCAATGCTTCAATATACCTTTAAATATAAAACATGCATTAAGAAGTACAGGCATAGAACATCTCTGGAAGATGGCTCCTGAATTAGGCTTTTAAATGCAGTAAACAGCACTTTTGCCTAGTCATTAATGATTAATTAATTAATGAATAATGGTTAAGTGTAATACAAGAGATTCTCTGGAGAAAAAAATAACCTCCAATGGAAAAATATTTGTGCACCACTTTCTAAGATGATCACATGATACCAAACATACTTTTTTATGATAAAAGTATTTTCCCCTCTCTTTCACTTTAAAGCATGGAGGAGACACATGGCTCTCAAGGCTATGATAAACAGACTTGAATCTTACAGTAGTATTTTTTGTGCAAGCCTGCAGCTTCAGTTGACTGTTCATATGAAAATTCACATAATGTAGTATTATTAGCTACAACGTTTTTGTACAAAGAGGCAGATTGATATTTTATAGAAAGCTTTGAAAAAACTATACCACACAATGTACACTGCTGCAAATTAATTAGACTATCATATTCCATCAGCAATATCTCTAGAGAAACAGACATATAAAAGTGGTATTTTTCTTTTGCAGATGAGAAAGTGGAGATGTTAATTTCTCCTTTTCTCCACAAGCTGAAAATTATGGAAGTGCACATATCAGAGTCCCTGGGCTAATTGGACTTTTGATCCATTCAGATTGCCAGAGGCTGTATTTTGACATCAATACCAGTTAGACTGTGTGGCCTCACTGTACTACTTTTCTTTCAGGAACAACTACTGCAATAGACAAATGCAAAATCCTCTTAAAGCACAACACGATTTAACTAGAACTAAAGAATCAGAGAGAGAAGAGGTATCCAAAAAAAAAGATATAGGCTATGTAAATATATAAGCTTTTTGAAAATGTGATCTATATTACAGCTCCCGTAAAGCTTTCCTTCCAATGCTTACGTCATCCTGAAACAGTTTGCCCTTCGCTTTTCCATTAACAATTTTCCTTCAAATCAAACACTCAGTGAAATGATAACTAAATTTATGCATGATCTTATCGACTTATCCTTTAGGTTTTCGTCATTACTCTAGATTTCAGCTAGAATTTAAACTTTTAATACACTACACAAATACACATACGCTTTCTGTGTAATTTCATGACATGTAACGAAGAAATAAAGATTAAAAGAGCACAATTTACTTAAAAAAACTTTTAAAAAGCTACAAGACATGACCTTATCAGATACAGAGGAATACAACCCAAAGAGATAGACTTGCAAATAAACAATTTTATATAAAGTAGTTAGTTAAAAAAAAAAAAATAGTGCTATTGACGTTGAGGAAGTGATTATCATACAAGAACTTGAAACAGAACTTCTTTATGCAAAATGTAAGTTAGGACTTGCAAAGATATTGAGTTTTCTCAAGGCAAAAGCCCTAAACAAGTACAACATTGCACACATGCTACTGTGATCATCACCAGGTATTTTGTAGCTACAGCAGAATTTTTAGCAGATGTTTCCAAGTCTCCAGTTACTGTAGAAGAACATGGTAAATGATGAATTTTTATGCCATTTAGTGATGCAGAAGGTGGCCATCCTGGTAGAACTGCTCAGGGAATATGACTCAAGATGAGATTAGGGCAGAGGAATTGTGCCCTGTTCCTTCTGTAGAGACTCACTCTAATTACTAGAATCAGTAGAGATTTGTTACTGATTATCAGGTGAAAGAAACATAATAACCCTACACCTACACCTGCCAGGCACAGTGCTGGGGTCTTAAAAGGCAATTGTCATGGTTGGCAGCTCTCTAGCAAACATTCTATGGAAAATATTTTCAGTTTGTACAAGAGTAGCAAAGGAAGACATCACTAAGCAGTACTGTAATTCAAATATAATCACTTATCAATAGTATTGCATCTGAGACAACTCTTTAACAGGTGAAACATCTGTCATGGTATTGGTGTACACACAGAGACTTGAAAGCTGGTGTATTTTATATGGTGATTTAGAACATTAAAACTTTACTGAAATGGTGATTGAAACATTTTTAGGACACTTTTTCAAGAAAATATTTTTAGCTTTTATATTACTCAATCTAAACCTAGATATGTACACTTCTTGTATTTTGTAGTTTTTCATCTTGCAGTTTGAAGTTCTCTCTTGGAGTGACTTTATGATGTGTATCCCCTATCGCTGCTCTATGCCCAGGAATTAACTTTGTACCTTTCTGTGCCTTTAAACTGAGCCTGAGAGGGGGAAGAGGAAAAAAACTGAGCTAACTTCTCAAAGCAGTTGTTCAAGGACACAGACATGCACTCCTCTGCTTCTAACAGCAGCAAAGGCAGAGGAAGCACCCTGCTTGCTTTTCAGCCAGCTTTCGGCTCCTTTTCTCCAGAGGGAGAAGGAGAGTTGAACTTTGTTTTCCTGGGACTTCAGTTTTTTCCCTTCTTCTCTTCTGGACTGTTTCAACATCAGAACACATCGGGAGAATTCTCCACCGAGGCCCTGGAGGTGGGCCCATGACCCAGCCCCAAGGAGGAGGAGAGAGACTACATCTACAGAAGGACTCTGAAATTTTCCCAGGTTTCTGTCCACAGTGAGAGGTTTTATTATTTAGCATCATTATCCTTTTCCTGTGTGTTTGTTAAATACATAGATTTTATCTCTTTCACTTTCTTCCGAGGAAAATTTCTTTTTTCCCAAACTTGGTGGGGGAGGGATGGTTGTAACCTGCCTTCTATCAGAGGATATTTTTTCCTCCAAATTTGTCCAAACCGGCACAAGTTCATAAAAGCATGTTTGAAGAGAAACACTGTACACCCTATATGTGGTTTAACATAGCAGTGTTAAACAGTTCTAGTTTCATTCTTCCATTTTAAGTTCATGAAAATTACTCCGGCTCAAGACTTGTTATTATTAAAATGCATATGCCTCAGACATTTAAACCTATATATGTACTTTTGAATTCTGGAAAGAAAGTTACTTTCTACAGAATGAAGAGCAAAAGCTTTTGGTTAAAGGAAAAAATTCACAGACCTAATAGATAATGTAATTCTTGTTCACTCCCTGTTTCAGAAAATAGTTTCCTTTCATGAGGATACAATATGTACCTTTGCCTAATTCAGAAAGGAATAATCTGTAAACTGAAATGGTTTTATTTTGATATCACAAATGTTTACCTGGTTTACTGTAAAAAACTTCTTACTTGAAGCACTTGAATGATGCTGTGATTTTTTCTTCTGCAAAATAGTTAAGTATTTCTTCAAAACTTCAGTGAGGCACACTCTTGACTCTGCTGAAAACCTTAACAGTTCTATTCTTTTTGAATTATTTGTGTTATTACTATGCATAAAAATAGTTCTTTTATAGACAACAAAAATTTCTTCTGTAGTTCATAGTCATGAAACTTGTATGAGAAGAGGTAGGAGAAAACCCTTGGCAACAGCATTTCTTCAGCCCTTTTGTCTAAAATAGATTGTATTAAAACCTGAGAGAAATGCACATAAAATAGACAATGAAGAAGAAAGTATAAAAATTTGAAATTAAGAGGGACAGACAGAACTACAGATTTGTACCCATTGCTGCCTTTAGAGATGGTCCTTCTCAGGACAGCTGACAAAATGATTTCTATACCTGTGGAGGTTTTATTAAAGTTTTATGAACTTCTGAAGGTCGCACCTTGGCCTCTTTAGGAGCCTGGTTAACAGAGTTCTCTGGTTTGTCCTGAGGGGCAGTTGAGTCCAGAAAGGCTGGACATTCCTCGAGAAGGAATTCTCATAAGCACAGGAGCAGGCTGTTCCAGTGTGCTGAAAGATGAGCTGGTGAGGAAGAGTAGTCTGGCTGAACAGATAACTTTGGCAGGAATGCTGGGACAAAAGGAGACTTTACGAACTTTGGAAGAAGGGGCAGACAACCCAAGTGGATTACAATGATGTTGTGAAGTTAATCACAGAAAGTTAGAAGGGGCAAAGCCCAACTAGAACTCAGTGTGACTATGGTCATAAAAGAAAATAAGAAATGTTTATATAAATATATTAAGAAGAAAAGGAGAGTGAGGAGAATCTCCATCCATTATTGGATGCAGATGGAAATATAGTGACAAAGAATAAAGAAAATTATGAGGTACTTAAGGCCTTCTTTGCCTCAGTCTTTAATAGTAAGACCTGTTGTTCTGGGGGCACCCTGCCCTCTGAGCTGGAAAACAGACAGGGAGTAGAATGAAGAGCCCATGCTTTGTCTGACAGCTACAAAATATTCAGAAGGGACAGACAAAAAGAGGTGGGGGAGCTGTCATTTGTGTCAAAAATGGGGCTGATTGCACAAAGATGACTTTGAAGAACAGCAGTGCACAGGTGAGAGCTGATGGTGAAAATTGGAGACCAAGAAAACAAGAGTAACTTTCCTATTGGTGCTCCCTAGATGTCCCCTGATCAAGAAGAGGAGAATGACGAAAAATTCTTTCTTCAGCTACAGACAGCATCACAGTCTTGAGCTCTGATCCAGATTGGGATCTTCAGCCGCCTAGACATCTGCTAGAAAAGTGCAACAAGAAAGTAGTGGAGTGCATTAAGGAAAATGTCCTAGTACAAGTGATGGAAAACCCAACTAGAGGAGAGGCCAGCTGAACCTATTATTCAGTAGAAAAACTGTTGCAGAACTTATCAGAGAGGTGGCATTAGAGATAGAAGGAGAAGTCAGGCAGGGACGACAGGAGGAGGACAGTATGGCTAAGTCAAGATCTCTTAGTCAAACCAAAAAGCAAAAAAAAAGTGGAAAGCAGTGAAGACAGGGATACACATCTTGGAGAGACGATAGGGATGTGGTCTGAGAGCACAGGGACAGGGACAGGATCAGAAAATTCAAGGCACAGATGGAACTGAACTTGGCTAAGGATGTGAAATATAACAAGAAGAATTTTTTCAGGCACAGAGATTAACAAAAGAGGATGAAAAATGCTGTACCGCCCGACTTGATGAGTGAAATGGAGGATTCAGCTACAACTGCCATGGAGAAGGCTGAGGCATTCAAAAAGTATTTTGCCTCAGTCTTCACTAGCAAGAAATCTAGCCACACAACCCAATTCACAAAATCTAAAGTAAGGGATGGGGGTAAGATCAAGTTCAAACCATCTCAGGAACATCAATATACCCAAGTCCGTGGGACCTGATGCGATGCTTCTGAGGGTTCTGAGGGAACTGGTGGAAGAAGTTGTTAAGCCCTTATCCATAATACCAGTGTGGCATTCTGGTGAAATTTCCAGTGATTGCAAATCCTATTCCCCATTTTTAAGACGGCAAAAAGGAAAACTTTGGGAACTACAGGCCAGTGAATGTCAAATCTGTGCCTGGCAAGATCATGGAGCAAATCTTTCTGGAAACTATGCTAAGGCACGTGGAAAACAGAAAGATGATTGGTGATAGCCGATGTGGTTTGCTTTCCGTAATGTATTACAGCATTTGTGGAAAGAGTGACTGATGTCATCTGCCTAGATTTGTTGAATGCATTTGATACTGTCCTACACAATGTTCTTGCCTCTGAAAGGAAGAGGAATGGATTTGATGGACTGATGACTTGGTTGAAAAGGAATGATCTCATGGTTTCATTTGCAGAGTGTGCATGGAGCATATACAGGTCAATCATGGTATCAGACCCAGTCAGCAGAGGTTTAGGAAAGGCCAGTACAGCTTGACCAACCTGATCTCTTTCCACAGCAAGGTGAACTGTTCAGTGGATGAGGAAAAAGCTGTGTGGACGTTCTTTACCTGGACTTTGGTAAAGCCTTTGACACTACTCCCTTCAACATTTTACCAGAGAATTAGCCTAATACCTGATTAAACAGACTCAAAAATTCAGTTCTCTTGGTACTACACAAACCATGGAAAGACCTAACAGACGTGCCTGTCATTTTTGAGCTTGCCAGTTGCGTCCTATCCACTAACAAATGAAAGTAGAACAGTTGTGGTGGCAGAATGAAGCTTAAATCATTCATAGAAACTTGGATTTAAAGTCCCAGTCCAAAAAAACTCTTCAGGACTTAAGTGAGTGTACCCTCTATTTACTTAATAGGAGGAGGAGAAGGAGAAGGAGAAGGAGAAGGAGAAGGAGAAGGAGAAGGAGAAGGAGAAGGAGAAGGAGAAGGAGAAGGAGGAGAAGGAGAAGAAGAAGATCTGCAGTAATTGCTGATTCAACCCTTTTACCCTTAAGTGGGAAAATAACCTTGTTCAGTGTAGAACTTGTAAATATTGTGCAGAAAGGTGCACTGAGAAATCATGAATTTTTTTAGGTATTGCAAGAGACATAGCACAAAAAACATGTCCTAACTCTGCATAGGTCACCTTCCATTTAGTTATTTTAAATTTAAAATACAGCATAGCTATTACTATATGATTTCTTCTGGGCATTGCAAAATGACAGTATGGGTTTGTTCCCTTTTGTTTACTGGCAGATGTCCAATTATTTGCTTTACAGTTATACAAAGATAGGGTTACATGTTGCTTTTATTCAGAGAGACAAACAAAATATGAAGCTCTTTTTACGTTTTCCAATTTTCATGCATCAAAATATTAGTTTCAAAGTAACTTAAACTGCATTATGTAATCCAAGCAGCAATCTCAAGAGCTCAATGTTGAAAATTTAAGTCTCTCCAAACATATTTTTAAAATTCTCAAAAAAAAAAAAATCCTCAAACAGAGCACAATGGCAGTAACATAACATAATTTGCTCAAATTTCAGAAAAGAGTTGTGTAATGGAATACTTCAGTGAACTTGTACCATTTGTAAATTTATGTTTTTCTACTACTTATATAGGCAAGTCATCTGTCTGTGCTTTTCTAGATTTTTCTTTCATGTTCCATGCCACCATTAGCACATTCTTGTGTAATGGAAAGAGAGATAATAGCCAGGTGGGCCAAACCTAAGGTACTTGTTTGGAAAGCAAGAAAGGTCAAGAGAAGAGTCTCTGGAAGATACCACTTAATTGCCCATAACAACTGCATTTGGCCATTAACAACCAATCTCACACAAAACAAGGCACACTACTATAATGATCTGACATTTAAAGATCCAAAGCAAAACTCTGTGATCTGTATTTGATTGTGAGAGATAGGCTGAGAAAGCTAGGACCAGAAGACATCTGTTGACCTTCCCTTCAGTTGTATGACAGTTTTTTTTAATGACTCCTACAAACAAGCGGCAAGTAATTTCTTGTATGCAGTCACTCTCATACAGCAATGCATCACTGACATCCTCTGTTCCCCCAAATTGTCAGGGCTGGGCTGAGGAGGCTGCGAACCTGGGACAGGTAACACTCGCAATAGAAGGAAACATCTTTTGCAGCAAAACCACTCTATGAAGAGCCCACAGCAAGAGCACTACTAGTCCAAGTGTATTGATCTTGTTGGGGGACAGTGACAAAGTCACTCAGACTGTGCAGCAGGGGCCAAATCTATCCCCTTTTCTAATTTCTCCTTGGTCATCTTTGCAAATTACTCTTACAAGCTTAGTGTGTAAACACACTGTACACTCAACAGATCCTGAACAGATCTCCTGCCTCAACAACCTGTTTTTGAACTGAAAATACAAAAGCCAAACTAAACAATAAGGAGGTAAGATATAGACAACACAACACTTACACCAGTAAAAGAGCAATTAAATAGATGAATAATATAAGGGTCATCTGCATTCATGGGGCAAATCTTGACCAGTGTCTTTTGCTGCTTTTTGTTTCCAGCAATAAGCCAAGTCACCCTTAACTACCCAGACACTGCTGAGTCCCTATAACAAGGCATTGCTTGAAAAGAGCTTTAAGGACTGCATAAGGACACCACTGTGCATTGCAGAATATGCAAGTCACTAAAATGAAAACGCTTCTGTTTAACTTTCTTTCCTTCTACATGGTCCTGTGTATCTGCACATTACAGCTGTAGGTTCTGTTGCTCGTTAGAAAAAAACAGTGACTGCTCAGGTGACAGGCTGCTGGCTGCAGAAAAGCAAAGTACAGACCACTAGATGCCACCTGCAGATGAAGGTGAAGATTAATCATTTTTTTGTATGACATACAACACCCAAGCACTCTGAAAAGCCATGTCTGGCCAGGAACCTACATCACCAGCTTACAGATTTATTCCTAGTAGTCAGTAGGAATAGTAGTGTAGAAGGAGAAAAGGGTTGTTAGGATCTGGTAGGTGAGAAAACCATGAAAGAGATGCACATCCAAGCTCAAGGCTAAATGGATATGAGACAGTACCAGATTCAGTTATGGACTTCTGCATAATCAATCTCTTTCGAAGATCCTTTGTAGTCCTAGAGATCACCCATTTGAAAGTGGGCAATGTGCCATAGCAGTAGCTTAATTAACTTACCAACCCCTCAGGCCTGGGCAGGGTGCTTAGGCTGAAGACAATAAGGCAGTAGTGTTACAGGTGGATGTATGTGACAGCAGCTGTGTGTTGGAAAAGTCCCAGGGACCCATGTGGGGAGCCCAGAGCTACTCATGCCCAGGTATTGAAGGTCCTGAACACCAACTGAAACTATATCCCCATTCCCCAGCCTCTTGCTGAGATTTTCACAGTGTCTCTAGGAGTAAAGGTGAAGGCAGTGCGGCTGGTCATGAAACCATGCTTCACAAATTACCCAATAACATGACAACACATCACAAACACAGTGAAAATGAGCTACACCGAACAAGAGCATTTCTTAGCTCTGTAATACAAAGAAATTTAGGAAAGAGAGAAAGAAATGGGGCATGTTCCCACACTGCTACTTTACTCAAACTACACTATTCACCAGATTCATACAGATACTTTGAAATCCAGCTGCAGACATCAGCCACCACTACTTTATTTCTTAAGACTATAGCCAAACAATCCTATGGGGACTCAACGTGTAACTAAACACACAGCTGACAAGCTGCAAGCTGGCCAGGAAAGCCGAATGCTAATGCAATTCCAAACTATGCAAGCAAGCCGTCCCATGGGAAATTTACAGATATCCAGTGTTCTCCACTAAAAGTAAGTAAAAGCCTCTTATAGGAGGACTAGAACCAAAATATATCTCTGGCTTTCCTCCTATCAGGCAGCTGTCGAAATATAAACAATATGTTTAACAGTGAGAAAGAAAATAGCTTGTTACTAGAAGTGGAAAAGCAAAATACTGCTCATATCAATATGTCAAATATAGTAAAAATCTGTTGGAAGAAGGTATAAAACAGTAAAAAAACCATACCAAATCACAGGCATTTTCCCTTAGTACAGCTGTATTCTGTGGCTTTGAAATTATATTGTACACAGAAGAACACAGTAGAAAACACAGATGTGCTGAGATTATATGTCTTTTTGTGAACTTCTAGTTGCTGAAAAGGTTGAAACTTAGCAGAGAAAAAAGGGAGCAGAAATTTTAAAAACAGTTGTATTAAGTTATCATGAGGGACTTGTTTTTGTGGTATCATTCATAAATTTTTCTGGGATATTTGCTTTTTGGCTATCAGAGGAAGTGCAGGATGTGTAACTTCCAGTATTCAGCGTTCCAGTATTCTTTACCTTGCTGGTGAAATCAATATTTCTAGAAGTCCTGTTGGGGTCCCTCCCCTGCCGTGTAGCCCTGGCAGAGGGGCCCTGAGGGGACAGACACGGGGTTTCCCTGCCCCTGCTCAGCCTCGTTCCCATCGGTTGGTTTGTGTTCCCTGCGCGGGCAGAAGGACCCTTGGTCCCGTGACTGGAACAGTTCCTCCGCTGAGCCCCGGCTATGTGGCTGGAGAAATAAACATCTCTCTGAAACAGCTATCAAGAATCTGTCTGTCCATATATATTTCCTTTCCACGGGACTCCTGGTTTGGTATATGCATGTTGCAGGATCCCCACTGCAACAAAGTCCTTAAATTGCATATGTGTTTAATGTTATATATGTTATTCATTTATTAAATTTTCCCACCCCTCCTCTCCTGTAGATCTTGCCTCATGTTAATCACATCCGGATTCTGCAACTGATCCTCAGTAACAATGAGCATCAACAGAATTCCTCATGTAAAACCTTACATGGTGAGGGATGGTAGCAGGTTCTGACAATGCCTTTGTAATTACCTGTACAACAAAGACCAGCTGTTCCGAAACAATGGGAAACAGATATCTATACTACTAGGGACACATCTCTTCTATTATTCCCTTCTTGGGAGGCATTGGTTTTGTAGCAGAATCTTCGAATAAACACTGGTTTGTTTTACAAGTGTTTCTCTGATACTCAGGAAAATTGTGAAATCAAACTTCCAAAGCCTGTACCTGGCCTGAAGGCTCACAAGATTCAGCTGTTTTATCTATTCAAATGATTTGTTAAGTCTGATACCTAATGATAGTTATTTCTCATATTTATGCTAATTTTAACAACCGCCCTCTGCCCCCCACAATCAATCTAGTATCAATTTAATATCAATCTAACAGGTTTCTTCTTAAAATAGTAGACAGCTCCATTAGTCACATGGAAATCAAATCTTACCCATTATGTATATTACCCACTCTTCTAACTTTGTGAAACAATTATACGTTTTGAAAACCAAAATCTAGAGTCATTCCAAATGAGGAAAACTTGAAGATAATTTTATACTAATTTGATACTGACTGTCCCTTAAACCACATCATATCAAATTCATGCATTTTACCACCGTGATTTCTGGTGACATTTCATAGAATCATAGAGTCATGGAATGGTTTGGATTGGAAGGTATCTTAAAGATCATATGGTTCCAAGCTCCATGCCATGATCAGGTACTCCTACCACTAGAGCAGGTTTCTCAGAGCCTCACTCAGCCTGGCTGTACACATTCACAGGGATGGCACAGCCACAACTACTCTGGGCAATGTGTTCCAGTGCCTTTCCACCCTCACAATAAGGAATTTCTTCATAATATCTAATCTAAACCTGCTGCCTTTCAGTTTGGAGAAATTTCCCCTTCTGTCATTACATACTCTTGTAAATAGTCTCTCTTCATCTTTTTTGTAGGTTCCCTTCAGGTACTGGAAGGCAGTAAGGCTTTCAGCCTTTCCTCATAGCAGAGGTGCTCCATCCCTCTAAAGGAACATGTGCTACAAAAATTGAAATCTTGGCTATAGAACTAAAGTACAGTCCGTGGCAGATTCTGCAGAAGCTTTCACTTCTTCAGTTTTCAATAACAAGTGTCTAACCCTTCACTTGAAGGATCCATATGCAAGAGGTTTTTCACACATTTCATGTTCTTCAGGACAGAGGCTCCAGTAATAGAAATGAATAATTTGCCCTTTTTTTTTCCATTAAAAAGTTACCTTTTGTAATTTGATATTTGGGAGCCTGGAAATGCTGTGTGGAGCTACTGACTTGACTAGATTTAATCCTGATTAATAGTGATGTAAAAGTAGAATTAGGCTACATGTTAATGACCATATCAAATCCAAATCAATTAATAGTATTTATCTCATGGAAAATGCTAAATGCCAATCCAACAATACTTATCATCCTTTCAGTTTCTGTTATGAATTGTTGTCATATCATATATTACACTGTACTTAAATTTCTGCCCCAAGCAGTTTTTCTTGTAAGCGTGTTAATAGATAATTCATCTCCTTGTAGCTTGGTTGCTCCTCCAACAGACCCGGTTTAGCCTCAATTTGTCGGTCAAACTGTGTCTAAAGCAGTTTATTTACTGTCCTCAAGATTCAAGGCTCTTTGCATTTATTCCATGCAATGCTAAGCTACATAATTCTGTGCTCAAGTGGACAGACAATCAACTCTGATGATTAAAACTTTTTTCATACTAGGCTTCATAGAGGTTATTAAATACACATTTGTGTGATATGGCTCTTGCTGGTGAGATTTTCAATACTTGACGGCGACTTAATATAGAGGACACAAGCTTCATTCATTTTAGGGTTTGATCCTCTTTGAACATAAAAAGGTGATATTTCTTAGATTTTTTTACTAGACTGACTTTTACATTGCTGATGGCCAAAATTCTAGTACAGATTCCTTCATTTCTGAAGAAAGTGATTTCCTGGTAGAGATCACCTAAATTATACTTTATTCTTCAGGTTGTCTTAATAATGAGCACATAGCAGTACAATCACACATACAGCTTGATTCTATTAATGGTGGCATTTGATTGGAAAGTAGAAAAAACCTTTTATTTTGTTTTGTTTTTATTATTTTCAAGGTTTTACAAAGGAGGAAGGAGATTCCTCGCTGAGATAAGTATAAAAAATATAAATTCCTTAGTTTAAGTTCCATGCAAATATTTAAAAAAAAGAGCAAAAGTTTCAGCATTATTTTAGAATTATTTATTTATCGTATTTTACAGGCAGAAAATCCAACTGTAACTAAAAGAACTATTAGTTACAATAGGATCAGTAGCATATATGTCCAAATTTCAAGGGAATCAACACATTATCCAAGTTTAAACGAAGAAAATTTGGAGAACTTTTTCAGAGTTGATAGTAACACATCTTTCTCAAAGTTTTGTCTGACAACTTTTAAGGAAACACATTCTGTTGTGCATTTCAATAATAGCTTCTAATAATATTACAGTGTTATGAGGTGTACAGCATTAGATTTTAATTAGGTTTTGAAAAAGTTGTTACGTCTTTTTTTGTTGTGTGGCCATGACTTACCTGCTTGGCTTTCTTGTTGGATAAATAAAGTCAAGAGGGACTGTCAATGTACATTTAAAACTACAAGCTTTTTCTTTTCATGAAGGTTTGACCCTAAATATTCACTCTTTCATATGTCTGTCCAATCACCATTCGGATTTATGAAATTTAAGCATGATGCAGGCTTAAGTCCTCAGAACCATCACTAAAGTCCTGGATAGTTCTGAAATGGAAATACTCTTATAATTAAAGCAAACATTTAAATAGGTATACTGGTAGGATTGGTAACACAGACTTGACAACTGGCCATACAATCTGAGCTGTTGAGTTTTATTTGAATTTCCTGTTTTTTGATTTCTGTACAACAAAGCAAATTGCCTAAAAACTAGTCCACATATGCATTTGAATCAAACCATATTCAACTCTTCCTCTTAACTACAGAGACTTGAATTTTCACATATTTTTTAGAATATAATTCAGTACTTCTTACCTGTCCCTATTAAATGTGCAGGAAAATGTCAGAGAAAAGCATTTTCAGAGGTTAGGTGGAGCTTGCTGTGTGAAAGAGTAAATATTGCTAAAGCTCATTACTCCAAAAGTTACAAACTAGGAGGACAAAAATCAGCACAGAGGTGCCAGGAAGTACATGACACCTTGTCCCAAAAGCAAAGCAGAGGTCAATTCATGGTGTTGCCAGTGTCCTAAATTGCTGAGCTTTGCTTCAGGCTTAGAGGCAGACTTTGGGCTATTAGCTTGTCTGGTGTCATTCATGACTGCATGAAATATAACACTCCGAAAAGTGCTGTCAGGTGGCACCTGAAAGATGGGATTTGGCACAGAAATCACCAAGCTAACTATATGCAAAATGATTTCACATATGGCTGGTAGATGCCACATAGAAATCTCTTCCCAGCTCTGTGGAGGCAGAGCAGCTGTGCTGGTGGAACATCTGAGGACTGTTTATCCTGTGAATGGTACTTTGGGGTGCTAACCTCTTGTTTCTGCCACCAGACTGGACTCAGCTGTGCAGAGAATCTCCACATGGAGCAGTGCTGGGCAGTGCAAAAATAACTGGCTGTACTCAAGTTCAATATGGTCAACTGATGGCACAAATTTGTTTGTACCAAAACGAGCTGCAGGCTTCTTGTTACATCAGTTGGGAGATATGCAATGCATGGTGACTAATTTCACAGACACAGGTGTGCGAAATGGATGTACTGGCATCTCTGTCACAGACAACCAGGTCTTATGGTCTGCCAATGGCTCATTATTTTCCCTGGCTTTCCGAGCAGGCTAGGTTAGCTGGGTTGTATGCAAATCATTGCAGATTCCTGCTTGGACCCTCTTAGTAATTTCTGGAAGTGGCATTGTAAAGGGCTTTTGAAAAATTAACTGTATTTTTGCTGGAATATTCACAAAATCCATATCTGGGGTTGCAGCTGCTCTGAATGAGACAGTGAGTTCACAACTTTACGAGAAAGTTCACCTTCAAATTTAATAGTCTCAAATTGGAAAAAAAAAAACCAAACACACAAACATACTAAAAAACCTACAAAACTGAAGAAAATATATATCTTATATATTTAGGAGATGATCTGCCCAAAACATATCTCTGATTTACCTAAACAAAATTGAAGTACTGTACTGCCCATATAAAGACTCAGCAACATCAGCAACTGTAATAAAACAAACTGTTCTTAAAATGATTCTTCATGGCACCTGATCACTTCTTGAAACATGGTGCTGCTAGCGCTTCATAGCTCAATCAGTCCCAAGGCACACATATTGCCAAAATTTTCTACAATGGAAAAAACTCCCTGGGATATCTCATTACTATACATTACTAAGCAAGTGAGGCAAAAGTAATTCTGTTTTGTTAGTTTGGATTCAGAATCCTTTGGCTTGATTTTATGTGTTAATAGAAAAATCATATATAAAATATGTTACTTTGCAGGTTTTTGTTTGGAGTTTTTGTTTGGAGTTTTTTTTAATATGTTTTTATTTTTGCTATAGCACCCATCTGGATGACAGAAGAAAGCTTCTGTTTCTTTAAAGAGTTTTAACTTCAGATACTTTATTTATATGTATGCATAGACACCTTTTTTATTTTCACTCATAAAGACACAGAAATCACCTTCTCTAAACAAACTCCAAAGGACTACACATTGACAATGGGTCTGAGGAGTGACTGCACTGCATTTTGTTAGAAAGTGTACTCTATTTTTTGTTAGAAAGTATTGTACTTATTCAGCCTGGACTGTAGCTATTTCACTATCAAAAGCAACTCATGCCAATAATTTTACACCTATTAACCCTTCCTAGGAGACTTTACTTTGGAATGTGCAGATTTTTAATTAATTGGAAGCCGTAACATAAGTACATACACATAAATACATATTCATAAATACACATAAATTTCGGTAACTTCCTACCTCAGTCACTGAGTCAGTTTGTGATATTTATTACGTTTTCTACTTGCATTGCTTCTACTTTATATTTTAAATTGTGATGCAGATACTTACAATATTACACTTATGGCCTAGTGCTTTTATAAGGCACACAGTTTGTATTTTTTTTCTCTATTCCTATGGTTTTGAGATTTTTATCTTTTTCTCTTGCATGTTCAGGAGATCAGGCCTCTGCCATCATTCATGGCTACATTCCACATGGATATACAAAAAGTGCCAAGAACATTTTCAAATGGTTTCAGCTTAATTTAACTTAATAATTTTAATCAATACAAAGCCCTCTTTTCTGAGTTATATTTTGTATCAAAACTTAAACTTTAGAAAAATTAGAAATGGAGGACTGGGATACATTGTCATTTTGCTGACTGACCACATTTATGTCAGCAGTCATTTGAAAGCCTAATTCTACTTTTGTGTTTGGCTTCATCTACAATTATAAGACAGTTTTTCTATGTGGATATCCTCGAGAAAAGAGTGAAGTTAATGCTTTATTTCACCAGAGGTTAATCCCACCGCAAGGCATTTATTGAGTACCTGTGTAGATGCTTTAATTTCGAAGTTACATGGCTTCAGTCCAGTAGACCTGAATGAAATCCCTTAGGAATTAGGCTAGTAATGGTCACTTTCCCTCTTAATGAGGGAGTTCACATGAAGCCTTAACAGGCTGTAACTTAGCCTTGTTGTTAAATTACAAATTACCTTTTTGCTAATTTGTCCTACCTCCCCAAACAATGTATTATGAATTATTCTTCAGTACCAACTTTATTAATCTGGTAAGTGACTACTTTTCATTTGAAGTAAGCATGCTAGTAGTAAGTACATATACATAAGAAATAACACAAGCCTGCTAAAGAAGCAATTGCACATATGTCATGAAAGTGGGATATTAATCTCCTCATAAGTACCATGGAGTTTGAATTATCTGGTGGCTTGTGATAACCTCTGAAAATTATAGAAAAGCAGGGTGGGAAACAATCACCACTTGTATCTTTTAATAGTTTTAAGCAATAGCTTCCCTCTGTATGTGGCAAGCAGTTAAAATTGTGTACAAGATCATTCCAAATGACTGAAAAATAATACAGTACAGCAAGGAAATGAGACATTACAGAAGGTGATCCCCGTCATCACTACCAGCTTCTGTTCTCAAAAGACAAATTCTGGGAACTTTTTTCTTAGTAAAATCCTGAGAGAATTTCTGTATTCTTTCAAGGAAGACAGACTTGCAGAATGTGTCCTGCTTGTGAACATTAGGAGTTAGTCCTAGCAACTAAGCAGGGTCTGAAAAAATTGACCCTGTGTTTTCCCCTTTACATCCTGCTGGGTCCAAGAAGTAGCCCTGCCTCACCAGTGCAAGCAGACACACACCCTGCATGGATCATGTTGTATCACGTTAAAACCAGACTAACTGGAAGTGAAAGCACCATCCCTAAGGCCTTATTGATACCATTTGTCTTTATTCATCGGAAACACAGCATCTTCAGGGTACAGAAATGCTCCTAACACCTCAGGAAGAGATTCCAGGTTTTGAATTTCAAGTATCATTCTCTTTTATTTTGCTGCTAGGCTGCTCTGAAGTCTACATATTCACTCTCTAAACCTTAAAAACATGCCAGACTATGTGTGGATGACTTACCTTGTATGACCTGTTGCAAGGGACTAATCTCAGTGAATGCCTACCCCCTTCCTCCAGGTTTGTGTTAACCCAGCAGCTGAAAGTACCACACCAGAAACTCTTGAGTCAGCTACTGTTCCCAAGCTCAGTGCCATCTGGAGTTCCAGAGGCAAAGCGTGTGTGCTGCTGCTTCAAGGTCTCCATGAAAATTATATATTGCTTCACTCAGAATGTGTTCTCCTTACGGGAAATGCTTTCTTTTTACGCTTGGAGAGAAAGGCAATTGCTATGGAAAGACCACATATTTTTAAGGCTCATTGGCCAAATTATCATTTCCTATTTCCTATTTTCCATCTTCAGGCAGAGAAAACCGAAAATCCTGTAACCTGACATAACAATATGTAAATCTATTTACTTGCAGGCTCCAGAGTGCTATGAGCTACAAACATAAAAGTCACTAGGCAACAGTTAACACAGATAAACTGTTTTCCTCCATTGCAGAGAAGAGTAGGTACATATCTCCTGCTAACAGCCATGGACGTCTAGCTATTAGTTGCTTTGACACAATCACACAGTCTTAAAATAAATAAATATATAAACAAATAAATAAACAAATAAATGGATGAACAAACAGGAAAACAATAGGCAAAAGAGGACATAATTATTAGGTGTAATTATTTGTGGCTTTGAATATGCTGCTTATGAAACTCAAGCGGATTAAGAATGAGCCATAATAGGAAAGAGAAATACTAGAACAGTATAAATTCCCTTAAGGGAATGCACAGCATTAAGATAATAATTAAAAAGCAGAAATACTTGAAATGTTGGGAATGTCTTCAGGCAAATCTAGACCAGCATCCAATTGTTCTAAGCAGCATACAGACGTGGTCAATGTGAGCCTTTGTTCCAAAGAATTCGAAATAAGAATAATACAGGTGAAAAGCTACAGAATATTTTTTTTCCCTTGGGCCTGAGGAAATCCTCGGTGTATTCAGATTGCTACAGATTCTCTGTCAGAGTAAGGGCTAAAACAAGATTCTCAATCCTCCATTGCTTTGACTGGAAGAGATTTCCCACCTGTTGCATTTTTCATGCCAATTCTTTAATTCCTCAGTCACTGCTTTTAAGGACTGTTCTTAACTCAGATATTTATTTTGTTTATTCACCAACAAAAGAATACATCTGATATCAGTGCAGCAGGGCACTGCACACATACGTTAAATCAAATGTTACACTAAAGGTGTGAGGAGTTAGTGAGAGATTTCAATACGACTGCCTTTCAATCTGCTCACTGAATTCCCATCTCCTGCCATTGTCACTGGTCTAAAGCTCCATGTAAAATCCAACATTTCAGCAACAAACACAATGGACTTTGTCACAGAAAAGCCAGAGTGAAATGTCTGCATTTTCCAAACTTAAGCCTTCTCAGAAGAGTCTTGTCAAGATACGCCACTTATTAATTAAGGACCACAAAGAGAGGGCAGCTCAAGAACCACATACAGTAGTTATCCAGAGCCATGAAGGCTGAAGAGTAGGAAGACTGCTCCTCTTTTCAGGTCATTGCAAGACAGGGTGGCAGCCCTACCTGCTCTCCGTTGTCAGTGGAGGGGGGTTAGGCTGTACCCTGGCAGATAGGTCACTCTCTATCAGGAAAGGGTAGGCAGGCATTTTTTCTCTTCCAAGGGGGATTTTCTCTTGCAATATGAAAGAGCCTGAAGGTCCTCACTCCTAAACAAGGACCAATCTGGGATCAGACACAGTTGTGAGAATCTGACATGAGTACCAGATTGTAATGGGATTCTTCAACAAAATAGAATTAACGGAGGCAGCAGCAAAGAGGGAGTAGCCAGAAGAGTGCATGAAACTTTCCAAGAGGGAGTGATTATTAAGATCATGTATCAGTAGACAGCTCTGGTGATCTGATTCCCAAGACCACCTTTCAAAATCAGAGGAAGAAGAAAAAAGATGCTCTGGAAATCTAGACTATTCGACAAAATGGTGAGTTATTCAGAGAGTTCCCTTTTCAGTTGCCTCTCCACAAGAAAGTCAAGTCATGCTGGAAATAAAAAAATGTGCCTAGGAAAGTGTGCCTTTTGTACTCTCAAACCTCCCCAGGTACTCATGCAGAGTGAGAGTGAAGCAACATTTTAGTTGATCTAACCTTTAATTACATATGATAAGCTCCTGAAAGCTCAGCTTCGTTATTGATTTTTGTGGGTAAATTCATTGTATCTACAATCTGCTGTGTTAACAACTACTAAAATGAGACTAGGGATGGTGCTGTGATCTAGACATTTTCAGAATATTTCAACAGCAAGCAGAGTTAAAAGAACTGAATAGAAAAACAATCAGATTAGAAACAGTAGAGTGACACTGGAAAAATTTATTGTGGAAAAAGAAGATTGGTGCAAGTTTTTCTGAGCTTTTTAGGTGGGGTTGTTTGTTTGGGTGTTTTTCCCTTATTTTGTTTTGTCATTCTCTTTCCAGTTTATTACTCTTTCAGCTCAGTTTGCTTCTGGTTCACTTAGTTTTGACATATGACTAAACAAAATTGCCAAGGGCACATAGATGATGGATGACACAATGATGGCAGACTTATTTTCATTCCAATTCTAAATTCTTCTAAATAGGACATTTTTCTTTCTATGTTCAACATACTGCATGTATGAAAGTGGAGAAGTTCACCTGATCTGACTGTGGGGAAAGAAAAAGTGAGAGAAAGACAGACTGCATTTTTGCAGCAATAAAAACTTTATTTGGAGACTTCACCTCTAGGAGTTATCATCCCTTACAAAAGTACAAAGAGACACGGGTAAGTTCTTTTGTCTTCTGACGTGTTGCATGGCAATCTTAATGAGCTTCTTTCTTTGTCCTGTTCAGGAAGCAAAGAAAACCACAGCAGAAATATCACAGGCTTGAAATTGCTGTTGCAGTGGTGAGCAGAGTGCTGGAAATAAGTGGCAGCAGGAGAGCAGACTATGCAGCTCATCAGGGCCAGCATTACTAGTGAATATGGAGGAAAGTCTGAAGAAACAGGAGCCTGTTATTCACACCACATGGCTGATAAAGAAAGTTTGGTGGTTCCCTTGTGTGTGTGTGTGCGTGCTACCTCTACCTGTGGCAAGTGGCACAGCTGCTCCCAAACGAAAAGAAGGAAAATCCTGCCAAATGCACCGGAGGAAATTAATTAGGCTAATGACATCTTTTCGTTGATGTCAAACCTACCCTTACCAGGTCACAGAGAAGATACGGTTTCAATTTTTGTCCCTTGCTTTTTGCTAATAAATACTTCCTGCCTTACTGTTAGTAACAATAAAGATCCTTATTTTGGAGGTTTTCTGAAGAAGTTTCTTAGCTCTTTTCTTTCCTTGAATGCACAAATATCCTCCAAAAAACACATCCAGAGACCTTAAAAAAGAGATAACTTGCTGCAATTTCCTGCCAATGAAAATGTGCAGGGTAAATGTCAGATTTTTGTGGTAATCCATATCATTTAGGACCATGATGTTAGAACTCTGCATGAACTTTTTTTCTTAAAGGCCTGACAAAACTAAATATGTTCAGTGTAACACATAATTTTCACTCCAGTATTTAAGACACATATCTGAAATTCCACAGAATTCTCTGAAGTGAAACAAATGAGACATGACTCTTTTGTCACTCCTGAAAGGGAAAAATCATGATACCTGTAGATCTTGAAGCTTTACTACTCACTGTGTCATTTGTAGGAGATTTTAAAACCTGATAATCTACTGCCTGACCTACAGTTAGACATAACTATGAAAAGCACACTAACCTAAGCACACTAAATAGACCTGCAAGTCATGAAGTCACAAGATGAAGATAAAACCTCTTCAAACACATTTGGAAGTTCTCTTAAATCAACGGACCCCAAACATCCTACAGACTTGGTAGACTTCTGCAACTACTGCTTTATTGTGCTCTTCTTTGCACCTTTTCTTTTATACCTTCATTCCCAGGAAAGCTTACTCCCTAGCCCTCTACTGCTATTTATTTTTTTCTTTTCTTACCTGTGCTGTGACCTTTTTGTTCTCCTCATCCTTCATGCTATCATCAGTGTAAACCAGGCTGGTAATCACTATTGGTTTGAGACTTTCACCATACCCCATCCATAAATTTGGCATAAATCACTGGCAATGTTGCTCATTCATTAAAGACCAGTGCAAGAGAAGACACTGTTTACATTATACTGAGACTTTGACTCCCTAGTTTGTTGTTGAGCTGAGCTTGGGGAGATGTTAAGGAAAGGCAAAATAATTAATTTGGACTGTACATCAATCTCAGGAACAGTGTCAGATCAAGACGATATTTTTTAATTGCTGGTCAGAATCTCTTTTATTCTGTGAGGATAAAAAAATTGCTTTCATTGGAAATTTCTAGAGTGAAGAAATCTGCCCCATTTTTTAGCATATAATTATTAATATTTGACAAAAATGCAGAAGGGCATTTAGAAATTGGTGCTTCTATGGGGAAAAAATCTAGGTGGTGTGCATCCAAGGTCTGCAATATTTAGAGAAGATAAGACCATAAACTGAAGTGGGCATGAAGCTAAAGAAATAAATTGCAGGAATGTTTCACTTTTGGCTCATTAATCACACAGAGCACTTAGGACTTTTACTCTTCAAGGCAACTTTCCAAAAGACCCATTTCTGTTTTATTTTGGCTTGGAGTTTTTCCATGAGCTTTTTGTTGTTTGTTTGTTTGCTTGTTTTCCTCAAACTACATATAAAACTACGTAACAGAAAAGGATTTAAATAGTACTAGTGAGATTCAGACCTCTAACTTAAAAAAACCCCAAACCAACAAAACTTTTATAATGGTCCTAATTTCTCTATTTCCCTCATAATTGGTAAATCAGACAGTAGGATAATGCTGCAATTTCCAGACACATGCAGCTGAAAAGTTTAATTGCTGAGTGGGAATAAGAAGCTGTTTCAAGAGGGACTGGCACTTCTAGAGTGTCTTTTCATTCAGTCCTCATCGTTTCACAGCAGCGGTTCTATTCTTCCAGACTTCAAACTGAAAAACCACAGCCTTTGGGGAAATCTTTCATACATTGTTTCTAAAGCAGCCCAAGCAATCAGTTCCTGTAGTGCTGCACAATGCTGTCTTGCTTAACCCCTTGCAGATATTTCAAGATAACAGAAAACTAAAAGGCAGAGATGGAAGGTAGCCAGGCAAACCAGTCTGATCTCAGTAGATCAATTCTAAATGAGACTAAAGTTAAAATATGCAATGCAGTATAGAGTTAAAGATATAGAAACTAGCTCAGAAGCTATTCTAAACACCATAAAGACACTAGTTCATACCCACGAATAGTTCAAATTTCTTACTATGCAGTGTAAAGGTGCATTAAATTCCACAGAAGAATATAGACCTTTGAAAACATTTTCTTGCATAACCTTGACAACGTGACTTCTTCCACATTTCTCTTGGAAGTATTTGCTTTCTTACTGTAGCTGTTCAAGGAAAATCCTTTCTGTGGATTTTCCATGAGACCTAGATTAGATCCTTCCCACAGTCTCCTAAAGGCCATTTCTTTCCCAAGCAAAAATGAAAGGTATCCTTCAAAGCTGAGTTTTACTTCAGCCCTCTATCTGTTAGGTCACTTTAATGTCTATGTCTGATATTTTGCAAAGGCCAAGTTATGACTGATGAATTGATCTCCCTGAGCTCTATGCAGACTCCTTATGACCACAAATGATAATTCTCAAAATAAAAACTGAACCATGATGATTCACTGTCATAATCTGAAATCAAAACTCTTATATATTATTTAGCATAGGGAAATAAGGGTACAGATTTCATGGTTTAAAATACATATTTGGCATCTTGTGTCAGTCAATTTTATTGCTTAAAAATATCCTGAACAACCTGGCCTAGTTGGACCTACTTTGAGCTCAGGATTGAACCACGAACTCTGGAAGTCCCTCCCAATGTACAGTATTCTATTTTATCGTCAGCTGATTATGCAATCAGTGAATCAGCCAACGCTAACCCAGAATGTTATGTTCTGTCATACAATTTTTCTACTAAGAGTGATCTACTCTCTCCCCTCTTCACAAATTTATTTAATCAGAGAACTAGAGTCAGAGTTCTCTGGCAGAATCAGAGCCTGTCTTTGGGAAAGTATCTTGCTTAAATAATGGTCAGCACTGAAATTTCAGACCAAGGTACTCAGGGTACCAAGGTGCATCCATTCCTGGAAATCTTTAATAACATACAGTCTGCCATTCATTTTGGAAACCTCCTTTGAACTTATATTTAAAGTGAATTTTTCCATACGTGCACTTGGGATTTTCCCCATTTTTATTTATATCTACTGTCTTCTTCCCTGCAGGCACCTCTATGAAGATTCCATCTGCTTGATTCCTTCCCCATAGGCACTGGGTTTCTGTCAGATGCTCTGAAGATGTCTCTGCTCCAAGATGCCCCATAGCATTTCCTCACAGGGTGAGTACTCCAGCCCCACTGTCCAGTGACCATCCCTGAGCTCCTGTAAATTGCAAGCACCATTCCCATGCTGGGAAACTGTAAACTGAATTTGGTAACTGCATAGGGACTAAAAAGTCCTGAGTAATGGGGTATAATCACTTTCCGAGTGTGGTGTGCATACAGCCTAGGACAACAATAGTCTTAGCTGTTGCCCAGAAACACTGCTGGCTGATGTTTTCTTACTGCACAGTTGCAGTGCTACTCCCAGGCTGATGAACCCCTGGTTGTATCATACCAGAAGCATTATTATTCCATCTCAAGTTCATGATTTTGCATTTGCTCTTGGTGAATTTAATGAAATTCCTGTTGGTCCGTTCATCATTTTCTGTCAGGTTCTTCTGAATGACCAACCTGCTCTCCAGTGCATGTTAACTGGTGCTCCCAGGTTGAAGTTGTAAATGAACTTGGTGAGTGAGTTCCATTTTGGTTTATTCACAGTGTTTTAAACAGCATATATTTCAGGACAGACCCTCGAGGATCTGCACCTGTAACTACCCCCTACATGAAACATGAACCAGTAACTACTACAATGATTCTGCTAATTTTGTCTCGTCTTTTTGTCCACACACCTGCAACAGCACATCCCAAGCTAATAGACATAGATTTTATCCACCTGTTTCATTCCCAGATTCTGCCATTTTACCACAAGGTCATGCATGATACACCCTCAGCAGCCCACACTGACTGTTTCTTACCAAATTCTGGTTCTTCATGTGCCCAGAAATGTGCTCCAAGAGGACTTGCTCCATTTTGCACCCAAATGAAGCTGACTGGTCTGCACTTCCCAGCATGATCCTTTTGGACTTTTTGAATATGGATGCCACATTTCCCTTCCTGCAGTTGTTGCAGATTGCCTACAATCTCCATGACATTTCAAAGATATACAGTGCAGCCTTTCAAGGACATTGTCTGTACATCCTTAGACATAGCCTGCCAGTTCCCATGAAACTTTATGGGTTGAGTTTCTTCAAGTGACTCATAAACAGGATCTTGTCCATTATTGATTGTTATTTTTGAAACTTGCCTTTAGAAGAAAGGCTTGGGAGACCTTGCTGGTGAAGGGGAAATGGGAAAGGGTTCTGTGCTGTCAGAGGGCAAGACAACATAAAATACCAAAGTGTCTATCTGTAAGCAGTAAATAAGAGAGCAGCCAACATTGCTCTCTTATTTACAGCATTGAGGGATGCAAGCTAATGTATCATTGTGAGACATCATTCTCTTACTGGTTGTATAAGCTTGCAATCATGTGCAAAATTTCTGCACTGAGAAAAAGTCTACTATTTTATCACCAATAATAAAAACATAATTTTCAGGGTTCTTGTGGGTATTTGAAGCATAGATCTTCCTAAATGCAGTAATAGCAGAATGCTGGTTATTATTTCCAATTTGCAAATTCACTATGAAGTAGTTTCACCTTGAAGTCATAATTAAGGTGTATTTTGCTGCTTGTGTATCCAGACAACAAAAGTAACACAACATTTCAGACCGGTTTGGAAATTGAAGGCCTCCTTAAAAATAAAGGAATAAAAAATCTGTGTTGGATCACAGCAGGAGCCACGCAATCCCACTTGTGTCAGCAGCAGCCTAAGAAAATAAATCATTCACATACAAGAAACACCCTTTGTGAAAGAAGGGAGATAATCGTGTGGGTTTTTTATGTTTTACAATGTGGGACCACGTATAAGACAGGCTAAGAACTCCTGAGATTAAAAAAAGAAACCATATTGTTCTGTCATACTGATTAGCAATGCTTATGAAAATCAGCACAGAGACCAGGGAAAGTGATGACATTAGCATAGGCATCTATCAAGTCTATTAGGCTTAGATCTTTAAAGCTGCTTAAAGGACTTGGATATTCCTACTCAGTAACATATAGGTCTAACAATTAGGATTGAGCAAATCTGGGAGGAAAAGAGCTGCTTGAACAGCTTCTAAGATTTCGAAAACGTAGAAATAGAATACATGGTCTCATTCTGAAAACACCAAAATAGGAGCAACTTTTCTCCTGCTAATAATCTCATTAACTCAATGGGACTGGTGACATGAATATAATTACCTCATACATAAATAAGCATTTTCAGGTTTCCACATATCATAGACAATACCTCTCAGCACAAAAAAAAATCAGAGCTTTAATAATGAAATCTCATTACTTGCAAGTATCTCTTTACAAATGTTTGACGGTAAGCTCACTGACAGAACAAATATGGTGTCAACAGAATATTGTGCAGTTGTATTTAGGAAATGGTAAAGTACACATGTTTTAAATTAAGAAAAACAAATGAAACATTTTTTTAAGCTATGTGCTTACTACTTCAGTTATGCAAGTACACTTTACACTTGGGATGCAATTCAATTTGATGAAAGAACCTTTAAAATAAAAAGGTCTTGGGAATAAGAATACTCAGTGGGAAGTAATGATCTAGCAATAGTTTAGTTTGGAGTCTTCCAAACATAAACAAATATCTAATTCTTTAAAGCATTTTCTGACAAAACAGTATTATCTGGACACTCCCACAGCAAAGAATTTTTGGTCATCTGAGAAAGCAAAAGTTCTCCAGGTAAAATGACAAAATATATTATCCAAATTCAGGCAGTAAAAAGACATTTTCCATGATCGGAAGAGGAGAAAAAATTTATCTCGTCAGATATCCTGCTGTAGCAGACTCTAAGCAGTCGAAAAACAAGATGACTCCATTTGAAACTGTGTTTTCTTGCAATTTATATTACAGTTTAATCACTGGAGTTTTTAAACTGCGTATGTTTCTACCTACTTATCAATGGGACTTAATCCACATACAGAGGGCCCAGAGCTTGAACACTGTGAGCAATATATTTACATTTTTAGAAAGTATTAAGACTCATGAACCTCAGGAGTAAATAGAACATGATGCCTTATGGATGAGTGATTGTGGTTCTGTGAGTCATGCTTTTATGAAGAAGCAAAGCAAATTACTGTATACTAAAATTCTGGTGATTGTTATGTACTTTTGCTCCCTCAGTTATGTACTCCAGCCTGGGGTAACTTCCAGCAATAATTATAAAAATTACTTCCCTGTCTGTATTTGTCCAAACTTCTGGTAAAATTGGGCACAAATTCACAGCATGAGTACCTGTGCTTTTCATAGAGGTTAAAATAAAACTTCAAGTATATATATTTTTGAATATCATTCCTACAATTGTGGTACGCATTATCTCCTCTGCCTTTTGTTTATTAAAAACCACATGAGTGAGAAGACAAACTCATTTTCAAAACCAAACCAACTGTTTTGGGGTATATATACAAAATAGTATGTGGAAGGAAGTGAAAGCTGAGAAGTAATAATAAAATTTAATTAAAAGACTGGAAAACATATTTATGAAACATAGCATTTCTCAGACATTCATTGTCTTTTGTTGGAAAGAAGGCTTTTTCTTTTTTTCTTTCTAGATATTGGCACTTACAACAAATCTTCATCCAGTCGCCAGTGGCCAGACTCTGAATTTGAAATGTCTGCTGGTTTATGGCAAGGAGGCAAGATACCCATAGATTGCAAAGATTTTACATCTTTACCTTTTCTATCAACACCCTCACCTCACTTCCTATATGATAATTTCTTAACAGAAGCAATTGTGGAGGAAACATTTTCACCAATAGTTCAAGAGTTTTGTAGTGGAGTGTACCAGTACTAAAGACCTATTTTCATGTTATTTTGGTGATATTTTTTAAAAAAAACTGCAAGGACACTTGCACCAGAAATTCTACTCATACCACAGAATTAAAGCAATGGACATAACTGATGCCTATATCAATATAAATAGGTTTGCAGTACCAAACTTTTTTCAGGATTGAATCCATGCTCGGTACCACAGCATGACAAGTGTGTATAAAAAAAATCAAGTAGCTGAATATGGAAGACTGGTTAGTAACCAGAGTAATTCTGCAGAACATGGAACAAGGGTGACCTGTTCTGTTTTATGCTAAATGTGATTATCCTCTCTCATGTCTATTCTACATGGAGCTTTGAAACCAAACACAACAGTGAAGCAGACAGGGCCTACCTTCTCTTCAGTGTCTCCTGCTTTGCTTTAAAGAGAGTCTCAATGAACATCTTTGTTCATTTGTACAATGCCCTTGGGCGCACGGTGTAGTCCTGTGCAGGGACAGGGGTTGAATTTCTGTAATCCTTGTGGGTCTCTTTCACTTGAGGATACTATAAGATTCTATGATTCTTTGTCAACTTCAACAATAATGACTGCTAATTTTCCCCTTTGACTTGTGTTGAGGCAGAAAATATCTACTACTTGTAGCAATTACACTTGCATAAGTAGGGGAAATGTTCTTCAGTTGATCTCTAACAGGCTTCTCAGTAACTCCTCAGTCTACCTGGAAACAAGTGCAATCCCACTGAGGAGCCATGAAACAAAACATTCTAACAAAATCACGAAAGCAGTGGTATGGATGAAGGAAAAATTGTTATTCGCCAAATTCCATAAAGTTAGAATGATGTAGCACTTACTGACATATGGAATCATGTTAAAAAGAAAATAATTATTTTGTTTTTATGGTGAATAATGAACTTGCAAATTTTTAGACTAGACTCTGTGAAGGGGGAAAACACAATATTAAAAACTTGGGAAAAGATTAGACAAATTGGTAGGATTGAAATGCAAATACTAAAACGAACAGACAAGAATGTACCTCTAATAACCTCTACCCAAAATTATAAATGATAGAGACCATGTAGCATAGAGAGGGTTGAAGATCAAGTTGAACAATAATTCATACATTTTACCTTGCAAAGAAGATGGTAAGCTGCTGTCACACAAGGTGTACAAATGAGGTACTTTAAGCTCAGCTTTTGGTTCAAATACAAAGATGATGAAGCTCACAAACTCACCAACTTAAAAATTCTTATCTTAAAATACAATGTTCACACTCGGGGAATTTTATTAGTACTTGCCTAATTAATATTGCTTTTCTTATGTTGTAAATATCATTACAGGTTTTTGATACAAAGGCCAAAAATATTGCTTTATTAGTGAGCCACCATCTTAAAGGGCTTTTACAAGAAATTACAATTGTCATGTCTTGTGTTGTCTTTTCAGCTACAATCAAAATACTTTTAATTATTATGTGATGTTTTGTTTATTTGTCTGCCTTATCTGTTTTGTTCAGACACATAATTTCACATTGAAATAGTTTTCTATCTATGTCACTGTAGTGTTGTGATTAAATCTGCGAAGAGTAGGAATAAACGGGTAATGTATGAGTGAATAGTCTGTAGAACAATGAAAATAAAAGTGTTCCAATTAACTTAGCTGGCCAGTGAGAAATAAGACTTAATGGTATGACTGAATTTTTTTTGATACCATGCCACTAATTATCAACTATTGCAGGACAAACAAGAATCAAAAGTTCTTCGCCAATTGCCTTCCCCTTTCCTCCATGTGAACACACTTACCTAGTATCAATCAAAATCTCTGCCTTGATGTATGTGTTTCCACATATGTGAAAGAGAAAACTCTGTATTTATCAATGAAAGGGTTACCCTAATAATTCAACCTTATACATACATATTTAGTATTCTCCCCCAATTATTTTCATTCAAATTAGATTGCACTTTACAAAAATAAAAAAACAAGTTATCAATCAAATGAAAACATTCTCTCTGTTAAGTGTGTGGTACTCATTTGCATACTTCTATCCACTGCTGAAGAGATCTTCATTCATACATTAAGAAATAATTAGATTTTTCAAGCAAAATTTTAATAAAATAGGTAGTAAAAAGGTAGCAGTATATAATCGCTGGAGAATGCTTTCTTCTCCTTGGTCACAAACCAGGTAATTTCAATTAGAATAATGAACAGCAGAGTCAGAAGCCTGTGTATATCACTGTCTTACAAGCTGCACTGTTGCATATGATGTTTGATGTTTCTGAAGTGCCATATTTGCTCACTTTTTTGGAGCTTCTGGCTGCAATCAATCACTAAGCTAAAAACATCTATTAGAGGTCTTGAAGGTGGCTATAGACTACAAAATTGATCATGCTCTGGTAGCAGGTCTTCGCACGTGTTCTCACCCTAACACACACCCTCCACCCCTCGACTTCCACTGATGGGCTACATGATTTGTCCTAAGAGCACAAGGTGGGTATTGCAGGAAGAACTGTCTGAATGCTCTCATTCCACAGATGTGTGAGCTGTGATCATTGGGATTGACTTTGTTACATTGGCCTGCAAAGGGTATAAAATGCTGCTGGAGACCGGGCCAACTGGGCAAAATGTGAGCAGCTGCTGAATGGTGGCCTCAGCTAAGATCTGGTCACACAGAGACAAAATAGCTCCACAGGTCCTTTGTTGCTTTGTAATTGTGCATTCTGCTAGGCCAAAGGCTGTGAACCGGTACGTATCTAGTGGAACCTGCCTAATATCATAACCCTTTAGAACTGCTTGTAATACACACTGCATTGGCAATATTTACATTTTGTATTGGCAACAAATCTAATCTTAATGAGGGGCCAGTTATCTTATCTTTGGACAACTCCCTCCTGGTGTTCTTAGGACAAATCATATTGCCCATCAGAGACAATTGCAAGGGAGAGAGCGGATATATGTGGCTGAAGATCTGACTATTTTCATTGCTGTCACAAGCTGGAAAGAAAAAGGCACTGGAGGCCCTCTGGCATCCACTGAGACATTAACTGCTGACAACTGAAAAGCGAGTGAGCCAAAGTAGGTGCTTCTGAGGCACTAGGACCTTGAAAGCTAGCTTTGGTACTGTGGCTGCTTCTTACTTCAAGGTTTGTGGTGTGCTTAAGCACACAGCATGAGAGTAATTTTCCCTCAGAAAAGAGTTTGCTGACATAAAAAAAAAAAAACCAACATTTTGTTAGCTGTTGAATTTCCACCACAAACTTTTTTTACACAGTTTTATCTTACCTTAGAAATGGAGATATTTAAATGTTAAGCAGACGATAGTAAAATAAATTTTCATAAAACAGTTCTATCAAACATTTTTGAAAAGAAACAAGATTTATATTTTTGAAGTTTACATTTGTTGTTAAACCAAGAACCTCTGGGACAAATCTCCTTGAGCTGCTAAAGTGCACTAGAAAATTTTAAAACATTCATTTACCAAAATTAAACATAACTTTTCTAGACCAGATTTATCAGCACAGTGTAACAAGCTTTCAAAACCAACATCATTCGTAGGTCAGTCTTTTTTGGTAGCTCATCTTTTCTAGACTTCTTGTTATTTTCTTGATTCTCCCAGTTATTTACTTAAATATTAGGTCTGTGCCTGGTTGTAATATTTTTATGTTTTGCCACCTGGTGCTTGTCGCTTATGCTCTTTGTTTTGTCCCTTGATCTAATATAACCTTCTAGCTATACCATAATATTATAAATATATCTAATATTTTTGCATTGTTTTTAACGAAATGAGAACAAACTTGTCATATTTCCACCTAGGTTATCATAACAAGTAATAAAGTACCTCAGTCTGAAGCTTTTACTTGAAACTTTTACTTGAAGTCTAGTTTTCCTTTAGCACTCTCTTTTGTAATCACTAGACCTGTTCAGTGTCCAGTAGGAATTCATGAAGTGCTAAAGATCATTCTAGGGATGGGAGGAATTCATATGGCAATAATGTTTGCAACTTCTGTCCTTCTGTCACAGTGTTCTGAGAAAAATCCACTTATTCAGTTCTTGAAATTTGCAACTAGGCAATTTCAAATTTATCAGGCTTGCATGTGTTAACAGTTCATTGTATAATCTTTTACTTTTGGCCTCACAACACCTGACTGCTGTTTATTTCACAAAACAGAAATCTAAAGAATTAAGAAAATTAAGAAATCTATTTAATTTCTTAAGTCCTAAAAGAACTTATCTTGAGGTAGAACTTCAGCTGACAGATTAAAAATAAAACCAGCAAGAGAACAATATCTTCTCAGAGTATCACAGAATAATACAGTAAAAACTCCTGAGAGATTAGGAAAAATAGGATAAGTAGAATGTCCCAGCAGATGAGCTTAAAAAGTACCAACATTATGTTGAGTACAACAGTTTGTGAATGAGTACATATTATAAAAAAATGTGATAACAAATAAAAATATCTGTTCATCTACAGAAAATGGAGGGAATGAGGTGCTACTGCAGCCCATGGAAGTCCCTGGGAGTACAGACACAGTCATTTTATGTGTGTTTTATGTGCATTTTATGTATCAAATATATTAGCTTCAATAGTCAATAAAAACCATGTTTGGAATAGCAGATGCTACATTTACACATAGCAGCTTCTTAAAGAAGCATGTTGTGTGATCCATTTCTATGACAGTATAAGAACTGATTGCTATTGTCAGATATTAAGAGCTGAATAAATGAATGAGTTTGTATTCTACTGACCTAGAAATCTCCTTGGCTGTTTCCTACTATATGCTGTTTCTCCAAATAATCCTGCGAAATAGTACTTAATTGCGAAAAGTAATGAAATTCAAGCAAGTATAGTAGACAATAAATAGAAAACCTTTTCTTCAGCATTCATATGGAATCTTAATAGAAAGATTTTTTACCTTTAGTGTTGGTCGTTGAAATAAAAATGTAATAAAATCCCTTTAAATGCTTTTATTAAACAACTATTATTTTTACAGAAACACCAGGTCCCCCCCCCTCCCGCCAACCAACCAATCAACCAAAACCAAAACGAAAACTCCAGACCTGGTGGAAATAAAAACTTGCTTTAACTGGAAAAACTTCAAGTTGCATGTGTTTAGCTCAACAAGGATGAAGCGTATAAGCATGGGTCATTATTTAAGCCAAAATCTAGCTAATATTAGGTAAAATTTTCGCTGATAACAAAGTGGACGTACTACACAATGCATTATCAGTATTTTGCCATTTTCAGTGTGCTATAAGTATGGGGTGTTGACAAATGGGATGTCATGAAAACAGTACTCCCATATACAGGGAGCCAAAAATACATTACAAATCTGAGGGCTGCACTGCACCAAGTCCAAAACAAAGAAGAGTAGTAAAGCTTGTGTGTTGTTTTGCACAGCCTGGTTTTTGACAGCAAGGGGGGCATGGAGGTGGCTTCTGTGAGAAGCTGCAAGAAGCTTCCACCATGTCTGGCAGAGCCAATTCCTGATGGCTCTAAAGATGGACACGCCACTGGCCAAGGCTGGGCCAGTTAGAGATGATGGTAACACCTTTGTGAAAACATATTTAAGAAAAAAATCAAAACAAGGGTGGGCGTACAGTGAAGAGAAGAGGAGGAGGTGAGAACACGTGAGGGAAACAACATGGCAACACCAAGGTCAGTGGAGAAGGAGGGGCAGGAGGTGCTCCAGGAGCCAGAGCCGAGGTTCCTCTGCAGGCCGTGGTGCAGACCATGGTGAAGCAGCTGTGCCCCTGCAGCCCACGGGTCCATGGAGGATGTAGAGATCCACCCACAGCCCGTGGGGGAGGTGCCCACGCTGGAGCAGGTGGATGCCTGGAGGAGGCTGTGATCCAGCGGGAGACCCAGTGGAGAGAGAGGGCCCTGCTTCCAGGCGGGAGCAGCCTGTCCTTGGAGGACTGCACCCCGTGGGAAGAGAGAGCCCCGGCGCTGCAGTTTTGGGAGGAGTGCTGCTCATGAGAGTGGACCACGCTGGTCTCCCATCAGAAGGGACCCCAAAGTGCAGCAGGGGAAGACTCCTCTCCCTGAGTAGCAGAAGAAGAACTTGGGTGACAAACTGACCAAACCCCCATGCCCTGTCTCCCTGAGCTGTGCATGGGAAGGAGTGAGGGGCTGGCGGGAATAAAGGTGGTTTTAAGGGTTTATTTTACTTCTCATTATCCTTCTCTGAGTTTGTTAGTAATAAACTCATTTTGTACCTCTAAGATGAGCCTGTTTTGCCCTTGGAGTGTGTAGATACAAAAATGCTGCTAGCAAGGATTTTCTTGCTATTTTCTAAGTCCGTGAGAGACTTGTCTCTCATGCAGAAGAGGTAGCAGGGAATGTAAACACCCAAGCCACCTGCAACCTTGAAAGGTCTTGTTTATGGTATAGTAGAAAAATATTTTGACAATGGATATTTTAGGATTTTAGCCAACCACCCCAAGGGGTGGCTGATCCTTTGTCCAATTAGACTATGAAGAAAAAAGTCTATAAAAGAGTTTGTAAAATAATTCAATCAATCAATCTTGCTGCACAATTCCTGCCTGCTGGATCTTCTCTCCTCCTCCTCCCTATGGCTGCGGGACATGGTGATATACCCTAGGGCCCAGGCCTGCAGTAATAGGAGTGTTTTCTCCCTATCCTTATCTCAACTCATAAACACTTCATTTAAATTTTTTCTCGTCTCTGCCCAGCTGTAGCAGGGGAGGGAGAGTGAGCAGCTTTTGTGGGGTGCCTGGCATTTGGCCAGTGTCAAACTATGACAACTTGTAAAACTGAAAGAATGAAAAAGAGAGGCAAATGTATTTCCTCTTCAAAAATTTGAGATTTTTAATCTCATCCTGGAATCTGCTATGCTTCTGCTCTTTACTTCCCAGTCTATAACTGAATAAAACATTTCAGGATACTGTTTTGGATACTGTGTCATACTGCTTCCAGACCACTGGAGCCTATTGCAAATAACTCATCATATTATGTCTTCTCTGAAAAACAGCCTATCAATATATATTTCCTATGCACAAAACCTTTCCATCTCCACAAAATGAGCAGTAGAAAAAGGAAGCTTTTATGCCCATCTTGCATAAAAGGACTTGGGTGGGGGAAAAAGAAATTAAAAATATTGCTAGAAGAAAAGCAATGGAACAGAGAAGTGAAGTGTTTTCTCCAAAGCTACAGTTGAGCAGCCTAGCAAAATCAGTCTTGTAAGCTTTCTCGCAGGCAGATGATATGAGCACCATTCATGGAAATCCTTCAGACTGTTTTCGTCACCTAGAGCATACCCTGTTTCAAAGTCTGGATCAATCAAATTCCTTTGGAAGTGTGACCATGCATTTCATCATAATTCAAAGGAACCCTGTTGTTGTCCAGAACACGGGCCTGTTACCTGGTGCAGCAGCAACTCACACACCCTGGCAAGATATTTCTGTGTTTTATCCTAGTGTACACAAAGGGGGGAGATGGGTGGTAGCACACAAAAGGCTGGCTCCCTGATAATCTGAACTTTATACTATTTATACATTTTAACAAACAAAGGTGTCAGCATTCATTGTTTACAGTTTCCATGGCTTTTTCATCAATTAATACTCATCTCCCTATTTGCTCATTATATGTCTCACTCCTCATGCTAATTAGTCTGCAGGCACAATTCTTCCTTCCATCTGACTCTGGGGCCTGTTTGGAGGAGGTGATCATTGAGTTGGTGGTCGAGATCTCCCACTGCTGGAATTACCTTTCCCCCAGTTACTGCTCAGTCCTGACTTCACTCCCGGTGGCTCTCATCCAGACAGCCCATTCATCTTGGGAGTCTTCCCTTGTCCTTGAAACAAAATGTTAGCCAAGAATACAATATTCATCCTGCAATTGCTCAATCATAATTGTTCAGCTACAGCTACTGATTAACAACCATAAAAAAAATTCCGAAGTTTGATTCAAATCTTAAGGCGTTCATATCTTGAGGTGATCAGTTCCACTGTGGTGGAAATTCTTGAAAATATTTAACGTCTTAAAAAGACATAAAACTGTATTTCTTCCCAAGACCATGTACAACATGAGAGAAGGTGCATCTCTTAGCAAAACGGCTTCCACATTGGGATTTAAATTTTCATTATTGTAAGATAGTGTGTGCAACACTTGTTTTATCATGGCACAACTCCGCTGTCTGCTGGATTGTTGTTGCTGATTTAAAATCACAGTGAAAAGTTTTCTTTGTTTATCTGGAGGTGTATTTTTTTTTAGATGATGCAAGAAAGTTTTCTAATAAAAAAGTAAGAAAAAACTTTGAATGCCAAATGAAGTTAGGAATATATTTATATATGTTTTCATGATAAAGCTGTGATGATTGCATATTGATTCCAGAAAAAAACTATTTTTTAAGCTTTTACATAATATTTCATTTCTGCTTCCATACACAAATATTTTATAGGTACAGAATTAAAAAAAATATGATTCATACTGATAAATCTCTCAGCATCTTACCTTATTATTTCTAGTTGTACATTTCTCCTCTGTGTTTAATGGAATACAGGTGATAGTGTAGATTACTCACATATTTCTATGCATGTATATGCATATAGACAAATTAGTGAAGAACTGTCTTCTGTAGCAGGAATATTCTAATTACACCTGTCACAGTTTGAAAATAACCACAACATGGTTCAATAAACAAGGTAGTTTAAACCCCATTCAGAAATCCCTGTGCTATTCTGTTGATGCAACAACTATTGTTTCCCCTGCAGAAAAGCCTGGCCCTTTTCTCCTTTTTTCTCTGTTCAGAAAATAAATTCAAGGTCTTTCACTCTTATCTTGCAAAGAAAAGTAGGTTAATTACAAAATTTTTAATGATTTTCAGCATCACTCATAATTTTGAGCCCAACTTTATTTTGTGGCGTACAAAGTACATTTGTTTTACCAGTAAAAGAAATTGATATAGCTTGAATATGCAGAGACCCTAACAGTGACGTAAATCCTTATAACCCAGTATGACTCAACTACATAAATTTTCCCCAAGGGAAGATTTAACCTGAAGAGTCAATTTGTTCCACACAGAAGGGTCATTGTTCCTTTTCTGACCACAGCAACCATGTCATTCTGACCTTTAAAAAATTCTGAATGCTATGAAAACTATCCTTTATGGAAGTAAACAGCTCATGAAAATATTCCCTTTTATATGTCTGGCAGATGGCCTGACATTATAAGTGGGAAAGAAAAAAATCCCCCAGAACTATGAGTTTGATTTTCATCTTTTTTTGGTTGTGAATACAGGCTTTAGGATAATAATTTTATTTTTTTCTGTGTCTGTTTAAAAGCGAATTATGTGCTGCCTGTCTTTTTACTATTAAAAAGAAAATCTAAAAAGAAAATCCGTATTAGTTACCCATTTTATGCTAGAACAGAACTTTTTTTCTAAAACGTTTGAAAAGCGATGATTAAAAATTTAGGTTAGGTTGTCTTCTTTTTTTTGTTTTTTAATTGGCAGTGTTTTGATGAAAAACTGTTTTTGTTTGTTTTTTTTAAAAAAATGTACTGTTGTCTCTTGCTACAATATATCTGTATTGTACGAATATATTCTAGTATACCACTGAATAACTGAAACCCCCAGAAATCCATGTGTTTTACTTCAAAACAGTTCTGCAGGTGTCCAAAAATTTGCTCATTTTTGGCTGTCTGTGGAAATACATATTTTAATTGAGCAAACATTCCTTGCTACACTGAGAAGGAAGAAATCCTTGTGCTCTGGTGGACAGAATTTGGAGAGAGGTCCCAGTAAGGGTGGGGCCTCAGGAAGATGAACCACAGTCACTGAAAAACACAGCAGTCTGAATGCAAATAGAAAATTTTGATATTTTCTCTTAGTGAATGGATTGATCTTTGCCAACTAATAACTGAATAAATATGAACAGTCAAGAGACTCCTCGACTTGCTGTAAGGAATACAAAGCCTTTGTCAATTTTCCATCTTCTTCCATATCTGTAATGTCGTGTAGAGATATTCATTTCCATGAGATATTTAATTAAGCCAGATACAGAAATCTAAACACTGGCACAGATTTATTCTTTCTGGCTCTCAATCTCAATATCTATTATTCTTGCAAAACTGATAGTAATGTTCAGTACTCGGAGATGAACGAGGCTGCTTCCACTTGAGAAATAAACCCACTAAACCCTCTCTTTTCTCTCTCTGTATCCTGTTGTACCCACTTAGACAAAAGTGACTTTGCCTCAAGAAAATGCAAAAGGAACACTTTCACCTGATCACTCACATTCCTAACTGCAACGAAACAAAAAGCTTTTAAGAAAGGTCTCTAAAATTGAACTGAGCATTCCTTGTCTGCCAGAGATGAAAAGGCTTTTTAGTAACTTGAAGAAACAAATGTAATCTTCTTATCTTTTATAATTTAGGGAAGCAAGGTTTTATTTACATAATACTTGTCATACCACTTGTCATACACAAAAATCAGGACTATGCGCCTTTCCCTTTTTTCAGCACTATTCAATCTTTTAAGTCATTGCTGCCTTACATGATCATTTACAGTTGAGCAAAGCATACGTGAGTCCTGCAGCTCCAGTTTGCTATTCCAAGCCCTCTCTTCAAGAGCAAATTACATATGAATATGAAACCATAGAAAAAGCACTAGATTGCCACTTTGGAAAAAATGTAGTACATAGAGTGAGGTAACACAAGATTATCTGCAGTCTTCAAGGGCCACTTACAGCTTATGCCTTTAAGATCCACTTGTAAGTGTGTGAGAGATACTTCAATTTTAGGACAAGTAAGGGACATTGAATTTTTCACCAGGACATACAGAGAGCAACTGTCTAATCTAAAACTGAAGAATTCTTTTTTCTACAAGTACTTCAACAGGCTTTGGCTCCAACACTGTTATAGTTTCTGTATACCACCTATTTATCTTTGTCAATTTCCAAAATAACTAGCATCTACTCCAACATTTTGCTTCCTCTTTGCCATCATTTTACAGGATTAAAATTTCAAAACTTAAACTATATCTCAAGCTACTGTTTTCATGTGTCGTTTTCACATGACAATAACACTTACAACTCACTGTTAAACACAATATTCAACCTACATGGAGAACATGTTTGCTTACACATCTAAGATCTCATTAGAAAACTCTTAATCACTGTAATATCTTTACTTGGAAGATAAGGCCTGGTGTTATAAGCTGTTTAATCCTTACACACGAAAGTTTTTTCTATATGCCTGCTATTCACAGAGAGGTTCTATATGGTTAATGGATATCTTATGTCTCAATTACTATCTTACCTGTATACTTCTTTTGCCTTCCCGGTCTCATTATTCATGCAATGAAAAAGATACTTGTATTAGTTTCCTCTGAGAGCAGCCAGCAAAGTATTCAGAAGAGTATTGAAGATACTATAATACAGCAGGTCCCGCTAACACTTCCCAAGCTAAAGAATACTGGCAGATATAAAGAAGGGAATATCTGAAGGGTATGCTGACACAATTTTTTTGGTAGCTCTTAGAGAAAGACTAGAAAAGGAGTGATGCGTTAATATGATACAGTTAAGACTGTGTCACTTTTTATTGACAGTGACATGACCTTCTAGAATCAATTACATGTATTATTACATCTAATAATGTGATGGGCATTCATAGAATAAAAGGATAGGAGAATGGTTGAGGATGGAAGGGACCACTGGAGGCCATCTGATCCAGTGCCCCTGCTCAAGCAGGGCCACCTAGAGCCATGTCCAGACAGCTTTGAGTATCTTCAGGGATGGAGATTCCATTGCCTCTGTGAAAAAACTGTGCCAGTGCTCAGTCACCCTTAGACCATGAAATTCTGCTTTATATTCTGAAGGAACCTCCCATGTTTCAGGAACATTGTGCCTCTTCTTGTGTTTGATCATTGCAAAAGCTAAGGAATTTTGTAAAGAAAATGTTCAGGTATAGAATTAACCTTGCTTATTCCCTTGTTACCTTTTCATTTCTATCATATGTAGAATGAATATACATAAAGTCTGCTGTGTAGAAAAAAGCTGCAGATGAACCACTTTCTCTTTAGTGATAAGTTCATTTACATTTTTTGATTATTTGGGTTTGACATGTAGCAGTTTCATCAATGCAAGTTTCATATTAGATCAGAACACAGAAGAAATAAGAAAAATTAAAATAGACCTAGAACATTCTATTGGTGATATTATGTAGTGATCCACTTGGGGGAGATGATGAGTTGCTCATATGACAGTGGTGTGTAATATCGTATAAGTATTAATTAAGAGGAAGCAATTTGCTTGTAGCATGGGTTGCAAAAAAAATTTCTTCCAAACCCATATTTCTGTGACCTTTCTGTGGTGCACCTGCATGAGCTTATACTACAAACGGAAATGAAGAAATACAATTCTTGGGACTTTTTTTGAAATCCATTTGGGATACAAATAGGGAAAAGCTCAGCTCATGAAAAATGTCCTTGATTATACGGTACCACTGGTATTTCCCATGATGCAAGTACTTAAGTGGCTGTCCATCAACAGCTTCCAGAACAGTAAATTTCCCAATTTCCCACTGGTCAGATGCCCAATATATGGTGTTTTTTGGTCCACTTCAGTAGTACTGTGCCAGTGTACTGCAAGTAATGCTTCAAGCAGCCTTGCCTTTTCATAACTGTACCAGTAAAACCTTATTTCAGCAGAAACACTAATCTGCAAATGCTTAGCCAGAAATATATCTGGAACTTTAATTTTTCTGTTTTCAGAATGACAGGTGTCAAGACACAGTCTCTAGAAGTCCATGTTTTTCAGGGCTCTAGAAAATTGTTATAGTGACAGTGATGAAACAGACTTTTACTTCAGTCTGAACATTATGAGTATTTTTGGAGGCACTAAGGAAATGTAAACAATGGTGCTTTAGAACCAGATATTTGAGACTACCCTCCAGTCATATGAGACAAGTTACTTGTGTGTTTCTGCAAGAAATGTCATTAGAGGCACATGGCAAAACGCTAAGGCATCTTGAATCAGGAAGAAAAAGCCCTGAGCTTCAGATTCAAGCTGCACCATATATTGTATTAATCTTATGGAAAAAACCTGCTACTATAATTAAATTGACATCAAAAGGACTGATTTCAAATTTACATCCAAATATTATAAATATTATAAAAAGTCACAGTAGGGGAGTGTCACTGATATTAGACTCAGGCTCATTCTCTTGAGAAGGCTAAAATTTTAAAACTACTATGATCAGAATTGTTTTCCCTGATTTACTCTAGTAATATACTTGCTGCAAATATTTACTCGTTTAAAGAAAGTGTAAGTGGCAGACAGGCATGTTTGCCATCAAACCATCTGAGTAAGTTGTTATTAAGGTAATGTACTTAATAGTAGCATAATGGCTAAAGATATTAAAGCCAAGAAAAGAAAAGAAAAGAAAAACATTTCAGCCTCTGCTTATACAGTGTTCCAAGAAGACCTTATAATATCCAAGCAAGTATAAAAATGTACATGCATCAAAGTCCACAAAAAAGTGTGATCTAAATTTCAGCACAATTTGTCATCTCCCCCACACTTGTACACTCATCTTTCCTCCATGTTTTACTACAAATTCTGCTGCACTATTCTCTATTCCTTTTTTTCTCTGTTCAGTAGTAAAGCCTATGATATATACTTCATAAATAAAACACAAATATTATCCTTCTTAACTTATGAAGTTAACAGACACGGGATCAATAGCTTTTGTTTCAAATTTTGCTGCATTTCAAATACATTTGTATCTACATTGGTATAGAAAAATACCCCCTACCACATACAGTATCTTTATACTATAATATATATATTATTTATACATTATATATATCTAACATATATATATATTATATTTATACATAATATATATATAATATATACATACCTTATATGTAAATGCAGTTAGTTACAATTAAAATAAAGATTGGCAAAATTTGGGCTTGTAAAAATATACCATGATGATCTGATGAAAGGTGTTCTCTCAAATCAGTCTTTACCTCAATTCTGTGAGCTTAAAGAAACGGCAGTATTTCTCTGACACGTCATTTTTTAGCATTCAGTCATTAGATTGCTGAATGTTTTCCTGGTACAGAACAGCCAAAAAAACTAAGGGAATGATGAAAGGAAGGGCTTTTGGTTTTTTTTGTTAGGCTGTATGAGAACAAAACTAGAAATATTTAGTAGACAGAATAAAGAATCCTATTAACTAGTATGAAAAACTCATTCCTCCCTCTTGTTAACAACAGACTTGTTGTAACATTGCTGGAGAACTAGAGACATCCATTTTCTGATCTTTAATGCTAGGACCAATTTAACTTGTTCTCAGAAAACCATGGGGGTCAAAAGTCAAGAGAATACTGCTGCCACACAGAAATTGGAGATGTACCTCTTGGCCTGCAGGTCTAAGATACGTGAAGAGACTTGACGCAAGGTTGGCTCATCAGAAGGACGCTGAAGAAGTGCAGGCAAATCCACTTCCAATGTGACAGGGTCTTGGGAAAGGGGCAGTACTCTGCAGCGATTCCTTCTTTTTGGTCTCTTTTTCTTTTCTGGCAGAGTGGATCTTCAGCTCATAAAGTCATGAAAAGAGTTAGTCTATAAATTCTTTGGGCTTCTTGTGGGCTTAATGAGGACTTTCTAGTTTCTCTGATTAAAAAGCAAATTAAAACTTTAAAAAACAATGGGACACAGAAAATATTTGTTCACTGTAAGAGGAACTATATATACAAATATTTGCACTAATATTTACTACCTTATTATTATATGTTATATATATTAAATACATAGGTATATCATAATATGAACTATATGTACAACATAAAATGAACCAAATCAAATACACCTAACTACATTTAGACACACAAACACAAACACTTACACATACTGCTTTGAAAATGCAGGGTTTAAGGGAGTGAAAAATATTTTTTACTGAATATTTTCACTGCAGTTTATATATACAGAAATATGAAGTCAAATCATACAGATATATAATTGCCCCCAAATCTTGTATCTTAGTCACCACATATAGATTTAGTCATTTGATCTTTCTGGTCTGTACTATCTTTTTTTTTTCCTAATACAGAAAACCTAATTTATGTTATCATAGTTGATGATAAGGAATAGAGAACTTGTGAAGTTTCCATCAAAACCAGAGAAACAAGTCGTGAAAAACTCTTCAGAGGTGAATCAATATTCATGGTGAGTGTGTTTAAGCATGCTGCCATTCACTCCCAACCAGCACCTTCACATCTTTGTAATTAGTGTGAGAAGCAGGCTACACAGACACATTCTGTGAAAGGTTTCTCTTGGAAACCCCTATATGCCTTCTCTTTAATCCCCTCTCCCCTGTTGCAGATAATTGTGACTAGCAGACCACTATTTCTGATTTCTTTTTATACCTCAGAGGAGGGAAGGATGGAAATTCTGGGTGTTCTCCAGAGCTCTGTACCCATATGCTCTTGGCTTTCAATGTCACGGGGTGATGACTCAAGGTACAAAGTGATGGAGAATCAAGATCAAGTGTCTAGAAGATGTGTAGATGATGGTGCAATCAGCCCACATTTGTGAGATCACACAATTTCCTTTCAAGTGAATATTTGACAAGCTATGGAATTCATAACAATCTGACTAGCAAACTTCAGAGTGAAATTTCTTGTCTTTCCTAAACAATGTGACTTAACACTCTTAGATGAAAAAATGAAAAAGAATATGCAGAAAATTAGTACTATTGTTCACATTTGATTAAAGATAAAAGAAGAGACGAGAAGTGAAAACGAAATTATTTGATTTTTTAAAATCTGCCAGTGTCTGATTAAGTGATCAAATGGTAGAATTTAAAATTAAAGCAACACAAGTTTCACAAGAAACACTTAATCTATATCAGTAGTTCTCACATTGTTCTTATAAAAAGACAACCTTAGTTCATGAAAAGGAAATCTCTTCAACGTATCACTTAATTACAAGGCATGTGAAAGAGTGGTAAATGAATAGAGATGGACTAGAAAAAGCATGTATTTCTCACAGGTGGTTTAAGAGCTTGCTATTTCTGCAACAAGATGTAAAGTCAAGTTATTGTTCTAGAAATACTCTCTGGAGAATATCTTGAGACAAAATAGGTTCTGAATTGTCCAGTATAATGTCAGGGAGTACTGGAATGAGTCTTTTTATGTTGAAGCTGTTGGAGCAAATACAGTCAATATTGGTAATATTTTTCCTGTAACTTTTGCTAGTTGTCATAATAGCCATGAGAAATGACTGGGTTCCCTACCTTTAGTAGTTTATGGTTTTTAGTGGTTTTGGTTCTCTCTGGGGTTTGGGGTTTGTCTTTTAAATAATTACTCTATAGAATAGACATTTTGATAATAACTAAGCTAGTTTTGTCTTACAGAAGAGCTACAATTACCAGAACTGGATTTATACAACTATTGCTACCACCTATGCTTCCCTCCTCATCCAGCACTGAGCAAGATGTAGAGCTGAATTAGGCTCTTGGAGACTGAATGCTCAAGGAGGAAATGTGTGGAGATGCACACTCCCATCACACTGCCATTCCTCCTCAGCTTTATAATATAATAGCCCAAATCTTCTTTAAGGGGCTTCTATTGACTCTAGTAGGAGTATTCAATACTGTGGCAGTTAAAAAATCCTACCTCCTGCAGAAGCAGCTCTACATCAGTTAATTCTGCAAGGTTTGCTGTGTGCTTTGAGACAAGGTAGGGAAGAGCAAAGCTTTGCTTGTCTTCTGTATATTGCCTCTGCCATTATGTAGCTGTGTTAAAAGTGTGCACATATGTGTGCAAAGATTAAGACAGGCTGCTGTAGTTAGTTTTTATGGCTAATAACTTGATTCTGACACTTCTGAACAGAGTATTGTAAGGCTTGTCTTTTAGCCTGAAGGAGGTAATGAGTGACATCCTGATTACTGTCTTAATTACAAAGAAAATGGAGCTGTAATACTATACTGTTTCACTGGGAAAGTTGAATGGGTGCCAGTGTGGGATGACAGTACAGAAGAATGTATTATCAGTGATCATAGCAGAGCCTGTGCTTTTCAGGGAATTTACAAAGAAAGGATGGTTTAACGTAAGTTATTCTTCTATTTAACTGCATGCAGAGCAGCACTTTTCCCATATATTGTACTTTCCTGCATATTTCAGTGCTTACTATGTAGTCCAAAAGACACAAGTGTTCAGTTTTGGTTTGTAACATTTGGTTTGAGTCACATAAGGTGTAGCTCAGTCTTATTAGCAAAGAAGAAAAGATCAGTCGTTACTCATTCAGAAACACATAGCATTTCAGTTTTCACATTGCTTAAAATGATGAAAATGTTTTAACTCCTGTGGGACAGAAATTCATTCTAACTTGCAGAACATATCCACCAGTGGAATATAAGTAATTAGGCTTTGTGTGTCTCAGTGTCTGTTGCAGCAGTTAGGATTTTTTTGTTTCATTTTCAGAGTAAATAAGTCTACCTTGCCACAAGTATCAGATTGAAAGTAATTGAAACAAGGAGGTTGTGGACAGTTTAATATTTAACTTTGTGATACATTAGTGCATGGATGTGCCTCTGGGATATCAGGTATGGCAGTCACTTGGGACAGGGTTGTGTGTGTGTGTAGCTCCTGGGCACCAATGCCAGCTCAGGTTTGTTCACTGTTGCACTGCTTTGTTCAAGTCTCCCCCCACCTTGGATCAGGTGGTTCCTGTTAAAGCAATTCCTATAACCAGCAGCTCAACTCATGGGTTACAACAACTTAGAATCATAGAATCACAGAATGTTGAGGTATTGGAAGGGACCTAAAAGACCATCTAGTCCCAGCCCTCTTTGCCATGTGCAGGGACACTTCCCACGAGAGCAGATTGCTCAAGGTCTTATCCAACTAGGCCTTAAACACTGACTTAAAGACATATAACCCTATAAGCTCCACCTCTGCTCCCTTTGGGCCAGACCATCATATTTGACATTGCAGTGAACTCCTCCCCTTGCCCCTTGCATTGTTACCAAAAAGGGGTTCCTGCTACAGTCCACCACAAACTTCCATGGGCTTCAGGAGACAGCCTGTTTCACCATGGTATTCCTCATGAGCTGAAGGAGAATCTCTGCTTTTCCTGTTCCAGTGTGGGGTCCTCCCCACAGAAGACAGTCCTTCTTGAACTTTTTCATATGCTGCAGTTCTTCATCCACTGCTCTAGTGTGAGTCCCTTCCTCCAGGTAAAGTCCCTCAGGAGCAGACTGCCCCAGCATGGGATCCCTGTGGGGTCACAAGTTCTGACAGTAAACCTGCTCTGGTAGGGCTTCTTTCTCCACAGGTCTACAGGTCCTGCCGCAAGCTTGCTCTACTGCAGGCTTCCCAATTCACAGCCCTCTTCAGCTGCATCCACCCATTTCAGCGTGGGGTCCCCCATGGGCTGTAGGTGAATATGTGCTCCACTATGGACTCATCCAAGAGACACTGGCTCAAATTCACACTGGAATTGCAGCCTGTTCAGTACAGCAGCACAGGTACAGCAATGATGCCCTGGCCACCTGCCAGCCCAGGCAACTTGCCTGAGCTGTAGTCAGAACATTCCCAGGCACAGCAGAGGGAGGTGATCAGCAGCACAGCACTGCAGTGAGTGGAGAAAGTTAAAAGCATCTGCTAACAAGCACGAGAGTCCAATGTACAACCAGGCAAGTGAGCCCCACGGCAAGCACAGGAGCTTGCTGATGTACTGCTAAACAGCAACAACAGATGTAAATTCAACCCAGCACACCCCAAGCAAACTTGTCACTATCTTGAAGCTGTGAGCCCCACACTGGATGCCAAAAAGGATTGTTGTAATTTAACCCCAGCCAACAACTAAATATCATTCAAAATCTAGTTTCTTCCTGCCCACTGCAGAATCAGAGAGAGGACTGGAAGAGTAAAAATAAAAAAAACCTTGTGGATTGAGATAAAGACATTTTAATAGTTAAAGCAAAAGCCATGCATTCAAGCAAAGCAATACAAGGAAGTCATTCATTATTTCTCATTATCAGGAAGTGTTCAGCAGGGTTCCATCATGTGTAATGGTGACTTGGGCAGACAAATGTCATCCCTCCAAAGGTCCAAACCTTCCTGCTTTCCCCCCCATTTCATATGCTGACCATGACATCATATGATATGGGATATCCCTTCAGTCATCTGTGATCAGCTTTCCTGGCTGCATACCTGCCCAAATCTCTGTGCACTCCCACTCTCCTGACTGGTGGGATGGGGAGCAGAAAAGGCCTTGACACTGCAAATGCTGTTCAGCAGTAGCAAAAACATCTCTGTGTTATCATCATCATTTTAGCACAAATCCAAAACACATTCCCATACCAGCTATCATGAAGGAAATGAGCTCTACCCCTGGCCAAAACCAGAACACCACCGTTAAAAAAAGGTGGCTGAAATCAGTGGAATGCTTAGCTAATTCAACCCATGCTATATTGATGAAGCCTGGAAATCTCATCTTCTTTTACTGTCACTGGGAGGTTGCATCCCACTGGTCAGCTGCAATCACCCAGTTCTCAGTGAGTTCTGCACACTGATGGAGGAAAGGCTCAACTCCTCTTTTATTATTTCTTTAATGCACTTAAAAAAGGTCCATGTGTTGAGGTCATTCTTTATGTGAGCTCACAGTCATTAGTCAGTCTCCAAGCCTGTGCTAGTTTTGGGGTTTGTGGTTCTGCAGGTAATTAGGCTTAAAATAAATCTAAACTGTTAATTAAATAGTAAAATCCCTTTCTTCCTTCTCAGACCTTTGAGAATACTCAGTCTGCCTGTATTACTGTAAAAATCTTGTGATATTTGCCTTCAGAGAAAAATACAATTGCTGCCATTTTTCTTTTACAAGAAAACTAAAAAGAAAATAACAGTCCTAATACAGCAACAGGACCTGATATTGCTCCTGCTGCAAAGCGATACTAAACGACTTCAGATTGGCATGGGCACTTTCTCCCCCTTTGATCCAGCTCAGAGCACCAGGTTCTCATACCACACATACAACTACAGAAGCAACAACGAAATATCCAGTCAGGCCTTTTGGTACTACCATTTGAAGCCAGCTTCCTCAAAAAATTCACCTTATGGATGAAAACCAGTGTTTGTATCCTGTGTGGGCACTGTATTGACTACAACCCATGAACAAAAGACAATTATTTTCTCACTGATACTGGTCTCATAAAAAAATGGTTACTGCTGAGCTGTTCAAAGAATTCCAGAGAATGTTCATGCATGTTCTTCCTTTGTGTCAATGGATAATCTCTGCCTATTATCTATCTTTAAAACTCAGATTCATGTTCAGAATTAACTTTATAAACAAATTTATATTTTTGTCTTCTTAGATAAGTCTTTAGGAAAGTAATTCAAAGCAAGCAATGTACTAATCCGTAAACAAAAGGGAAAAATAAAACTGTGTCAGCTGAAACGGGATCATTATATATATGTGATACCCAAATTACATGGTTACTGGGAATGATTTTGTAATCATTTAATGAAAAAAATTGGGGAAAATACTTTCAAAACCAGAAAACTTTCATACTTAACTAAACCTTTCTACTCACTGAGGAATCACAGATAGTTGTGCTAGTAAAGTCCATCGCGTGTGGCCAGCCACTGAAAACCCCCCTAAAATTTTCCATAAATAAAACCTGCAATCTATTAAGAGCCATATAAAGCTCTGGACAATTTCTCTTGCCAGAAATTCAAAGAAAGAAGCAACTGAGACACACATATTTTTAATGGGTATTTCCTGAGAAACCATTATCATCATAAACCAGCTGAGCAGGTCTTTTGACTTCTCTCTGAAATTATCAGTTGAATAAGATGAGGGAATGTTGGCTTCTTTTGAAAAATATAGGAATACGGGAAGCCCAGAAGTAAATAAGCTTGCTCAGGTCCCAGCCAGTCATGAGAATTACTCAATAGATACATTAGTTTCAGTGGCAGATTTTCTCAGGTCAGATATGTCATTATGGAGGTGATAACACTGGTCCTGCAAAGTTATTTGAGCCGATGGAGGCAGTGATGTTGAGGTAGAACCTATTCAGAATCTCCTTCAGATGTTGAAAATGTACACACAGGCTGTGTATTCTGTGAATTGCATTTAATGAAAGATAACAATTAAAACAGCAATATTTTTGTTTGCAGTTCATGCTGTAGAAGTGCAACTGCAAAAGGAGTTTCATCTTAGGTCACTTATTTACTTGCTAAAAGTAATCATCCTAAATTATTACAGATGACTTCCTAATAGGTGGCTGATAGGTATACTTCTCCCATTGTACTTTTACTTGAAATAATTTTATATTCATTTTCAAGTTGATGTACAGTTGGAGTCTAATGATTTTTTTTCCTTCATTTTATCGACGAGAAAATTGGGTTTTTGTTGCCACCACCGGACCAGTTTGTGAAGTAAAAGCATAATTAATAGAAGCTACAAAGTAAATTTTATATGTTATTGACCAATTAAGACCTCATAAAATTGAAAGGGTAAATAAATGCATTTTTTTTTTGCTATTTCTCTGGTGAATTCACACTCACAGTATCTTAAACTGTGACTGCATTTCACCTGGTTTGAAATAATGTATATTTGAATAGAATTAGACTCATCAGGTATCAAATCATACTCATCAACAATTAGTAAGTGTTCACTGCTTATGCAAACTTTCTTTTGAAAAGAAGAAAAGAGATATAAAATACTTACCTATCACAATATCATGCCAAAGAAAGGCTTTGGAAGTGTCTTCTAATGTCAGCAGAGAGAGGTGGAGCCTACATACTCCTTCAAAACCAAAACTGAACAATAGCATTTTAACACTGAGTTTTTGTATAGACATAATAAATCTTCCATCATCACAGTTGGGTATTATTTTCTACTATATGAATAAAATTGGAAATAATTACAACATCTAGGCTTTCGTAACAATTATTTGTTGAAAACACCCTTTTCTCTACACATGCAAAGGGACAGATTTTAAGTAAAAATTTAAGTTGCAAGGAAAGTCTTGGGAAGGCAGAGATAATAATCTACCCATGGACAAAAAACCCCAATAGGTGACAGAGCAATTATTTTGGATCACAAAAGAGACCTATTTTTTCAATAACAATCACAAACACTGTAGGGAAGCAGCTTTTCCTCTTATCAGACTGCTGTGATGTATAAAAATGGTTTTGGAAACAGGCAATTACTTCACATATATATAAGGTTATATTTTAACTGTGGACTTAAATACTACCCATTCTATAACTGTGATAGCAAGTAAGTACCAAACTACTCTAGTTCATATTTTATTAACTCAAAGTGTTTTCAGGATTAGGGGTTATGCTTCCCCTTTATAATACAAATACTATTTCTGTGTTTTAATTTCCTCATTTTCATAGAGTAATAGAATGGTTTAGGTTGGAAGGGATATTAAAAATTATCTAGTTCCAAGTCCCTTGCTATGGGCAGGGACATCTTCCACTAGATCAGGTTAATCAGACCTCCATCCAACCTGGCTTTGAACACTTCCAGGGACGAAGCATCCACAGCTTCTCTGGGCAACCTGTTCCAGCGCCTTACCACCCTCACTGTAAAGAATTACATAAAAGTTAATTATATCTAACCTTATTCTACCCTCCTTCAGCTTAAAGCCAATTCCATGATGTTCTTTCACTACATGACCTTGTCAAAAGCCCCTCTCCAGCTCTTTTGTAGCCCCTTTAGGTATTGGAAGCTGCTCTAAGGTAACAGTGGAGCCTTCTCCTCTCCAGGTTGGACAGTCCCAACTTTCTCAGTCCAACTGCATAGGAGAGGGTTTCCAACCCTCTGTTTATCATATATAACTCTATATTATTTTTAAATCTAGAAAACAAGAGTATGACCCATAGAAATGGACTTAATTTGCAAAAAATGATGATTTTTTCAAATAAAATAATGAATTCTTCTTGTTGGATTTCACTTATCTTTTCCCCCTCCACTTAAGAAAAAACATTATATAAGATAAACTTCTGAAACAAAGTTTGAGAGAGATTTGACAGGAGTTTTATGACTATCAAATTTATTTTAATAATGTCCTTTTCATATGATTTTAGCTCACCTGTTGGCAAGCACTAACAAATGTCAAGAACTTTACAGAAGGGTGCATATTGGTATTGTGACTTTTAACCCTAGAAAATGTATGGCAGAAAAAAATAGTAGAAGCAATGATATTTTTTGAAATCTTGCAAATGTTGCCTAGTTTGTGGGGGAAACATGCTTTAAGAGTTAGTGAGTTAAATAAAAGTTAAAATATCTAATTACATTTTATTTTAACTTTTGGGTTTTAAGCTCATAGGCATTAAACTGCACATAGGCCTAGTATTTAACAAAGAATAACATAAATGTTGTTTCAATATTAAACCTCAAAATGATTTCAGAAACTTTGGATTTTTCATACTCTTTGTTACAAATCCCACTACAAGGCAAATAAGATGATCTTTAAAAATGATCTGTAAATTAAGATCTGTAAAAAGGCCTCCAGTATTGAGTGATAATCAGAACAATTAATATCATATTTATGTTGAGAAGTTTCTCATCTGACGTTTTTATGCCACATTATATTGTGGAGTTAGTGTTTATTGTTACGCTTTTGTTTGTACTATATTACAGCTTCTTATCATAATGACAGTCAAAACGCACTCAGTACTGGTGGGGGTACTCAGCTGCTGGAACACAAATCCAGCTGTTTGGGGGAGAAATCAGGGGAGCATCCTGGTGGATGATTAGCACTCTAATTAGACCTTGTGCCTCTGCATGATGTGAAGGCACTTAATTGTTACAGCTTTTTCACTCCTATAGTTGTAAAAGGGTCTGGTGAGCAAATGCCATTGTAGGTTTCTGTCTTAATAAATCAGGTGGTGGCATTTGCTGGCTTGATTTGACTGGCTCAGTCAAATCAAGACGTTTTTCTCATGCATGTCCTTTGACTAGAAAGAGGACTACTAACATTAGTGTTTCCATCCTAAAGCAGGTTTAGGTCTTGTCTTAGAGGTCTCCTGTGTTTCAGAGTTAAGGCATCCATCATATTGAGTAATTTCTGTTTGTAAAAGACGTAGTTAAAACATGCTGTGTTCTAGGGTGCTGACTGCTTCACTTCCTGCTTTCCCACACAAAAACAAGTGCAAGAAACCACTGAATGAATCTGGCAAAAATTATCACATGATCTCAACACGTACCTGTCTGATTGTTCACCAGTACTTTTCCCGGGGTATTAGGCAATAGTTGCATATATTGGCAGGGGATCAAACACTCACATTCAGACAGCACTTCAACTGATACTGCTTCTGGTGCAAGACAATATGAAAATATTTTTCTGTTTGCTGTGGCATCTTCATGAGCATTTAAAATATAGGACTCTCTAAAGGTTTGTTGTGTTTCCTTTTTGAGCAAGCTAAGAAATGAAATCATGAGTTATAGGAGAGCTTTGGTTGATGCACTATTTATAGTGAAAACAGTTTTACTTACTGCCTGTTTAAAAACTTCTGACTGAACTTAAAACCAACAATGCATATCTTGAAGACCTTCACATTTTCAGCAAGCATGCATTGTGAAGATTAGACTAGAAAGCTACCCTTTTGGTAAATGATACTCCCTCCTTCTAATGAATTGGTTAACACTGGAGTCAGGAACTTGTGATAATGGTCTTCTAAAAAAGAAAAAAGATAGCAAAAAAAAAAAAAAGTATTCTGATGTTATAGTGTCTAAAAGGAAAAATTAATGTTCATGATTGACCAAGAGATCTTGTTACTCATAAATATTTAATCACAAATTATTTAATTCTTGTTAGCCATTGCTGTTGGTCTCAGTGTAATTATTTCTATAAACACAGTACTTGAAAAATTGATTGATTTTATAAAACACGGAACTGTAATTTAAGACATTTTTCTTTAAGAGATGTGTAGGAGATTGGGTTGAAACATGTCAAGTCTTGAAACTCATTGATTAAGATCAGCTTTGTAGTAGCTGGCTAACACCCTAAAAATGACACACAGATCCTTCTCTCTTCGTCATAATAATTTTCTTCTAATACTTCTTTCTAATACATCTCACTGTAGTTATAAACTCAGATTCAGAGTTCTTAGTAGTCCACATCAGAATCTTGTGTTTAGTAGCAATGCAGGCAGCCTGGCATCACCTGTTGCAATTATGTTCTAAGATAAATCTTTGTTGTTCGGCTCCTCCCCATTAATTTAATAAACATACAGAACTAAATAATTGCAAGGCTTGCTTTGCTGTTTGTTGATATCTAATATACATATATTTGCAAGCAATTAATACCTTTGGTGCTAGGCACAGTGTCAGTTCCCACAGCTACAAGCAAAGCAAAGGTCAGCACCTCTGTTTTTGACATGCAGGATATATATGCACTGTTTCCATAAAAGTGGAATAACTACCAAACCCTTTTTTTTTTAATAACTCGAAAAAGTTTGCTGTAGCATACAGCAAGGAAACATGAACAACCATCTAATGAACAGCTCCTCTAAAACCTAAAGATTCTCTCATGATACTAGGAAACTACTGGAAGTGTCCTCAGAACCAGCTGTGTAGGAATGATGTGGATTTTCGTGATAATCTTTCAGTCTTTGCAATTTTACAAAGCATTTCTTGTATTAAAGTTACTTATCACAAAATATTTTTACGCTGACAAGTCATTAAAATGTGGCAATTACATAATGTCACACTTTTAAACATTACTTTTACTTCTGATTCACTCCCGTAAATGAACAGCATGACAAATTGAACGGCCGTGACCTGACACAAAATATGTAGGAGTCTCTGGGGTGCATTTCTATTATGCATCAAAGGTTTTGCACCTGTTTCTTAGAGTCACTGTAAATGACAGTAAAGGTATGTTGATCATACTTAAAATGCTTGATCTTGATAAAAAAAACCCCATTTTGAAAGAGAAAATCAGAACTGTATTCATTTTTGTTAACATAATAGTATTGTCTCTAGGTTTAATCACCATTTTATCGTGAAAAGTGGAATAAAAAGCAAGGAAAACATTTGGAATGGTAAGGCTTAAGAAATTGTCAGCTTCTTTAGTAAAAGTACAGACCTGATTTTTGGCAATTGACAGAAACATAGTTCAATAAATATTCAAAATCTGCAGAAGTTAAAATAAATACCAGTTGTCAACTCTGAAACTCAAAGGTTATACTGCCTCCAAAGAAATTCCTAGTTTTATTAAAAGGCACACAAGTCCCATATTTCTTGAAGCACATTGTTGTTAAGTGTACTTTAGTCTCAAATATTCAAAATACTACTCTAGTATAAAGTTTGTGCAAAATCTGCTTTTGATGACCATAGGTAGTATAAATGCCAAACTAGACACATGACTCAAAATGAAGGCACTAATGGTTATAATTTAGTCATGTTTTACATAGCCCAATAAAGTGCGAATTTCAGGCCATATGTTCACTTGTGTATCTGAATTTCTTCACCAGCTTTTGTCACTCTATAATAATTTTTTCTATGATTGCTACTAATTTTTGCAAGGAGATTTCCTCTCCAAATCCAGTGATGTAATTAAAAGCAACAACTACTTAATGTATCCCTTTATAGAAAATTAAGTCTTATATTCTTCATCATATTTTATAAGTCAAAAAATGGACTGAAGGGAATTCATAACATGTCCTGATCTTCTACACACGTTCCATTTAAGCTTTTAATATAAAAATTAATTTCTATGCAAATGTCAGAGTTTGAAGCTCACCAGACACAAAGTACTTGAAGATACAGAAGTACCTGCATTATCCAAGTCAACTAAAGTGGCATGTAAAGACCTCTGTTGAGAAAATCTGCACGGAACAGTTGTAGTCTTGGCATAATCAAATCAAATGCCTCCCTTTCTTTTAGCGAGGGATTTAGCAAATCAGAAATACAAGAAAATTAACAAAATATATGGACTTTTTTTTTGTTAAAGAAAAATTAAGAAAATAAACAGAAAAAAGGGGAAGAACATCTCAGACAAAAAAAAAATACCATAGGAAATATAAATCAAAAAAAAAAAAAAAAAAAAGTTGTCGTCTGTTTGTAAAGATAAGATTTGTCAAAAAAGCCATTATGGAAAGTTACTTGTGTGAAATATTTGTAATATTTTGAAACCTTACCCATTGCATCCAACAAATATTTCAATTAAATTCTATTATTTAACTATGGTAAATTCTTGTTTTAAACAGCTTTGTGTTGTTAGGCTTTTAGACCTGACCTAGCCTCTTTCTAAAGGAAGGATTTATGAAGCAGCCATTCAACATTGTTCTTCCATCTCATCGTGCCTCTTTCAGGACAACCAGTTTGTTCAATTCCCTTTAAACTTTCCTATTCCAAAAAAAAAAAAAAAATTATTCTTAGTTAATACTGCCCAAGAAGCTGAGGTGAAATTCTTGACTAAACCTCCCTGCAAATTCTGATTTTTTTTTTTTTTGCTTGTAATCAAACACTGAGAGGAAGTCTGGGAAAAAGCACAACTGTCAAACGGGTTCTTTTTTCACTAGCAGAGGTTGCCAGCATATGCTAATGGTCTTTGCCAGCAATAGCAGAACCAGAAATAAAGATTTCTTCACACTGTCTGCCTGATTCAAATCTCTTTTCCTCATTGTCCAGCTCCCCAGGCACATTGTCCTTTCCCTTGCAGCAACAATTCTGGTGTCTCTAAATGTTCTGCTAAAAAATGAAGAATTTGTCAAAAGATATTACAAGTAAATTTTGGTACCCATCCAAAATATTTATCTTCCTGCAGTCTAGAAGAATCTCTATGACTTTTGGAAACCTGCTTCGCCTAACTTTGAATTAACCTGCTCTGCCTCTGATAATAGCCCTGGAGTCTGTGATAAAATAGTTTGCAAAATAAATCTGAGATTTTATGGCTGTGTAGTCTGTCATAAGGTTCATTCTGTGGTGTCTGTGCTGCTATCATGACCATAAGTAGCTACTCATCATTAATGAATACGCGTTCCAGAACTGCAGGCATTTCTTTAGACTACTGAAGAGATGAACCCTCCGTCAGTATTTGTGCAGCAAAAGCATATAGGCCAGATGGGCAGAACTGTTCAGAAAAAACAAGTGTCCATAAAGCAGTCCCCCAACTCCTAGTGCTTTTAGCTAATATTCTTCACACTATTTGCATGATATGTTGTGTCACCACAAGGTTAACGTTAGCTAGAAGTTCACTGATAAGCTATGCTGATTCTTTGTATAACAGCTCATCCTCCCACAACTAAACTGGTTTTAATTAAACTAATTGATACATGTGGATGTATTGACTCAGGTTGAAACAATATGTGAATCAGTAATGAAAGGAAATTCCACAGGCTGAAATACAATGTTCAGTAGTCAGGGGATTCAGATTTCTGATCTGAGTATCTGCATAGAAAAATATTGCTCCTCAAGTAGTTTGGGGCTGCAGTCCTGAGTTCCTAAAACACATGAGGAAGAATTCAGACTGAAAACTTACATGGCTGTGACTCATTCAGTCAGGTGGAGAAAGTGGGTAAGGAAACACCTCAGAAATAGTCACTTCATCACTTGCAAACTTTACCCAAGGAAATATGAAATTCATCTGAAAATCAGTGATGCACAGAGAGAATGGATGAATAATTTTTGGTCTTCCTATCAGGAATATTCTGCAGGAGGGTGTAATGTGGAGTGGTGTTTCCCCAGTCTCAATTTCTTCTATCCTTCTTGTAATGTTGCCACAAATAACCTGTACAGAACTTCACCTAGCATAAGTCACAGTTTAGGATGACATACAGTAACTGCAGAAGCAAAATATATGGTGAAGAAAATGGGTCTGTATTTTAGATTTCACACTCTGACCTGAGGTTTCCTTTTCATACGAACTGATTTGTTAGTCTTCAGAGCCCATCCCCCTCTTCCCTTTGCATGGATGAGTTTTTTGAAAACATGCTAACTGCACAGTAGTCAGTCTGCTTTATGAACTCTACCGCGATACAATCTCCATCAATGGCCTCTTGTAGCTTAAAACCTTTTTCCCCCCTCCCTTTTGTATTTTTAATTTCTTCTCCTCAAGAGTTGAAGGCCTCTCTTCTCCCAGTATTAACTCATTAGCCACAATCGTGGATTGTCCCCAAATGTTTAAAACTTATTTTCCTTTCTCCCCAGTACTTCTTAAAGCCTTTTTGTGCAGTTAGAGCTTTGCCATCTGCCACCTTCATGACATTGCAGTAGGGAACAACTGCACTGAGTGATGTTTTCTGATCTGTGATGAAAGGTGTGTCTGTGTTCCCATTTCTCACTGTGCTACTCTAACGTACTCTTTTTTTTTTTTCTTCTGATCTATTACTGTCTTCAGTCACTAAATGTGGTGTCTTTCAGGCAAGACACTTACACTTTAAGTGTACTCATCTCATTGTCCCTTCTCCACTATTCCACCCGTTTCCCTGTTCCCCTACCACTGACTAATAACTCACTTCCTTTTTACATGCTGTTTCTACTCTCCATGGTTTATTTATAATGTTTCTCACAATGTCTGGGATCACATATTTTACTCTAGACCATTGTTTATTAACATCTTGTCATAAGGCAGTTGCTTTTATACCTTCTTCTGAATGTAACACTGCTTCACAGTTGTGGAAGAAGGAGGTCTATGAGCCAGTGGCTGTGAAGGGTTATTAAATGTCTCTACATCAGTATAGAAAGAGCTTCTGCTATGAACCAACTTTTGGTAGAAAATTCATAGAAATATGGAATGGGAGACAATTTTAAATAGCGCTAATGCAGGAAATTTCAAAATAATTTTGTCTTCCTTGGTAACCAAAGCTTGTGATTTGTTGTATCTCAGGAAGGAACAGACAAGATCACATTTTGACTTACTTTCCTGCTGGAGCTTGAGCTTTACTTCCAAATGACTTGAATTTTTTGGGAATCACAGTTAAGGAGAGATCAGGCTGGACAAAAGCCTCAGATAAGAGCTTCAAATAATCTGCCCAGAGTAACATTAATTTCTACACCAATTTGTTGCAATAAAGAAGTCTCTGGGAGCCCAACCTGGCTGATCTGACTCTATTCTTTGCATTCTAACATGTGCTTGTGGTAATGTTTGCCGGTCAGTCCATTGAAGCCCGAGATGGTCTCTGCACTCCAGGCTTTCACTGTGACTGGGAAATCCTAAGTCTGATTTGTGAAACCGTCACTCACTTGCACGTGAACGTGAGAAAGATGATCTATGTGTAGACTTATTCTCCCACCTGTGAGAAAAAAAGGAAGAACTCTCCAGAGCATGGTTTAATGCATACTGTGAAGTTTCCAAGAACTCGTCTGCAAGACTTTGAGAGAGGTAACATTACATTGGGGTAATCACATTGACTTCATGGACCATATGGTAAGATGGAGGGCAATGAAGGCTTTAACTTTTCACTGATGCAATCCCATAAGCAAGTGTTGATAGTAACAATGAAATCAACTCACACATTTGACAGAGACACCGCTGGGTGCCAGGAATGTGTGCTAATATCTGCAGTTTAAGCACTTCATTGTTTATCACATCCACTGACATTTTTACTGACAGTATTTCTGCATCGGTCAGAGGCTAGGGGAAAAGTACTTTTAAACTCTGAATGACAGTTTTGGCTGTGCGGTTTGTTTGGTTTCTTTACGATTGATGTGAGAAAGGTTAAAACCAAAGCACTATTTTTTGCCCTCTCTCTTATTTAGGAAATTATTTGTTCTGTCAGATTCCAGTGAGTCCTGTTTATGGTGTATTATTTTAATTTGGCTTTAAATGTAATTTGCATAATGCAATTGCATCATGAGACTAACATTAATGACTGGACAACACCTGAAATCTGAGTGTATACTGTAGTAAACAGACAGTTACTTTGTTGGTTTTTCTGGGTTGTAAGAAGAATGACAAATCAGAAAATTCTTCTTCCTTCCCTTAAAGCAATGGGTAGAGTAAGACATATATTCAAGTCACGTTACTTATAAAATATATGAAGATTTTCACAAAAAAAAAAAAAAGAAGAAGAAACCTGCCTTGTGATCAACACTGTTTACTTGTGCTACAAAATCTAAAAGGTTGTCCCTAACATGGTTTTTTTTAGATATTTCAGAAATTTTATCACTGTCGTCCTATTGAGGACCATAAATTTGTGAAAGCTGTGTTTCTTGACCATTGCAAGTATTACCTCCTCAACACTGTTTGCAAGCAGTGACAGATGCTGTCCTAAAACCCTCCTAAACCAATCATTGACTACTGTAAAAGCTACAAGTGTGTCAGAAGCAAGCCTAAGAGATTTTACATGTACACAGAAGACCCTTGCCCTGTTTATAGAGGATTCTGGTAAACTGAAACTAAAATTGAGAGGGTGTTCTTTTCCAAACCATAATGAAGGTATCTACAGATTACTCTGTTGTGGTTAAAAAATTGTTTTACAGAGTATGACCACTTAGGATCGACACACTATCTAGCTGAAAACCATAAAAATTGATTTTGGGCCTACAAGCCAAATCTGACAGCACAAACTTGAAATTCTAAAATCACCCAAAGTAGACTTGGTGCTACAGTTTCCTTGAAAATAGTTTCAGCAGACCCAAGCCTCAAACAATGAGCTCTTCACTATTGCACTTTCTCTCTAAGCAGAGGACAATTTTGGCTGGCCATTGCTACTGCTTTTGTTCTACAAACATCTCGAAGTGGACATTTTGGGAAGCTGCTTAGTTTTACCAAAATTGTAAGTTTGGATCTTCAGTACAGAAATGTAAGGAATAGGTGATCTGTTTCACATGGCTGCATGGTCTGTAAGCTTAGCTCTTGTACATTATACTCTTCCAGTTCTGCCTGCGTCTGTCCTCAAGCCATTGTACTAGGAATACATTACCACCTACCATCAACAAGTTAAGTAATCAAACGAATGATTCTAGAAATATTTTTGTGAGGTTTTTTTTCTGAGAATGGGGAATGGGGAGTATGATTTTGCCTATTGTATTTTACATCTAATTATGAGACCACAAGTTTATTTATGTTTTTAATAACCTGATAATCCTAGATGTGGAATGATTAGCCAAAATGCTATTGTTATGATGAGCCTTTGAGCCTTTGCTTAGATATTGTCCAAAAAATCTTTTTATGCTTAAAATAAAGGTGCCCAAATTAAAACTGCAGATGAGTTTTCTGTAATAGGGTGGGGTTTTTCTTCTTGCCGTTAATTTTTTCTTACAGTCCTGCCTTTGTGTTTGAAATTTCAATTTTTCCTGAGGCAACCATGCTTTTGCCACTATATCAGCAAAGAACTTATAGTACTAGTAGTAGTATTAATAATATCACCATAGAAAAAATATTAAAATCAAGAATAGATAATAAATTTATTTGCACATAAAATAAGTTTTAAGTTATACAAATTTTGCATAATGGCCTTTTTTATTACAAAACCTGGATTTAAAAAGAGATCATATTTGATAATGGTTATGCCTTGACAACTAAGAACAAATACGTAAAATGAGACCACACGAAAATAAAATATTTTTCTTATTGTTGCCTCAAACATATGAAAGCCTTAATAAAACTGTGAAATGCAAGGGTATTTGGTTTACTGTTGATAGAGAAAATCTGGTTTAGATAGAGACTGCTGAGGCATAAATTACCAGCCACCTTAACTAGAAAATGAAGATAGAGTGTTGAAATTTCAACTGAAACAGAATAGAATCTTGTGCTGTTATTGGCAGGTAAAGTCTTGGATTCTCTTTCTTTCTTCCTCGGAGGAGTCTCTGTTGTCTCATAACATGATTGAGTTCGTGTGTCACTCTTTTTTTCACTGGGCAATACTTTGTTTCCCTTTTCCACTCTAAATCACTCATTGGAAAGGAATCACTTTTGAGATCTCTAGCCCTCATTCAAACTTTGACTAAATTATACTCATCTGAAATAGTGCCTGCCTAAAGGCAGAATAAATGAGTACAAGAGCATACTTGTTTTTAAAGCTGAGGCAATGCACTATAGTGCTGTGTAAGAGACGGTCCGAAAATCCCTCATCTGCCTCACGATCATCGCCAAGGACAGAGACTGAACACAACAGTCCTGGCCTGGCTGAGGTGGGATGTCTGCCAAGTGTTGCCTATGGGTGTGCCCACTGGGAACTGGTACGCATTCCTGAGGAAAATTAGTGCAGGTCACAATGGACTGCGCCGTTCTTGCTGCCCAGGCGGGAAGGACTGCGCTGATGAGGAAAGGAATGATCTGTCCTGTACACCTCTCCAGTACACCTGTCTTGTACGTCTGTCCTGTACCTGCTTCCCAAAGCAACAGACCCCATAACAATGGCTGTAGATTTCCCAACCTCTTGGCCAGTTGCCCCTTGCTTCTGAAAAGGACTATAAAGGGACCTTCTAAAATAACCAAGTAGGAGATCTCCCCACGGAAAGAAGATGAATCTATTGGTGGAAGACCACGAGGACTTCGTCTCATCCGTTGGTAGCTATTGCCCCTCTTTTTCCCCCTCTCTACTTTGTTTTTCTCTCTCTCTCTCTTACCCTCTTCTATTGCATTACTGTGTTGTGGGCACTTAATAAAGGTGCACTGTTTTGATTAAAACTGAAATCTCTTGTGTCCTTTTACACTCTGAGATTGATAAACGAACCATCACGACCCCCGCTTGCATTAGCGGATCGTGACATGCTGGAAAGGAAGAAATATCTGTTTTCCATTTTTTACTGTAAATAGTCAAAATTTCTTAATCAAATCTTCTGGGAGCACAAAGATGTTGTAGTGATGATGATGATGATGACAACGATGATGATGATGATGATTAAAAATGCTACTATTACTACTACTACCAATAATAATGATGATGATGAAGAATAATTTTAGTATTAGTAGTAGTGATAGTAGTAATAATAACACCTCCTCAAAATTGTAATTGTGCTATCCAAGTGTTCTAAACTGATATAATTTTATTTTTTGTATGATGATTATTAAATTTTGGCAATCATTATAATTTTGACATCAGTATCAGCGAACTGACTCCCCTCCATTCTTCTGATTCAACCAAAATACCTTAAAATTAGAAGAGACTTTGACACAGAAGATTAATCAGAAGTTTTGACACACTCTTCTATTCATCATTAAAATGCTAGAAAAGTTTGTATACCAGAAAGAATCTATATCAAATAATGGAGCATATGGAAGTCACCTCAAACCCAGGAAGTTCCTGTCACACAATTGTCAGGGGCCAGGAGAGAGGTCAAGAGAAAGTTGCTCTAGTGCTGCCTTTCTTCTTGCTACTCTCTGTAGGCACCTACTCTTGACACTGTTAGAGAAAAATATGCTGAGCTACTCAGCCCAGAAGCCTAACCAATGCACCTGTTCTAGTGTTCTGTGAAACTTTCACCACTGTTTTTCAAAATAACTCACATCTTGGCATTATTATGAATTATTATTTCTCATGTCCTTTCTAGTGAGGCAAGTCAGAAATAAGTGATAGCAGCGATTTCATACCTTTTTGCTCTGATTTCTACTTTACTCCGCTCTGCTGATTAACAGAAGCAGTAATCTAGTGAATTAGGAGCAGTATATAAAGGTATTTGTTTGCCCCATAACATTATTGTTAAAAAAGCAAAACAAAGATAAAACCCCAAAACTAATGAGATGTTCTTCTGAACATGAAGTCTGGATTGTTCATTTTCAGGAATAACAGGGAGTGATTTCTAGGACAGGCACTATTGACTTTTACTAGTTAAATGATACTAAAATTTAAAACCAAACCAATATATCCAATCAAGAGTCTGTGACTTGTGTTTTGGCATCTCTCTCCTCATCTCCACTTTTATGCACTGTGAGAGAGTAAGGTAGTTATATGCCAAATAAGTTATTATATATATGAGGAAAGCTTGGTTTTTGTTTTTTTTTTCTCCTTTTCCAGAGGCATGGCCTCTTGCATTCACCTTTTAGTTTCTGCAGATTATTTTTCTGTATTTTACCACTTGACATTGAGAAAATGTATATCTCAACAGTACCAAAAGAAAGTTAAAGACCCTTGATTTCAGCACATTCAGGTAAAGGCCTCTTGTTGCCTGTGCCATCTTAATCAGAGAGAAAAGCATCTCACTTTCAGTGCGAGAGAAGAGGCAGCGTCAGAGTGGCATTTTAATTCAGTCTTCTGTTTATGTAATGATCAAGAACTTGCCTCTCCACTTTTCAGATCATCTCCTGAGTGAAGAATCTTTCCTACACAATTGTTTTCCTCTTTTAATGCTGAAATGGACAGAAGGAAAATTTAGTTTATGTAGCCAAATGTGGAAGAGAAAATTATTTTTTTCTGTAACAAAACCACTCAATTTCACAGAAATTTTGTAGTGTGTGATCCAGCTAGTTAAATATTAAGTGTGTGAACACTTACAATTCTCTCTTACTCATTGAGAGAGAATAGGACAAAATGGGAAACACAGAATGGGAAAATAGCATTTTTTAACTGTCAAACTTACCCTTGCAATGAGGTGAATATGGAAGAATATAAGAATAAAGCACTTCCACAGTGGAATGGTATGATGCCATACTGTGACTGAAGGGTCTCTTTGTGACTGGTTGAAAATTAAAAATGCTTCATATCTCAGAAGTTATGAAATGGCTTATGTCATACAAAAATCCAGTCTCATTACTTTTCAGGGAAGAAGACATACAAATTCCAGTATTTCCCAGTAATAACTAAAAGTTCTAAAATGTAAATGGGATACTACAATCCAAAAATGTAGCTAGACATGAATTCTGAGAGATTACAGTATTTTAAAGTTGCACAAACTTGTTCGGCAAAAAAATACCATCACTCCTCTTTGCTCTCTCACCATTTTCAATATTTTTTTCCATAAAACTGAATATAATGGTTCTGGACACGAAACTCTGTCTTCATTCCTTTCCTAATTAATAACATTTGCAAAAAATGGCTCTTAAAAATGTCCTTTATTTTAAAATATGTTTACAAATAAAGTTTCTCATGAGGATTTATAAATTAAAGAATACAAAGGAGGAGTACTACACTTAAATAAATTTATAATAATTAAATTATTCACGTAAAATCACCTCAGCTAAACCAGTATATGAAGCCTATCCACACCAAATGTTTAGCTTGCTTTTTGGAGAGAAAGTTCTGAAAGTATAAAAGTATACATATTAGTATTTGGATTATGTATTTAAACAAATATTCATTTGGATTTTTTCATTTATGTATTTAACAGTAAAATATTTTGATATCAACAGTTCTAGGAAAAAAAAAAGTCAGGCCAAGTTATCACAGACAACAAAAATCCAACTAAAAATTTTTTACAAATGCAACCACACTTGACTATATCTATTTTAATATAGCAAAGAACTTTGGAAGATTCAACATGCTTGTAATAGGGTTTTTTTGGTGCAATAAATGATAATAAAATAACTCATTTTAAGGTTAAACATATCAACTCATCTCTAGAAATCCAATTCCAAAGCAAAGCCTTTCTTGCGTAAAGAGGCTGCAGAGAAAAGAAGTCGTATTTCTTCAGTGGTTTACTAGCCTCCTAAAATGTATCTCCTTAAGGCTAGTCTGATGGAATGAGGAGTCTTTTCTCTGAAATGAAAGAAGTAAAGAAGTTTGAAATATTTATGCCTGCTCTTATAGTTAGGGTAATTTAAAGCATGGCTTTCTCAGAAAAAATGTCCCCTCCTTACAGAAAGATTGACAAGGGAAATGCAACAAAAGGCAAGAGTAACCATTTTTAGAAAAATAATTATTTCAATGGTGAATTTTAATTTTCTTAAAACAGGTTTTATAGGTATGCAATTTTAAAGGTGGAAACACACTCAATTTCAATAAAGCAAATTGCTCAGAACTTGAGAGATCAAATATTTTTCCTTCCTTGTAAGACTTACTGCATTACTGTTGGCTTTAAAAAATGGCTGTTCCCTGTCTGTACCACTGTGTTACATCCAGAGGCTGCAGGGCTCTGCCTCACTTCTGGTGTTTAGGTGGGGCTGCCTTGCGGACTGTGGCGCAGCCACACATTGCTGTCACCTCTTGCTGACACTGCACCTGGCAAGAGACTGTGGAGTGATGTGGTGAGATGCAGTTGGTGGTATGGATGCTGCATCCTTCCCGAAGGTGTCCCAGCGTAGGATCTGCTCAGGGGTTCCACACACGCACACAAGAACACACCCAGACTCACAGTGCAGGTGGTAACACACAGCCACACATGCTCACACAAAAGCAGGATAGTTCTTCTAGCACAGCCAGAGATAATGAGGTGGGAGGGACCCTTTGTGTAGAGTTCCAAGGTGCTTATGCAAGGAGGGATCCAGAGACAAAGGACCCAGAACAGAGGGGTCCAGGGTTTTATATGGGGGGCAGTACAAGCGGTGGGCAGAGCATCAGGACCAATCAGCTGAGGTCCAAGGGGTGGAGAGAACATGGGGTAACATAGCAATAACCAAAGGGAAAAGCAAGGGGAGGGACCAGGGAACCAAGAACCAGTGGGGTATCGAACAAGGGAGAACTTTCTAGAACAAGGACTTATCGGGAGTAAAAGGGGTGGTAGACCAACGGGCCAACCAAAAGTGGATAATCTGCATAATAGAACAAAGGCCCATGGGAACTTGCCATGACTACGAAGGTGTCTTTAGACATTGGTGCTGGAGCACCAGCAAACTTCAGCTGTTTTAGGGTTTTATGGCTCCTTGGTCACTCCTGCCGTGGCCTCAATCATCACAGCAGTGGAGAAGGACACAGTGCATTCCAGCATACTCTGTGCTCCCATTTGTATTTGTGCTCCAGTTAGAAATGTTTCAGCTGGGTTTATTTACTAGTTGCCAGCAGCTTAGGAGAAATCCAGCTAGCATGGAGCATGTCCTCTGGAAGACAGTGCTGCTTTAGCTAGGCTGTCCCCAGGTCCTGAGCTACCTTTTATGTAGCTTACCCGGGTATCTCCATGCTTCATAGGAGGTAGAGAAACCTTACACAGGATGAAAGTAAACATGATGAAGAAAGTAGGCTTTTCCATTAGTGGTTTGCCTTGAACTGGCTTTGCTTAACAGATTTCTGTAGTGAAACGATATCAGGGGGTCAAACATACTGAGTCATATGCTACAGAAATCATAGGCCAGGTGTGTAAGTTGATTTAAAATCAAATTTTCTCTGTTGAGTGCTCTCATTGTCAGAAGAGCATTGATGCAGATATAATATTTGGCTAAGTATATTTCTGTATCATGTTCTTCCATTACTGTATAGGCTTATTTCCTACTGCAGATAATTTTACAGTTGCTACATAGGAGTGACAAATGGGTTTATGGAGAGGTTCTTTTTACATCTGCCAACCAAAAGATACTTACTAATCCTGTTTCTCTGAAATAAATCATGTAGCTCACCGTTAAAATGAGTTTAAAAAAGGCTGGGAACATTTGTGAATTTCCTATCTGTTGCAGCAGTTGTCTGACTCTATCTCCTTTGTCATTTGTTATAAAACCTGAGGAAAGACCTTGAAAGGTGAGGTACATTTGGGGCTTGGGTTGGTTTCTTGTTTTTTTAAGTTTGATAGTATATTTGACATTTATGTAACCTTTAGTAACAGAGGGGATGCTAAACACAAATTTTATCCAGAAAAAGTTATGTAATGTTTCCTGCAGTCATCGTTATGACAAGCTTCATCACAAGTCAAAAGCTAAATTTTTGTTGCCTGAGTACCTTTATCTAGACTAAATTTCACATTTTGTTTACTTGGCTTATTTCCGGGTATGATTACTATTGACTAGTGTGGAAGTCACTGCTTTGTGTGGCTGATGAAATGAGGCATTTGACTGGGACGCAGAAGACCTATGGTCTATTAATGGTTCATTTTATGCTGCTTCTTCAATGTATTTAACTGTTCACATGTTTTTTGAAAGGAAATTAACATATCTGCAGCAGATACTTTGGCTTGGTATATTGCGACAGGACACTGTCGTCTGTAAAAATGCAGTAACAGTTCAAATAGTTTGAATTACTATAATTTCATGCCATTACTGTTCATTAAAAACTGATATTAATTTGCTAACTGCAGATATCTGTGCATGCTTACTGAGGTCTTTTGTATACTGAAATGAACACCAGTCAAGAGGAGACTAAATTTTATGACCACGCATAATACATTTTCAGATTGTTTGAAGGTTTTTGTCAGTTAAGTCGTGTGCTGAAATATTTGGCATTAAAATTAAATGGGTAATAATGTGCATTTCAAAGTCGTAAATCAAGTTAAACCCAGAAAAATAAATAAACACAAGCTTAAATCACTTGAGAGCATTTATTTTGACTGAAGTCACTAATGTGAAGAACTACATTCTGTTCTCTTTAACTTGCTTTTTCTTGAATTATCATTTTAGGAAATGTTTCAAAAAGGTATAAAGTACACTTTTGTAAACAAATCCCTTTCTTTCTGTTTCAATTCCCCAGACTGTAAAAGATAGTAACTGGCATCATTAAGAAGTTGTGTTCAGAAGAAACAGTAAAATTCTGAAGCATTAGAGATTTTTAAATATTATAAAAAAAATCATAAATATTTGGGAATTTTAGTTCTATAGAAGCATGCAATGAGACATGCCACTGTCTTGGGGTGACCTTATGATGTGTATCCCATATCGCTGCCTATGCCCAGAAATTAATTCCTGTGCCTTTCTATGCCTCTAAACTGAGCCTGAGAGGGGGAAGGAAAAAACTGAGCAAAACTTTTTCAAAGCAGTTTGCAGCTTGTTCAAGGTCACACACAGATAGCAATTGGTTTTCCCCACTGTGGTGGGGGAGGGAGGAAGCACCCGGCTTGCTGCTCCCAGGACAGGTTTTTTTTGGCCAGTGGTTCAGCTGCTTAGTTCTCCGGAGAGAGACTGAGAGTTGAATTTTTCCTTCTCTGGAATTTTGGATTTTCTCCCTTTTCTACTGGACTGCTTTAACATCAGAACACATCGGGAGGACTTTCCACCGGGCACAGAGGGCCTGGCCCTGGGCCAAGCCCCAGCTCCGAGGAGACCAAAGGGAGGACTCTGACACTTTCCCAGGTTTTTCCTCCACAGCAAAAGATTTTACCATTTAACATTATTTTCCTTTCCCGGGTGTTTGTTAAATAAATAGTTTTATCTTCTTCACTTTCTTTTGAGGAAAATTTATATTTTCCTGAACCTGGTGGGGGAGGGGTGGTTGTGCCTTCTCTCAGAGGATATATTTCTAAATTTGGCCAAACCGGTACAGCCACAAAGACTTCCAAGGGTTGAGACAAATCCAATGAAAATGAAGAAATTTGGTGTGAAACTGTGAGCATCTAAATCATTGTACTAAACACGTCACTGAGAAAAAGATGCATGTATGTCTTTCCAAAATGCTTTAAAATGGTAATTTCATCTTCAGAGCTATGTCTTGATCTGTGAACAAAAGCTGAACTTAATATTATAAAATAAATTTTGACATGAATTCAGATTGTCTCCAGGAAAAGATATTCTTTGGTGAATGCATTTTGCCTAATACACTGAAAGTGAAAGATGTATCTGTGTTAAATATAGTAGCAGCTGCAGGCAAACTGGCATAATCTTGAAAACTTTGTCACTGTTAACAAAGTGAATACTGATCGTGGTAGATCAAAATGCTACATAATTTTTCAAACGCATCTATTTTTTTCTGGAAGAGTGTTTTGCAAATAAATAATCTGCCATTGTTTTTACCTTTTGCTCAGTAGTACATGATACAAACAAATCAGCTTCTTTAAACATCAACAGACAGTACATTATGAAGATCATTTCAGATGTACTGTTAAATTTAGGATAGAATTACCAATAAAGATACTATTGTATTTACTTCCTTGTCTTGTCAAGAGACATTGGCTTACAGTGTTAATATTAAACTGTAACAATGGCTTAAGATTTAGCTTGACACTTCCTGCTTTTCCAAAAGTTAGGAATAAAATTAATTTCAAATTGCTATTGGTAAATATGTGAAGATTTTATTAACATGAATTTTTTACTACTATGTTTAACTGCAACAGTATTCTCAATGAACTTCTTACTTAGACATCCAATTAAGGATATTCCATGACAGCTGACCATACCCTGGGGGCAGGCAAATTTGGGATGGACGTGTGTCAGTATTACATCTGAAGAGAGTGACTTCGCCACAGTTGCTGGTTCAACAGAAAGACATCTTTTACCTCCCTTGTTTGAGAGCTCCTATGCAACTAATCAGCTACAGGGTACCACCAAGTTCCCTCTTCTGCAGGGATTTAAAGAGAGCCTGGCCACTGCGCCTCCACTCTGCTCTGTTTCCATCCCGCCTTACCATGTGCTTGTGTGGGAATTGGGCATGCTGACCTCATTTCATCCCAGGAGTAGTAACCACATTTCCCCCTGTAATTTCCATAGTGTTATAACTATGTCTATAAATTTCCACTCAGCTCTGTGCTCTGTTTCATCCTCCCTTAGCATGCATTCTGTGGGGGGAGTCGAGCATGCTGACCACAATTTCTTTCTATTAAAATGTAATGTTCCAGTTTTCTTTAATTTTGCTCTCAGTATTTTTTCCCACATAATAATACTTACTTGTGCAGGTTAGGTGGAGAAAAGTGCAAAGAAAAAAGATGGAGGTAAACAAGTTGATATGCTGAGTTAATGCTAAAGATCAATGAATTTCAGAAAGGACAAATAATCCATTAATTGTTTAAAAATAAAATTCAATTCCTATCATTACATTGTAATTAATAGATCCTATTGAAGAAACAATAATTTTTCTTTTTCAAAGAACATACTTTCTGCACCAGTGGCTTGCTCTCCACATGTAAAATGATTCCTCACTCCCTATCTTAAATCTAGCAAGTTACGCAAACTCAAAATAAAATCTAGCTCTCTCCCCTTTGTTTTTCATTGTACCAATATGATGATGCGCATAGAATACCCAAATACACATACCACTTTCATAGTGCAAAGATTTAGCAACATATTTCTGAAAGGGTTGTGAAACAATGACTGCTAAGCAATATGAAAGCTACACGATCATATTTTCTTAGAATACTATCACTGCATAGGACAGACCTCTTTAGCAAGCAGAGATGCACAGAAATTAATCTTATTGTCAGTATCTAGGTGCAAAACTACACTGTGAAGACAGTGGAGTTTCTGGCAAGAGTTATCAAATGCATTTTGCATAGTAGCAAAGTATGCACACAGAGAAGGAAAATAAAAATTATTAGTTTAACTGATCTAAAAATATTAACAGAGTTCCAGTAAACTAAAATCTAATTGTTTGGATGCTTCAGGAAAAATCAGTCCAAGACTTTAGAAAATAAACAAGTACATTTTTTGGGAGCTTTGGTAATTCCAGTTGAATGCACATCACTATTACTGAAGGAGACGTCATTTCTGCTGCCAGATTCCATGGTCAAGATAGCAGAAGAAGAAACAAAAAATGCAATTTCCACAAAACAAAAGCATGCAAGAGGCATCTTTAAACACAGTGCTAAATGGCCATTTAATAATTACCTGCACCAAGCTCAGAAGCCAGCTGCTCTAAGAAATGTTGAGAAAGAGATTAAATCCTTCATTCTTGAGCAATATCACAGATTAAATATCATTAATATCATTAAGAAAGATGCACTTATTAGAAGGGGTTGAGATAAAGTGAAAATGAACTAAATTGATAGCAGCCCCAAGGGACCTTTCATTACAGTTCAGTTTCCCTTTTCTCACATCAAGTGTAAAGGTCTGTTCCTCTGTTTGATACCTCTCACTAGGAGGTTGCACTGTGCCCCAGTTTCTAAACCATGTTTAATTCTGTCTGCATTTACGGAGAAAAAATAATTTTTAAAAAGCAGTTTATTAATATCAAATTCATTTTCTTATTCTCCCTTCTCCATAGTGGTTCAGGCAAGTCTTAATTACATAGCAAAAGGAGATTCTTTAGTAGTTTTCTTTCTACATGAAAAGAGCTGTTTCCTTTTTGAAGAGAAGCAGAGAACACGAGACTTAAGCAAGTCTTTCAGTATCTAATCAGCTTTTTTAAAACCATTGGTATAAATAGAAGAGTCTAAGCCATTCTCTAGTTTACTAGGGTATTACTAGATTCTTTAGATAGATTCAGATAGATTCTTCAGATTCATTTTAATAGATCTCATTCATAAACGCATCTTACTAGTAAATGCATTTTACTGTGATCCAAAGCTGTCCTTTGCATAACGGAAGATGGATTAGGCTGTATGCCTCAACAAACTTTCACAATCTGTTTAATATAGCACTCTGTGTGTGTAGTTTGGGGCTTTTTATGCCTTAAAAAAAAAACCCAAACCAAAATGCATATTTTATTCTTTGCAGAAGTAAAGCACTTTTTTTACAGCCTAATCAATTTTCTTTGTCTTTGTGTCCCTTTAATTTCCTTTTTCTCCATTTTAGTTCTCATTATTTTTCTTATTGCTCTGCCCATGTCCCTTCACCTATTATGTCTAAAGTCTTTTTCCCCATTTACAAGCTTTTTTTCTACCCTTCTGTACCTGTTCTGAACAACTGCTTCAGTTGCTTCAGAGGATGTGCAAAACCTTGGTTTTGACTGAAGAAAATGAAACTTTAAAAAGCTGTGTTTAATCACTCTGGACAAGTATCATGATGTCAGAAACAGATTAAAATTAGCTTGTATGATAATATTTAAAAAAACCCAACCAACCTATCAAAAAAATAGCCAACCAAAAAGCCAAAAATACGCAAAGAAAAAAAGCAGCCTCTTTGAGTTCTTCAGATTTTCTGAGGAGAAATTAGATTTTATTTTATTTTAAAAGTTTGGCTTCAGCAATGACACATTCGGCATCACTTTGCATCAGAGACCATCTCAGAATTAATATGAACCTACATATGAATGGCTAAATTGAGAGGAAAACTCCCAGAGGAACCCAAATCTGCTCACTTTTAAATGGAGCAGTACATATAGGTATAAAGAAAAGTATATAAATTTGCTATAAGTGTATTCTTAATTCCTGATTTATTTTAAAACCTCCATTGCCATGCACTGTTGACTCAGGCTGTGTATTTGATATTAAACTGACAAATCTCATAACAATACATTTCAAAGCTTGAATGATGATGTTCTCATAAGACTGACACTGTAATCCTGTCTCTGATGGTCCACAAATGGCATTGCAGTACTCATTATTATAGAGAAACCAACATTTATTCATGTCTCAGTTTTAGCAATCAGGCAAGTACACAGAATAATTTTATTATCATGTTTATCTCAGTAGATTAACAAGAAAACAGACAAAATGTTCAACAAAAAGGAGCATGGCTAAATTATGAAGTAGTACTGTGAGCATTATTTAAAAGTGAGGATTTAAGAATATAGCTCCTAATACACATCTAACCTCCATACTGCATTTTTTACTGTACTGGGAATTAGAAATAAATGTGACAGCAACGAGGTGTCTGTTGTTAACTCCTATACTCCTAATCTGTCTGCATCACTATATCATAATGAAGGATTTAACTTTTGGTTTACTTGTTGCTGAGATATCACCGCTTTCATTATCATCTTGGATTTTTCATACTCACTTAACAATGCATGCAAATCAATTTCACTGACTGCCAAGCCTCTTGTGTGGAATTCCTTGTCATTTTGCAGGCCCATTATGAATCCTCTGTAGCACACCTCTATCAAAAGACAGAAGGAGGATGAAAGGCAAATTAAGACAAAATAAATAATTACATATTTTTTAACATAAAGTCCTCACAACCTCTCCAAGATCTGTAAAAAATTAAGAATAAAAAGTGGATATATTAATAATTTTTGTCTTTACTGGCTCTTAGAAAGCAAGAGTATCCGTTGTTGTCCTTAAAATGTCCTCTGGCCCCAACCACCAGTGGAAGGCAAGTTAGAGAAAGTCTGAACCACCTGAAACAATATAAACACTCCAAATTTCTTCAACTACAAAGGTATAATACTTAATTCATTCAAATTTCAGCTGAGTTGAAAATTATTTCCAAAACGATAAATTGAACACTGGATTTATATGCTCAGTAAAGATTATTTTTAATTATTTGAATTGATATGCCTATGACTTAAAGAAGGAAAGGGCGAAACTGCAAGACCTGTGTCATTAAAAAAATACAGTTTATTGTTATCTTTACTGTCTTCCTTTAAAAGCTGCATTCTTAACAGCAAATGTTTGCTTACTATTAAAACACTTCAAAGTGAGTATATTTTATGAAGTCTGTATTTAATTTAGTCCTGATTCACAGAGAAACAGTGTGCATTCAATAAATATGTATGTTATCCAGTCTAAAAATACTTGTCAAAGAAAATAACCTGTGATTCCTTTCTGAAAAATCAGCCTCCTACTACTTTGATCCTAAATAAGTTGCACAACATGTATAATCTTGCACAGTCATTAACTGTGAGGTGGAGATTTGCAATTTGCATTTCTATTTTTATTTAAGCAGAAGGTTTTTGTCTTTCCATTTTGATTACTTTGTTTTCAAAATCAATTATCTGATAGTAGAAGAATATTTGATTTTTACCCAGATAAAAAGGCATTTCCAGCCTCATGGAGCTATTGACCGCATCATTAGAGAAAGAAAAAGATAAGAATATGATTTTCAGTTTATTGTTATTTCTTTTGTCTACATTAATTGTACATTACAATTGTGTACAATTCTGTACAAAAATGTACAATTCTACATTAATTGCTCTGGCAATTTTATCAAGAGCACAGATTTACTTCTTTAGCTTGGGATTCAGCAATCACAACCTAGGCATTATGAATTACACGCTGTCATGTGTTACCATGATGACTCTCAGGCCATGCATGTGGAAAGGAAAATATCAGCTTTTCTGTGCTAGCCATCATTATCTGCATCGTCATGCCACCACATCTCCTTTGGTACTGGTATGTACCTGTCCTGTATCTCCAAATACTGTGGTGTGATTCCACTAATTCGCAGCTGGGAAACATTTTGAATAGGTTGCCAGTTTCATAAATTTGACTTTTCTTCTCTGCAAGGTCATTACCTGGTTTTTTTTATAAACATGAAACAATGTTTTCAATGTACTACTGGAAGTGTTGGTCACTAAGGGTGACTCAGTGTATCATCTGCTCTGATGCTGGGAATTTTGCTTCAGATATTATTAATATTTTCTTCACACCCATTGATCTTACCAAATGAAAGCCCTCTCAGAGATCTATTCCATATTCCATAGTGAGCCAAAAGTTCCCTACAGAAAATTGCCTACATCAGGCAATTTCAATCTGCTTCTCTCATGCTCCATTTGCAGTCTACCAGATTACAATTCCTAAAAGAAGGGCTATCTTATTAAATTTAATCATCTATATTAACTGATAAATGCCCTTCCACCGGAACTTAATTGGAAAATTAATTTTGTTAATTTCAGTGAACAGACAACTCTGTTCATCTCTTTTCAGTGAACAGACAACTTCAAATTCTTTGTTCAAGAGATCTGACTTGGAGAATCTGTATCTGTTAATAAAAATACAACATTTGAAAACTTTTGGATGAAAAATACTGGTATTTGTACTGTATAGATGAGTTCTTTTTTTATGAAAAAAAGGCATGCATACACATCTGAAACAAGTTTTCCTTCATACATACATGTAGATATATATATGTATATATATATGTAGGTATCAGAGAGAGAAACAGAGTCTTGAAAGCACTTGAATTTGATAGCTTAATATCTATCTGGTGTGTCATCTGGATGTCAATGAACTTGAAGAGTTTCACAATTCTGTCAAGGAAGTTTGACTCTGTTTTAATCAGTTCACTTTGTAAGTAGACACAGGAACAAAGGACTAATGTATACAGTCATAGCAAAGTCTTCTCTCTTCAACAGCTCTTCAGATAATTCAGATATTACCCACATGGAAGGTGTCTCCTGTTGAGCACAGGAAACAATTCCTCTTAGTTTGTTTATAGATATTTCTTTAGCTGATAGAAAAGGTGAATTGATTTCTACTCTTCCTGAAGAGCTAAAATCAGAATGCATTTCTAAGTTGAATGAATATTAAAGTTTAAGATATCTTAAAAGCTAGTTGAACTTCATTTTTTTAACATGTTCAAAGTGTGTTTTACTCAAAATTTTATGGTGTTTCCAGTGTAGAATTTATTTTGGTGTTAGCGATTCCCCATTGACATACTTCAGAAATGTGCCTTGGTCATTGTGTGCTACATACAAACAGAAGTACTGAATATTTGTTTCAGTGACATCTCTGTGCCTTCCAATACCAGGACACCCATCTAATTCAGCAGTGGCTCCACCTTTTCCGTGGTATTCTTTTTGCTGATGATGTACTTTTAAAAGCCCTTCTTGTTGTCCTTGATGTCCCTTGTCAGACTCAATTCCAAGTGGGCCTTGGCCTTTGCCACATCTCTGCATACTGTGATGATATTCCTAAAGTCCTTCCATGTGTCCTGTCCACTTTTCACATCCCATAAATACTTTTCTTCCAAGTGGGATTTTCTAGAAGCTCCTTGATTGTCCATGCAGATTTTCTGCCCCCTTTGCCCGATTTTTTCATCATGGGGACACTCTGGTCTTGAGCTTGGAGGCAGAGATGCTTGAATATTGCCCAGAGCTCGTGGACTCCCTTCTCTTCCAGAGTCCTACCCCTTGGCATACTTCCAAGTAGGTCTTTGAAGAGGCCGAAGATAGCTCTCCAGAAGTTCTGCTTTGCTTCACCCACATAGGATCCTGAGTTCCACTGTCTCGTGAGCACAACTTAACATGACTTCATGGATCCAACTTTGGGTTTAAGTTTTCTGGGTCTGCAACACTTCTTCCATTGCCACTTGGCTCAATTACGAAGTTAAACATAAGGAAGGCAGAGAAAGACACAGTAGCCCAGTTGCTCCTTCACTTGTGCAAGCCTAGACTCTTTCTGCATTACCAATAATCTTCTGGTTTTTCAGTCTTTGCAGAGAATTAATAAGCTATGCAAGGCCTGATTTGAGAGATAATAATGACCTCCATTTTAAATTTTACACTTTGAGGTGGAATTTTCCACTCTAGTTCTGTTTCAACAATTTTATTTTGTCTAGGATATGTTCAAACTTTATTGTTGCTCTTTGAGTGCAAGATCAAAATAAGGAAAGTGAAGACTTAAATTAGAAAATAATATTGTTCTGAAGATTAATTGACATATGGAACTGCACACAACTGCAGTAACAGAACAGCCTAATGATGCTAAAGATGTGAGATTAATTGCTCCCTCATAGTCATTTTTAATGAAGAGTAACAATTGAGCTGACAAGCTAATTACTATAGTTTTCCAGGCCTCTGCTATAATAACAGTCATAATGTAACTCGTCAATCAAGATATAACCCTTATAAGGCTTTTGCTCTTTAAAACTCCAACCTTATTATGTCATTTAAAGCACAGTGACTCCTGACAGTCAGACCAAGGGCACTTTGACAACTGATCCTCCCTTTTACATTTACAGTAACAGCTTCAAAGATCAGACTTGATTAATAGAAGAAACTTTCTAGATTAATTTTATAACTGTGATCTGGCAATAAAATTTGGAGCAGATGCCTGTTCTTAGCTTTTCCACTATTTAGAAATATTTACAGATATGTATTCAGGGAGTCCAGGACAGATATCTAGAGCAGAGCTGGAACTAGAGTTGGAGCTCCTGCATTTAATTGGACATGTTCCATGAGTTATGGGACAGAATCAATAAAAATGTTCAACTTTAGTTATTTTTTTTACCATTCTTTATTTATTTATTTTTTGGTTGATTGATTAGTTTGTAGAAGAAAAAGGCTATTTCCAGTAATAATACAAGATAGGCATTTTGGACACAGTTTAATCAATGGTGTACACTTAGAAGAAAAAAAAGGAAAAAAATAGGAAAAGCACCTCAAACCCCCTCATCGTCACAAGCCTAATCTTACTTCCATTACAATGAACAAGAAGCTTCCCAATGTCACCAACCAATTTAGGTTAAAGATGTGTAATATGTCCTTTCCAATTCAACTCTTTGTACTTTTTAAAAAAATACTTCAATTATAAATTGTATTTCATTAGTTATTAAATCTAAATAAAATAGAACTCCTCTCTTTTTTTGTTTCAAGGAAAATGTATCTGTGTAATGAAGGACAGAATATTTTTCTAAATCAGTTTTTACATGGATCTTGCATTGGAACATATGTGCCGAATGCAAGTGAAAAGAAAATTGAAACAGATAGACCAACACCCTTTGTCATGTCAAGTAGTCCAAGTTGGAATCCATAGCCCAGTTGTGGTTAAACAAAAGAAAAATAGAGAGAGAAGAAAAATCAGGTATTTTCTCAACAAGCCACGTGAAAAAATTCACCAACACTAGCATTTATCCATTAAACTGTTTGCATTTGCTTTTCCTTGTTTTTATATGTTTGATTGAAAGGAAAAGATGGGCTTCTCCAATTTACAGGCTTAAGGCTGAAGCAAAGCCTGGTCACAATTATTAAAATATAATTTCACAGTAATGCATCTGTATGTATGGTGAGAAGCAGCTCACCTTTTTAGCTCTCTTGTGTCTGAATTGTATGAACCTGTGGGCTATGGCCTCTCCCACTCTGAACTCAGGCAGAGCTGATTTTCAGCACAGCTACAGGGTTTGGCTTTCTTATAGATATATTCTTCTCCCTCAGGCTTGTTCACTTCTCCCTAGACCTGAGTAATTGGACAATAGTGTCACCTTTACCTTATCTCAAGTTCCCTTAGGCAGCTTAATTCACAGTCCAAAGTTCCCCTCAGGCAGCATATTCAGGGAGAGGTGGGCTTTGGTGGCTGCAGTTTATTTATGCGGTTTGTCCATAATGGGCAAAGTCCTTCATAGCAATGTTTAAGCCATTAACCATTAGATTTCAGTCTCTCATATGGGGCTTGCTTAAGTCCTTGCTTAAGTTAATTCAATGTCACCTAAGACAGAGATATTATGACTTAATGTGCTTGCTCAAGGAATACACCAAGAATGTCTAGGTTATATGGCTGAGCCTGTTGAAGAATATGGCAGTGAGAAATGGTTCAGACCCTTTTTCTACACAAAGTCACGTTGCAATCCTTGGAACACGCCTCAAAAGTTAGTTTGTCGTGCTCTAGTACTCCTTTGGCTGAAACACACAGCACTGAAGTGCTACAGGCTTTTAGAGCATTGCTACTTTCGTCTTTCTCAATCAATATCTTTCATATCATCTTACCTATCCCTTCTTTTGATGTCTAGACTTATCTCTCACCATCACCTCAGAAAAATGGTTTGAAAGAGCTTTCTCTGTTAGCCATTTTTATGTGGGTTTACTCTTTCATAAGCTTTTTTCTTGTCTGTTGTATTGCTCTACTAATATTTTTCAGTAACAATAGCATACGTGTTGTATGTACACATTTGTTAAACATATTCTATATTTTCAGCATGGCATCAGTCTTAATTTACTAAATGCTGTTGTTTAATTACCAGTTTTATTGGAGAAATATTTGGACAACAATTAAAATACAATCCTTTATTAATTCATTGGGAAAATACAAGACAGGGGGGAGTTTGTTGTCTGGGTTTTTTGTTAGTATTGTTCCTTGCACTGTTCTCCTTTTAAAAACTTGGGTTGCTGTCACACAAAATCTAAAAGCTGACAGAATCAAACAATTCATTAAATGGTGACTAGAAGGCAGGATAAAAGCTTTTGTTTCAGCAGCAGATCTGTGCAGTTTGCTTTTAAAGTTTTAATTCATATAAGGCATGTGAAGAAATCAGCATACTTACAAGGCCTGGCTTTAACCCTCCCTTCTTGAGAACAACATGGAAAATACTCACTGAATAACTTCCTTCCCCTTTGTTCTTGTATCTTTCTTGATCTGAAGACAGTATTTTGGTAATCAACATGCGTTGGTTGACTTCATTTCTTCAGGTTCTTGTTTCCGATTAACTCATTACATTTCTCATTGCATTAACATTTGTTTCCATAATTGTGCGCACTTAGTTAGGGGTGAACACTTGCAAGCTGCAAGCTCCCACCACCTGTGGGAGGAGATTTACCAAAAAAGCTAATAATCACTCAGATTCTGTCCTAAAGTTAGCAACAACAAGGTTGTCATAAAACTGAGGAATGCCTAAGGAGACAAAGGTTATATCTCCCAAATGCTGCATGAGTGCACAAGCAAGGACTTGTGGTATGTAGGCATCTCCCACAGCACTGAAAAACATTACTTGCCAAAATGAAGTGGGGGTTTTTTGTGTGTTTGTTGGTGTCTTTATTTTGAATGATTGCAGTGTGCATTTTTTCCTTGTTGTTAAGTAGAATGCAATAAAGTTTTTTCTGAGAATGTTTCTCACTGAAGTGCATCATAAATAATTAACAGGTTTGTAAGAATCAAGAACCCAATAAAGAAAATGTGTTCTTTTCCTTACTTATCTAAATCAGATCTTTGCATCTAGTCATAATTTTGAGCAGGTTAATTTTTCTCTTTATTTTTTTTTTTAAGCAATGTGTTTCTTAACTTATGAAATCAGTCCTCAAAAAACCAGAATAACCTTTGGAAAAATTGGTAAATCCAGAAAAACCGATGGGAAAAAAAAAATCAAACCTTCAAATTATTATAGATTGTATTTAAAACATAATTCTAATGATATTTTTTAGCCTTTTTAGAAAAGTCAGCATGATTTCCTTAATTTGACAAGTTTTAGGAAGCTGTAGCCAACAAATACATGGAAAAAATGTAGTGAGGCGGAGAGATTGCATTTTCTGCAAAATAACTAAATACTAGTTATATGTTTTAAAACTATTGTAAAATAAATGAAAAACAGAACTAGCCTCTCATGGGTTAAAATCTACACAAATGGATATTCTAAAACTACACTGATATCTGACCTTTAAGTAACCAAAGTAGGAGAGAAATGAAAGAGCTATAAACAGGATAGCACAAGCACACAAAAAATGTGAAGATGAGACATAACATGAAGGGTATCACGAAACAGCAGCCAGGACGTGCAATGTAAGTCTAATGGGGAAGACTGGAAGTCTGGATCCATATCAGTCACAGATATATATGCACCCTGAGACCCAGTGACACATCACCTTTAGTAGGCAGAGTAAAGAAATTATGTCAGAGTTGAGCTAATCATATGGTACCATTTGTGGAGATGCTGGGTAAAATGACAGCGCTTAGCAAATTTATCCTAAGTATTTACTGCTGCTTGATGGCTTTCTTAGCAACAAAAGAACCCTTATGCAAAGGTCCTCCTGCACTGCAGAAACATAATAGTCTGTGAAATTAACTTTTTCACTTTACAAAATGACATTGTCAAAGAATTTAAATTTCAGACTCTAAAATATAAGGATGCATATACTCAGAGACACACAGATCAATATAATACAAATTACCTGTATTCTTAAAGTTTTCTTGGTAATTTTTTTTCTGGAACAAAATGCATGGCATAGGTGAAAAATATGATCAGATGTTATAAAATCATTTCTCTAGAACAACTGTCTCTTAGGAAACCTTGCCAGCTAAATTAAAGATCAAAAAGTTATTTCTTCTCCAAAACTCCAAGTCAACGTCAACTCAGACATCCAGGAAAATACAACTACTGGGGTGGGTTTTGAAACAAATCCAAGAAAATCACCTTAAAAAGCTGAAGTACTTCTAAGTATTTCCCCTGAAAATGTTTTAGTTATTCTTCTAAAGAGTCTTTTATACCTTGCATGGCTAGAAAATATGCTATGTGCATTCTTATTTTGTTTATCAGAACAAAAATATTTTCAGATTTCAGATTGTTCTTTTAATTAAAAACCCCACAATAAATTGAAGCTTATACAAAATTCTGAAGTACTCTCCTGAACCAAAAAAGATACTGCATTTAGTATAGGGGAAGATGTATCATATAATACATATTATAAAGTATCCATGTTCAGAAGTAAGGTGGCTAAGTATTCATTCTTATGCACAAGATGTCAGAGGTAAAATTGTGTATTTAAAGATATCTTCAATGTACAATTCAGTTAATCTGATTCAATTTTAAATAATTTTCAAATAAATCAAGAGGGTATGAAGTTGAGGTTATAGTGACAAAAGTTAAACTTGAAGTTTTCTTACTTCTGAGTACTTTTGTCTGCTACCTCAATGATGTTTTAACTTGTTTTTTAAATGAAATATTTTTATAGAGTAAGAGATGTCTCTGTAATTAAGCATGCATGGTAGCTTTCATTTCCCCATGGTTTTATGTTGCTTTTAACTTTCAAAAGGATATGCCACATAAATTTGTATTTTCTGTCTTTGCTTGTTGTTTGGGGGTCGTTGGTTGATTGGTTAGTTGACTGGTTTTTCTTAGGTTTTTTTTGGTTTGGGTTTTGTTTGGGGTTTTTTTATGTTTGTTTTTTTTTTTCCTGCTTCTTTGTTTTCTAATTTTCTTAAATCTGAGCAGTAAAAGTAAAAATATTACATTTAAAAATTATAACTTATTAATGTTTTGTTACCTTTTGACCTAGAATATTATTATTACATTTTTTCTGAAATTGCTTCAAATCACTTCCAGCCAGACTTAGAAGTACACAGTAGTTCACTGACTGTAAGTATCAGTTATAATAATTTATCTGAGAAATAGTACAAGGAGAGATTGGTATAAAGATACATTTTATCTTAGAATAAAATGAATAAATCTCTCTCTTTACCTCTGAATGAACTGAGAATTTATTTTTGTCCAAAACTGGAGTAAAGCTTGAATTCTTGCCTTTCTTCTCTAGTATTCCTGAACAATTCTATATGCAAACTCCTTAATATAATGTATGTTGTGGCTTAAAAATAATGGAGAAGAAAATGTTTTTGGTTTAAATGCATAACTATACTTTATTAGATGAATTCTACATTGTCAAAGTAGTCCATATTGCATATTCCTTAATACTAAACCTATGTTGTGTTATATCAAGCAAGGACATTTGTTCTACTTTTTAAAAATATGCAATTCAGAATATCAAATTTACATGAAGAATATGATGCAGATGCTATGGACTTATTGCTTAAGTTATGCAAGTTTTCTCCCAAAATAATTAAAAATTATTTAAAAAGAATACGGAAAACTAGTCTTTTGAAAAATCAGCTTTGAAAAATATTATTAGTAGAAAATATTTAAAACAGAAACTGTCTGAAAATAGGCAGTGCTGTAGGATGACATCAGTGCTTGTGACACTGGATTCACTCTAGGGAGCAGATGGATTAAATTAAATGGTTTTATTTTTCCTCTGAAATGCAGTGGACAGACACAGCTAAAACTCCATGCAAATTCATTTTTGCCTATAGCATTTGCAAAATTTCAGCTTTTCTGCTTTTTAAATAAAGATTTGCTTTTCCATGGCAATGTTTATTCCTCTGCGAATAACTTTTTATTTTTCTTCAGTGGTTGCATGAGGAAAGCTTCTAACAACAAAATAACTGTTCAACTGAGATATGGCAATTAATACTTAAGTAAATTAACAAGTGAAAATTGCCAACCTCTGCCACTGACTAAGGTAAATTCAGAGAAATTTATAAAAAATAATATCTGGAATTAGGGAAATTTTTAAAAACTTAAATCAATGAAAATAAAATATGTATATATGTTTCCTCCTCTTGAAGTAACGCATGGGACAGGACTTCAATTTTGCTGTTTATCAGAGAAGTTAGACTTTCACTATTTGTAAGAGAGGATACAGATAATAAGCAACTGTACAGCGGTTCATGAGATCAGTCTTCTGTTTCCCTCTGGGGAACAGACAGCTCTTCAGATGTCAAAGATATTTTTCCATGTCTGAAGTTTTTAAATTGTGATACTAATATTTAAAGTCTAAATAGTCAAAACAAATAGTGATTAGTTACATTTATTCAGAATCTCATTCACACACTGGTGAGAAAGTACCTAGAGAACTAAATTACTTGAAATTAATTGAAAATTTCATTTAAGTTGTTGACTAGTTTCATGTAAATAAATTTAAAAAAAAAAACTTAAGCTAATAATTCAGGAAAGCTCAAATGAAACAATTTTGGCTTGAACTTTGTGGAGAGTGCATGCATGAAAACTGCCAGAATGCCACTGAAATATTTACTTCATTTCATCTATATCCTAAGGAATTTTGAAAAATGTTTTCATGACACAAGTTTAAGAATCAAATTTTTTGTGCTACTGATTCAGAAATGGATCAGAGGAAGTCTGTCTTTCCACAAGAATGACCTGAATGGAGAGTTTCATTTGACTAGATTTCAATTTCAATGAGAAATTTTGGGTCTGCTATGGAAATTACTGTTTGTCCTGGGTTGCAGTGCATTCTATTATCGTCCTCAGGAGCTGTTGAAACCAGGAGGGGCAGTGTTTCCTTGCCTCCTCCCCCCAGACTATCTTTCTGTTAGTTGCCCATCATTGCCCTGCCGCCTGACTCAGAGATAACTCCCTCTGGACCATCTTCTGTTAATGAGCCTAATCAACACTTGGCCTCATGACTCATCACCCCACTGTGAGATGCTCCATCCAGAGGGAGGAACCAAACATTCCATCCTGGGTATAATCTGAGATTCTGAACACCAGAGACATCCCTTCCACTGGATTTCCAGAGGACAGGAGCTACACAGTCACCACTGGACCTGAGGAAGAGCAGACCCTTTTCTACAGGATCACTGCTTCAGGGGGCTGCAGCCACCATTCTACCAGACTGCTACCACCACCCTGCCTAACAGGGTGTCAGGTTGTACCTTGACTCTGTCAATATGAACCAGTGTTTTCTTTTAGTTTCTCCTTTTCTTTAATTTCCCCATTAAATTGTTATTCTGACTTGGTGCCTCCCACTGGTTTGTTTTCAAACTAGTACACTGTTTTATGTCATTAAAGAAATCAAATTTGGTGCTTACAATGGAATCCCTTCCATTCTTAAAATGTGTTTATGAATCTCAAATCTTTTTCCTGAACAGCATTTTACCCTCAGCATACTTGTGACAATCAAATTAATTGGAAATATTTTAATAAATGAGGCAGCAAAAATAGCCTTGTATCAAGAATTTTTTTTGACAGTGAGTTACTTTGGCTCCAGTCATACACCCTGTACAAGGTAACAGGAGGAAAACTCATCAAGAGGAGGAGTATTGAGGACAGAGAAATTAGTGACTGTGGCCTTCTGACCCCACTGAAAAATCCATACCTGAGTGTGACTCAGGAAGTCAACTGCAAATTAAGTCATCCAGTTTTTAAAGTGCAACATAAAAAAGTGAAACTTCACATCTTTCTGAGAATTGTTAATATTTTAGTTATTTGTAGAAAACATGATCACAAGAATAAGGCTACTAATATAGATCATATTTATCCAATTTTTCATGTCTCCACAGAATGCTTCCAGGGAAAATAAAATGTGTCATCTCCCATTTATTTCTTAATTTCAGTTGTTCTTTTAAAAATCATTTATTAGATGTATGTACTTAGACCAAAAGAGTATTTTTTCAAGGACTTTTGTTGTAAAAATAACATATATAAGGCTTCAGAGTTTGTAAAAACTAATTGTAACTAACTAATACTAACTTGTACTAATATACAAAGTGTGCTGCTTCAATTGTGTCATATTTGACAGCTTAAAAACAGTGACAGGTAAAAATCTTTTCTGCTACTAACATATGTCTTTATTTATAAGATTATGAGAAATTTGGCACATTGGAAAAGTTCTTCCTTTATTTGAATTTTAAAGCACAGGACTACAAGAAGTGAAGAAATAGGAAAGACTCAAGACAGTATATTAGGAAATGGGAAATGCATAAAATGGTGTCCTTCTGGAGATGAGTAGATGGTAAGTGAACTCTCCAGCTGAACTGTAAGGAAGATATGCCTTCATATACCCCTAATTTAGATTTTTCAGGAAAGTATTTCAAACAAATAGGGCAAGAGAAGTTTAGAAAGGTAATTTTTATAATGTATAACTTGCATATGGTGTTCTTTCGTCGGGCAATATTGCAGGACTCTGGCAGATCTGGAGACAGGAAAACACTTCAAAGTCTCTGGGGCCAAGGGAACCTACTAGTTGGAAGGAGAGAATGGCAGCTACAGCTTCAGAAAATATCTGGATGATATCCTAACATCTCCCCCACTCCACACAGGGTCTTCCACTGCCTTTTTTTACTTCTGCTCTCTTGAACTCTTTCTGCCTGGATTTGAGCTACCAGATCTCTAATGGCCTGATCAACTCTTGATTTTGTCATATTTTCTTTCCTATAACATTTCATATACTTTAGAGGTTCTGCTATTCTGAAATTACACTTCAACCTTGTATTTTCTACCATAACTCCATAATTGGACTAGCTCCTCTCTGCATTTTGAAACAGATCACAAAACTTTTGGCTGAAGCAGTGTAAAGAATGCCCTTTCTCTGCTTTCATGTGTTTTCCAAGCAATTAATTTGATCGGTGGTCCAGTTACAAAGGCAGAAGTACAGGATGGCCAGCTTTGAAGAATGTAGCTCAGTTTGGGATGATGCTTCCATTATAGGTAAAAATAATAGTTAGGGGGTTTTGTTTGGTCTTGTTTGTTTGTTTGTTTTCCTTTGGGTTTTTAGTTTTGGTTTGACCTCAGATAACGGATAGTGTAAGCAATAGAAACTGATAAGAAATGGAAGAAAGAAGATAAGTTCTATTACATTTACATGGAAACCAAATCAGTGGCACCTATGATTCTATAGATGTACTGCAACATCTTAAAATAATTTACAGGAGACCTAATTATTTGGTCCTGAACTGAACACATTAGGCACACTATAAAAATGGTGGAAGGCAAGTTATTGTTGTGCTATTCCAATACTGAGCTAAGAAATACAAGAGTCTTCAAAATAGACTGTGCTGGTTTTGAGAAATTTTCTGTGTCCATGGGATCTCTAGATCAAGTCCAAAGAAACTGACTGCCTCAATGAATAAAAAAAAATTCCTGGAGAGTAAAGGACCTGGGAGAAAAGATGCATACTTATCTTTCATACTGATCTGCTGATTAGGATAGTAATACTAACTCATATATAGTTTAAAAGCCACTGCAGTTCTGATAACAAAAAAAAAAAAAAAGCGGGGGGGGAAAAGGAAAACTAACAAAAAAGCAGGAATCTTGTTAAAAAGAAGTTAATATGTCAAAATATTTAAGAAAACTTGGTGAATATTCAAAACCAGCTCATAGTAGCCCCTATAACAGGTCTTGGTCTAATAAATATTGCCTTATAACAAAGGTTTAAGAAAAGACAAAATGAAGATAGCATGGCTTCCCAGCAAGGTAAAGGGTGCTAATTTGAAGCAAGAAGACATCCTTCAAAAGACTGAAGCTACTTATTAAAAAAAAAGAAATAAAAAGGGTCGTAAACTTTCTCAGATTTAATAGAAAATAATTTAAGATATTAAGGACTAGCAAAATCCTCAAACACAGCGAAGCCTGCCAGAGAGTCTGTAGAGCCAATTGTTAGGATATAAAAGAAACATTTAGAGAAGATAAGAACGTTGCAGAGAAACCTAATGTATTGTTTGCATTAAAGTCCTCAGTGGGAATAAAATCTCCCATTCAAGAAACGTTTTTCATTGGGGCTTGTCAAAAATATATCTGTGAATGAAATGACAGCATTTCTAAAGGAATAAATGATGACATGAATTGCCAAAAATTTTAGAAGATCCAGATGGTAGTCAGACCAGAGGTCTGTAGGAGTTCAAAAACTAAATATCTACTAACAGTGTATGATGGAAAAGTACGGAACTGCTTGCATATGAGTAATGAACAAATAAGATAGAACTCTACAGACAGGAAAAAAAGGTAATTTGTTGATAGGTGGGGAGATGTGTCTGATTTCTACAGAAATGCAGGATGCCTGGGGAGAGATCAGCTGCTCAGTTGTAGAGGGATTCCTTGTGGAACAGGGGCATATGATACCTCTGGAAAGATTGGACAACCCAGGGTTGCTGAGGAAAAACCCCTGAACTGGCCCCTGGCTGCAGGCAAGCCCGGAAAGCACCTGGCTGCAGGCAGGCCTGAAAGTCCTTGGCAAAGTTACACACTGGTCATCTCCCCTGCTGATCAGAGGCTGTCTAGAGGGACTGGGCGTGAATATTTGCAAAAGTAGATACAAGCTTGTATAGATAAACAATAAAAGGAGAACGATGCTCAAATTGTACCAGTGTATGTGTCGTTACTATGGCCAGCTCTCCAGCACTTGGCCCCAAAACTCAGTGTCAGTTTTTGTGTAGTAAGTCATGAATTAAAACTATCAGGAACCAAGTACAAGACAGAAGATTTTTCATTCTGGACTAGTAACTATGGAAAACTCATTGCCAAAGCTTGAAGTTTACAGGAGTTCAACTTTTTGGACAAGAAATACATTCAGCATCCCAAATCAGACCAAAAAATACCAGGGAATCCTAGGCTTGAAAATAGGCAGGTTAAGGATGCCAGCATCAAACAGAGTGTGTGTATATATATATCTCTTCAAAATATATATTAAAATATGTATATATATGTACATATATGTACAGCCAAATATAGCCCATACATTTCCATATATCCCTACCAAAAAATTAAATGAGGAAATGTGAATATAGAAATCAGGGGCTAGAAGAAAATTACACAGTCACCCTATATCTGCAGCAGACAGCAATGATATACATAATTTACGAAAATTAGTGAGAGAAGATTCTGTGTACATGTTAGGAACTCAGACAGAATCATTTATTTTCCAGTAACAGCAAAACAGTCTTGACATTTTTAAATAATATATTGTAGCTGAGATGAAGAGCCTTTCAAATATGCTTCAGTGCACACCAACCTGAGCAGACTGCAACAAACTAAGTCAATAGGACACTCAGTGAAGGAGTCAACATGATTTGCAGTGTTCCTGGTAGAAATGTCATTCAAAATTGATGACAAGATTTCTGACCAAATGCTATCTTAGAATAGTCTTTATCATTCTCTCTTTGACACTATATCTGGTGGCTTTTGACCCTTCTCAGACAAGTTCCATTTCCAGCTGAAAAATGAACTAATCTCATGACAATGTGTGGAATTAACTTAATGAAACTGTAGGAAGATAAAAGGTACTTCGGAAAGTCCTCTGTAAAATAAATGACTGTGAGCTAACAATTAGAATCTCAGTACTTCAGCTGCTACTGAAGTACAGGAGAAATAGCTCCTATTTTTTTCAATCTTTTCTTACTCACAGATGGAAGAATCTTTAATCTTTATGTTCTAAATTACTGTGGAACCTTTATAAAAATAATCACAGATGCTACAAATGCCATTTAGAATATAGCATTATTAAGCCTTTTGGTTTTTGGCTCGCAAATTGCTCAGTTTGCTGTAAAAGCCCACATTACTTTCCATTAAAATGTTACTTTATTGCTACCACTGCGAGCATTTTGCACAAGGAAATTACTTCTACTACCTATAGCTAGAAGTGTAGCTGGTACAAAACTGCTTTGCTGCACCCTGGAAATCTGGTTTTTGGTGAACTTTTACTCGGCATTTGGAAAACCTTGGTTTGAATTCTTTCTATGGTGAATTTGGTTTGGTCTTATATTGCAGCTCCCAAAGCCGCTGGTCAGACTCTCCTGGCAGTGCAGGAGACCCTCAGGAAGGAAGATGAAGAAAGTAATGTACATGACTGATAGAGGCCTGACTCACTGAATATTTTTTGACCCTCATTTGGAAAAGAAAACCCTTTTGGTCTCCCACTTCTTATATGCTCTCATCTGCTACCAGTATATTACCAGCGTAATTCAGGTCAGTAATTTACACTGACTGTTTTAGAAGGCACCTGCTGCTCCTCTGTGCACATATTCCCTCTGCTCTGTATTAAAACCTCACTACCCTCTTCCTTTACATGCCTTCCATTCATGATTTTAGAAAATAACCCCATATATTAACCATGGAGATTTTGGTGAGAAGGGGGCTTAAATTCTTCATTCTCCTGCCAAAATTGTGTAAAAGTTGGAAAAGTGCATATATCCAAAATTACTGCTTTGTTGCTCTGTTAATCTAAGAAATGCTTACTGATAAAAATAATGTAATGCTAAGAATGAATAAATACATAAAGTCGATTATTACAGAGCCCCCTTAATTCAATGAACATATTTCCTGTATCTTTTAAATGGCCTAGCCTCAGGCCTACTTGGCAGGTCAGGTCAAGATGTCAACGCTATATAAGAAGCTTTGTGTATAGTATATAGTACACTATACAGAGAGTAAATATATAGACCAGTACATATAAATAGAAAAGCAAGGTTAGCTGAGGTTTACTGAAAGAAGCAGAAATTTCTAGTTGGTGGAATGCTAACCTGTGCAAATGACAATTTAAAAATTACTCCAGGAAAAACAACAAGCAATTGGATTCCTATGTGACAAAATAATTACCAAATACAAAATTTACAATGTTACAATACTGCAAGCATTTCAAACTTAAAAAAAACCCCAATCAACCAACCAACCAAATGAAACAGTTAAATAAGACCTAGTATGACACCATCATGCTAAAAATACACAGTGGCAGAGCATGAGATTAGTGGGGAAGTAGTCTTAAAAGATAGATGGCAAAATGTGGGCTATTATTCCTGTCAAGTGTTAAAGAACCCCAAGTGTCTCATCATAGCATAAACAGCTTAGCTGTAATCCAAAAGTCAATCTATGTGTACTGTTTTCATATCTTTAAGGCAGTTTAATATTTTTATAAAAGCTTACTATTGGTAAATAGTTAAAAAAAACATTGATCAGACAGCACTTGCTAATTAATTTTTCGGGAAAAAATGTAAGGCATGTTTTAAAGTTGAAACAAAGATGGCTGAGAGAAGAGTGGAATAGCTGTGAAGGGCTGTAGTGAATTGTTGCAGCTGATTAGACTCTCTTAGGGTCCAGTGCAAGGATTCTCATATTATAAGCATTAAGCAGTTTCAAATATGTCTGGGCAGTTTGTGGCTTTTTAAATTAGCTTTTTTTTTCCCAGGAAGGTTATTGATCATATTTGAAAATGTTTATTCATGGCATATAAGGCAAGGCTTGCAGAAATAATTAAGTATTTATTAGATCTACAGGATGCAAATGTTAGTTGTGACTTCAGCTTGTACTGAATGAGTTCTTCTACGACTTGTATCACTATAAACTTATTAAGCAATGTTAATTCACCTTCTGGCAGACAGCATAGTCACAAGCACCATCTACTTTTCAGTCATAAGGGAATTAAGTGTAACATTCTTCAGTATACAGAAAAGTATGTTTTTTCAACCTCTTCTTCAATCAAGTATTATTTAGTGAGTAGAGCTCTGTTTTTATCTGACAGTGACCTAATCTCCCTTTGAAGTTCCCTTCAAGGAGAAGTAATGAACTCTTCCTCTATATAGTGAACGTAGTTGAAATCAGACTGCTGTCTCCTACGGTTTTCCTAGATCAGCCTATTTGCATTTTTCATTAGTGTAACTAAAATAATTTTCTCTACGGATTTTTACAATAGATTTAGATGTTTGTGAATTACATTTTAGGTCAGGGAGCTTTGCTGAGTTCACGCTCATGAAGAAAAAATACAAAGATACCTCACTCACATGGAAAAAATGCCCTCCTTGAGGGAGTGTTTGTCCTGCAGTGCTTGAGAATGGGAGAAATGGAATGGAAGAAATGATGTCGCATTGCTATGAATAGGGAAATAATTCACTACAGCAAGTTTTACTCGTAATAACTGGATGACTTTCCAGTCATCCAGAAACAGGATGTTCTTTAGGGTGTAACCATTGCAGAGCACCATTTGTTTTATCTTTTTATTGACTGACTGCTTAGCCCTTCTTTAAGTTAATGTATATGAATATCTGATATGTAAACCTACTTTGATGCGTGCTTTCAAGCAGAGATTTCCCATGCTTTAACAGCCTGTTAGAGACCTGTCTTTCACCATTGTTTCTAATCTCTCAGTTCATGTTTTAATAAGGTGGAAGGAAATATGCTTGAATGAATAGGGAAACTCTCTGAAAATCCACAAGACACCATAATTGGACATGGCATAAAGAAGACTTTTGAGGTGGAGTTGCCTAGATTTTCTTCTCATGTGGTGATAGTGGTGTCCTCAAAGAAGATAAAAGTCTTTTACAGCAAAAATTTTTAAAAACCCACAACTTTTAAATCTTCATTCATTATATTCTTGTACTTTACCAGGTTTGATTATTTTTCTGCATCTGGCTTATTGTAAACCCTGGCTGATGTCCTCTATGAAGTTTGTAGCTGCCGAGATTTAGTAGTTTGCTCATCTATATAATTTTTCTGCTTACCTTGAAGAGCAGTTCCTTTGGTCAGTAGTAAGTCTGTCAATCTCTTTGTTTTACAGATCCTTTAAAACTTTCTTTCCATGCATAGGCTCAGTTTTAATCCTGAAGAGAGAAGTGTCTTTCGTCTCTTCCACAAGGTCTCAGGTAACCCAGACACTAGTGTTTCAGGTTTAAAACACAGAAGGAAAGAGTGTTGAAAAATAAAAACTTATTTAAAACATGTTTAAAAATATTACCTGTCACAGATATAAGCATGAAAATCTCTTCATCCTGACAAAAAGGGCATTTTGTAAATAGTTTTTAGTCCATTGTTTCAGAGTCTTTTTTTAGTTCAAAAAGAAAATTCTTGTCAGCTAACTTCCTTTAACAAAAAGTAAATGAGAACATATCTGTATGTGTATTCACTGAAAGTGAGGTGCAAAGATTGGTGTCAACAACTGAAAAAAAAATTCAGTAATTACAGCTATTATTTGGGCAGAATAGCTTGAGCATGCAGATTTTCTTCTTTAGAACTCTATGATATCAGCACAATACAGAATATCTGCACAAACATAGCAAAACGTCAGGTGTAGTCCCATCTGCTCCTCATGGCTTGTTTCAGCTTGCCTTCAAAAAGGCTTGACAAAAATGCCCTACTGAACTTAATTTATATGAAGTCCAAGAACTTCTTGACTGTGACAGCATATGACCTTTTTTTCATTACTTCAAAGTGACTAGTTTGTTCTGAAAAGCAGAAGCAGCTCGTTCTAACAGAAATATCTTCCATACAGTACATATTGCTCCACTAGGTTTTAAGATAAGTGATACGAGGTAATGAAATTAACACTGGGTATGCTATAGACTGTGCTTATTTTTTAAAGGAAACTAATTTAAAATATCTTCTTAAATGATTTTCTCATGAGAAGATAGAATTTTGGAGATTGTACTAGATGTTTAAACCCAAGCTATTCTTATATGGTGTGTATATATATATATATATAAAAATAAAAATATATGATCTTATATATGACCTTATTTTTCATATGTTTTTTTATTTATATGTATGATTATATATGTATATGATCTTTTATTTTCTTTTATTTTCTTATTTATATATATGATTTTCCATATATATGTAATATGTATATTATCTTATATATAATCTTATATTTTTAATTAAGCTATTACACAGATACAAGATGAAGTTTTACTGAAAAAGGACAATTCTAAATAGTAATTAGACTCATTGCTTAGGGTTAGACATATATAAAGACAGTTTGCATTCAGTGACCTCATTTTTGGAGTCTCTTTGACCCTAGCCATCTGTTACACAAAAGTCTTCAAAATAGGGTTTTTTATAACCACATTGCCTATTACAGACATTTTAGAGGATGAAAAATGTTATCTTGGATAAATACCTTTAGATCTTTGAGAGAAACCTCAGAAATATTTGAGTCAGTTAAATACAAATAATCACAGACATCAGCTGATTTACAACCCACCAATTCCTTAACATTTATCAGACTTATATGTATGTACCACATGCATCAGCACAGGAAAGTATTGCATGCACACATACATCAGTTCAACTCCCAGAAGAGCTGTGCGCTCTTGGGGCCAGCCTGAGTGGATCTCCATGTTTACATTCATATGGATAAGGGAACTTTATCTTTTTCTTGGACTGACATTTGGTGTAGCTTTAGATTGATAAGAGAGAAAGAAACATAATGGTTAAGCTAAAGCCATATTTCTTTAAGCCAGAAGTCACAGGTTTTGGGAGTTTAGAACTTGTATCTTGGCTCCTTGTTTTCAGCAGGAAGAATAAAAGGTCTGAAAGGCAATGTTTTGAAGTTTACCATAAAAAATTCTGTTTCTGGATTTGTGATTTGACACACACCTAGTTTCAAAGGAGCGATATACAGTCATTTTGGAGAATCCTTTTCCCTGTTGACTTCATCAGAGATAAAACTGTGCCTAGGGAAACAACTAAGGAAGTCCTTTAAAAATCAAACATGTCTTTCTAAGATGTTAAGCTTGAAAAACACCACAGGAAAAACTCAGAGACTCAAAATATGAAGGCAAAGGTATTTACTGAAGCCTAGGCAAAAAAATTAGCTCAAAATGAGAGGCTGTTTTAAAGAAAAGCAGGAATCTTTCAGATAGGTAGATTCAAGGTATTTTTAATATTAAATCAAGTTCTATTTTTTTATTCTAGAAGTTTATTTTCGGTCTGTTCATACCATTGCAGTAGAGAAACATTCTGAAAACAAATGTGATTTATTATTTGGTAAACTCTTAACCTTTAACAGGGAAAGAATGGGCAACACTGACTTCTAAAAAAGCAGTTCCCTGCTTTTTCCTCCTGTAAAAAGGAGATCTGAAGAAGGTGCTAACCTGTTTAAAATATATAGTCTATTAAGATGGTAAGTTTATCCTCTGATATATAGCTATTCGACATAATACAGAAAAGTACTGAATTACTGAGACATAGTCTTAATCTTCCAAATAAGTTCTTAGCACCTTTGTGTAGCGTTACACTACAGACTATGTTATTCTAGAGAAAGACTCAGTGCTCACTCATAATCAGATGAATACTTTAAAAACAGATGGCATTTCTGGTGTAAAGAGTCAAGCTGGCAGCTGCATAGGTAGGTAGAGAAGAATACTTTTTGTAGTTGGTATAATATTTTGATCTGTGTAGAGGCAAAAACATTCAGCTGTGCTTGTTTCTCAAGTGTATAGAGAAAAAAAGGTCTTGAAACAAAACAGCAGAAGTGGTCCCATCAGTGCCAAGCAGTGGGGCAGGGTCATTTTGTGCTTGCTGCTGGTCTCTCCTTTTCATACAGCAAAATGACACTGTTATTGCTGCCTTATACATACTTGAGACGTCTAAGGAATATGAAACTAATTGGTTTTAAAAACCCAAAAACCTGGGAAAGATAGAGTACTTTTTCCTGTGGTTTTTGTAGCAGTAAACTTCTCATTTTTAAGAAATGCATTAAGCTTTTTTTCCTGAAAAATTTACTTAAGTGTAGTCCTAATTAGAACTTTGGAAGTCTCTGATGTTGCTTTATGAATATTACAGACCACTAGAGCTTTGTTCTCATTTTTGTAGTGCAATAAAATGGATATTTTGAAAACCCAGAACTAAAAAGCCAAAATAAAACCCAGTTTGATTCACATTACTTTAAAAAGAAATCAAAGTTTATTAGCTTTGAAACAATTGATGTATTTGTTCAGAGGATTAATGGTTAAAGTCAATGGGAATTCCTTCATTACTATGGTTACCTGCTCCACTGAGCATCAAAGTAAGATTTCTGATGTTCGGGGTTTTTTTACTTTCAATTGGTTGTAATAAAACACATGGAATTTCAGACTGCCTTAATCAAAAGTCAGGGTTGAAGTCATAACTTTGCTAAAATGAAGAAGGAAGTACCTGTTCACTATTTATTAAAAGTCAACATGGAAGAAGCAGGATAATGTAATTAACACAGACATGACTCTGAAGAAAAATACATTAAAATTACTTCCTTTATCTTATATATTGTGTTATGTTGACCTATTGGAGAAATACATTAGTGTAAGATTCTAACTGGCTAGAGAAATTCCTTTCATGACATCTTGCTTCAGTATGGCCACATCCTTACAATGGAATTTGCAATTCCTTACTAGCAGAATGTATATTGGCAATATAGTGTTGACTATATAGTACTGTTTATAGGAAACCCTTCAACTTAATAGAAGCCATGTTTGATTTTCTCATATTTGCACAGGTCCATTAAACTTTGTGGCCCAAATAAGTACAAAATTATCAGTGTGTTGTATACAAATATTGCCATACACCTGGACAATTCTGGCCCCAAGATGTTCTTGTAATTCTCTCAGTATTTCTGTGAGGTAAATTAATCTCACTGCATACAGAACAGAGATTCATCCTAAAAGGTGTAGCTCAGCTGAAAATCCTGAAAGTAGAGAGAACTAAACCACAAGATTATGAGCTCCTGGGGACCTTTGAAACTCCAAAAAGCTTTCACAAATCAATGTATTTTATCCTGATAGCATTTGCCCTTAATGAAATGAATTCTTGAAGGAAGATTTTCAGCAAAGGCTTGGGGACGATGTTTTCTATGGGAAATCTCTAAATCTGTGGCAACCTTGCCCTAAAAATCTTAGGTTTATTGAATATATTTTAACTCAAATGACATGCATGAAATTATATAAAATATTACTACCTTGAAAATGAGACATCTAACTTAGAATAGATGTTATACTACTTCTGGTCTTTACTGGGGCCTTCCAAATACTTGCTTAATATTTCATTTTATCAGTACCAAAAGATTTTCACTGATTACAGGTTCAACCCCTAGTATTCTACCAAATTAGTTCAGCTTCTGTTCCAATTATGTCCTTGGTATCAGAGATAAATGATAAATAAGGGTCTGCATGGGAAGCATAATAGAATCCATCCCTAATAAACGACACTGATATATAGATGTCAAAGAAGTTTTTCTTGGATTAACAGATGTGGTAGCATCAGGACTATCAGCAGGAACAGAACATTTTGGGCTGCAGATGAGAAAATAATTCACAGATAATTATTTAATTGATGTCCTCTGTCTCTGTAGTTACGTTCCAAAGTCCTTCTTGCCACTGCTCTTTTTCAGAGGTGGAAGGGTTAGAATGACAGGCAGTCAGGCTTTTGAGCACTCAAGGAGCAGCAGTAGATGGAAAATGACAAGGGCACACTCTGACCATTTAAAACCTGTGTTTTCCTGGGTCACACAGGCTTTGCTTGATTCATTCTTGGGAGTGTATTTATTTTCCTGCTGCAGAGCTGCAGTATTGCCACCTTAAGGGACAGATTGCCTTTTGAAAGAGTCCAAAGTCTCAAATGGGGTACTCTTTCATGTGACAGAAACTATTTCCATGTGTGATCCAAGTGCTTGCTTCTTGTCACAATATGCAATACTAACAGAACAAAACCAAAAATATTCCTGAAATATGGCCATGAAGATACAGGCAGGAAAGCAACAGGGCAAGCTGATCTTGTACTTCCAATTTACTTGAAACTTCTGACTGCCTCCATTTCCCCTTTTAAGGGATTGAATTCTCCTCCAGCAGCACAGGCTTCTGTTAAGTGATGAGGGAGTTGTGGTTGATCACAAATGCTACAATAGAAAGGGGAAGGGAGGTACATAAAATGAGAGTGATTGCTCCTTCTCTGAGGACAGAATAGCAAAATAGATACTGTAATTTAGATAGGAAGGAAAGGAATGATAAAACTAATTTGCTCATTATTCCTGTGTATTCAGAGAATATCAATATTAAGAAGCACTACACTGTGTGCTTTTATAAAGGATGTTAATAAGATAGTCTCATATCTTTATTTGAATTACAGTATGATATAATCTAGGTATCTTTTGGTGATTTAGAATCGTTCACAAACACAAAATTTGCAAGACTGGTAAAGCCAGAGCTAGAAAAATCATTACCAAACTATTGACTCAAGCATTAACAATTAACTAAGAGTTACATCTTTCAAATACTTCTGTCAGGCAGCTTTATCAAAAGAGAGAATACACAGATAAATATGACACCATTTTTCTGATCGTGTTTAAAGCTCAAGATGTCCATAGGTATTCAGGAACAAATGCAGTAAACTATTATAGATATACACGAAGTTTAAAGGCATAGTGTATCAGTGATTAAAACTTGTACTTCAGTTGAATCTAATTAGTAAGAATGCTTAAACTCTGATATCCTAGCAACATAAGAGATTGGAATAAAACAATATGTTTTAGTTCTGCTAAGGTTTTTTGTTAAATGGTAAATGAAATCTTTCAGAATTTATATTTCAAATTTAAAAAATCATCCTTCCAGTAAATATTATTAGCTGAAAACGTCTAAGCATTTCCTGTAGAAAGATATATTTTTAAATTTCTATAAAGATTAATAGCATAATAGTATAATTTCATAAATTATGCTGCTTTACATAATATCAATACGCTTTAAAATGGGATGATCAATATGGGCCATTTGAATAACTTTTTGTAAAAGACACTGTAATGAAAAAATTGTATTATAATTTGGGGTGATTTACTTGAGATATATTTTTATTACATGTGAGTATAAATTCTATACATAAAATGGTATTTAGAATTATCTAAAACACTTCTATGAGAATTATATATTTGGAGGAGCTTCATGCCCATAAAATTTCTCTTCTCCTTCTCTTCTAACTTCAAAGGAGAAAGACGTACATTGTTAGATATTGAAGTTTATATAAGAAGCCTCCTTGGAAAGATTAGGTTCTGTAAATTTGAATTCCAGAACAAGTAATGGTGAATTTAAGTTACAACAAACCAAAGGACATAGTTATCAGATAAATACTACTACTACTACTAATAATAATAATGATAGTAGTAATAATAATAATAAAAAACCCCAGGCTCTTCTATCACAAAACATATGTCACTGTTTGTTAAAAGTGGAACACCATAATGCAAAAAATTTCAATGAGACCCAGTGATGACCACTCCCACCCAAGTCTCCTTTTCAGGTTTACTATTGAAATAATAAAAAATTAAGTATTTGGGCAATGGTATCATAAATATCTACAGACACCAATTTAAACTAATGATCTCAGACAGTCAGAGAAGGAGTGCAATACAATTATATATAAAACCTATGCCTCATGCCAGATTCTTGCTTGCTCAGAGACAAGCAAGGCAAACACAAGGACCACATCAGCCTTTCAGACAGCTGTTCACAGAGGTCATATTTTGATGCTGTTGCAAACTGACCAATAAACAAACTGGATTTTTATCTACTTTAATAAGGAAGTGCGGTCTTCATGGAATCATGCATGACTAGCACCACAGGGCAGTTTAGGCAAGTACAGGCTCACGAGGTCTCTAGACTGACTCAGTGTCCAGTGGAGGTTCAGTTATGTGGTCAGACCAAGTTGCTCAGGGCTTCATCCCATAGAGGTTGGAAATCTTGGTACCACACCCTTCGACCTGGCCCTGCTGCCTGGCTACTCTTGTAAGAAAAGCTCTTCTTGAGCTTATGGTGAACACACTTACTGAGAACTCTTTGCTGTTCCTTAATCAGCAGCTCCTTGTTTTATATTTAATTCTGCAGGTGATAGAGTCATGCATGATTTGCTCATGACATAATCAGGGGCAGAGTTAGGCTGTATTCTGTGTTTTTAAGGAACCCAGAAAATTTCTAGGCTCTATTCTAACTTACAGGTCCCATTTTAATACAAATTAAATTAAGAGAAACAGATATAATTACTCTGCTTTTCCAGGTGCCAGGCTGGAAAAATAAAATAGCTCTAGCAGATATGACCACATTCCAATTGGAATACAGAGTTTAGCCTTGGCAAGAAATGCCAGGTGAGTCTTTTCAAGTAGAACTGTGTCATCTCTGCTTACACTGAGAAGGAAGCACATATTCCTGACTTAGTATGCGGTTATGTGGTTTAAGGTGTGTCTGAGCTCAAGGCAGTATGTCTTACTTAGAAGAAAGGTATGCTATGGCAAGCTGTGTGAGTGTAGTCATGTCTATCATTAAAACCTCGAATGGACTAAGCACAGAAGTGTAACATACATGGAGCACCAGGCTTCTTAGGAGAATATAACTCAGCTCAGTTCTCTTTTCCTTCTGAAATTTAAAAAGTCTCTCTGTACTTGTGACAACAAAGTGTTCATTTCACCATAAGAAAAAATGGACAGAAGGCAGACTATACCATGCATCTGTCTCCCCCTCCAAACTATTTTTTCAGGTCTTCAGAGGGAATGAAGCAATTCTAAGCGCCAGTACCCTAACCACTAGCCTTCTTTCTTGGCTTAGTGCTCCTACACTTTACATCAGAACGATCAAGAATTATCACTGTGAGCCTACTGGGCACATTCTAGGTCTCTGTGTCCCAAATACCTGAAAAATGTGGAGCTCAGATGTGTATCTGGTTCATAGTCACTTATTCACTGATTTGAATACTGCTTGTCTGGTCAGAGCACAGAGATCAGCAATGGCAGGTAAATCCAAAAACCCAGTGCCCTGGTGTCGGCGTTTTTGGAGAGCAAACAGGACAGGGAGCCCGGACAGATGTTCCCAGAGCCTTTTTATTATTTTATTTCGGCATCAGTCTCATATACAGAGTTGAGAGACAAGAGATGTTAACAAGACTCATGTCATCACAGCCAGCCAAAGATTTCCTTATTACAGAGCATTCTTAAAACCTTTTTAACCAATAACATGCTTCTAAAGTTTACAGACAACTGTTTTAATCAGTCTTCATAGTGCATGTACATCTGTTGCACACAATACTTGCTTTTTATGCCTTATATAATAATGCACAATATTCCATTATTAAGCTTGAACTTATCTATCTTGCTAAGCATATTTTCTATAACTTCAAGACCAATCTCAGTCAAACCTAAAACCTCTAACCGTTGTTTTAATGTCCTTGCTTGCTATATAATTGTATCTTCTTCTATCTTCAAGTTTTCGCAGCCAGAGCCGATTCCTAAATTCTTTTGCTTTATTTCTGAAACCTGCTTTTTTCTCACACCTAGGAGCCTTTCCACCTTTTGTGTTTCCTATACCCTGGGTTTAATATGCCAGGGTTTGGTTGTGCTGACTGAAGAGGAGTCTAGCAATCATTTAATTTATGCCTAGCAGACAAGAAAATTGCCCCTTTACCAGACAAGACACTAATTATATTTTTGAAATTAGGGACTTAAGGCAGAAACAGCTAACTGCAGCAAGATTTCCCCTCTGAACTAGTTTTACTTTCCTTTACAGAAAAAAAACCCAACAAAACAACAAAAAACAACAAACCAAAACCTAAACAAAACCAAAATCAAAACAAAAAACAAAAAAACCCCAAACAAACAAACAAAAAACCACCCCAAAACTCCAACCAACCAACAAAAAAAAAACCCCCAAACCAAAACAGAATACAAGGGGTGAAAAAAGAGGAAGAAATATTTAAGAATTTGCTGTGTTATTTTGGGAGTTGTTGTGGTTTAAAGTTAGCAGTCAGTCGAGTCTCAGACAGTCATTTTCTCACTCCCTGCAGGGAACCAGAAATTTAAGCATAGCAGAATATGAACTACCATGAAGAAAATAAACTCCATCCCAGACAAAACCAATACAGGAGTATAAAAGGAAACTAATTATTTATTTCTCTATGAAGGTAAACTGATTTTTAAGATGTTGTTTAATTCTTGATCTTGGGAGCTGAAACTCTCGTTCCACTTGTTCTTTCTGCTGTACATATATATATATACCCTGCTCTGCCCTCTCACTTATCTGCTCAATTTTGTTCCTGGGGATAAAGAAAAGTATGAGTGCTACATATAGAGTAAGTTTATGATGAAAAAAAAAGACGTGCAAGTAATAAAAAAATATTAATTCAGACATTTGCACACCAGTTTGGTCTCTTTGTTTCAGAGACTTTTTTGAAATTTTTAATGATACTACTTATATTTCATAAGTATATAATATAATATTATAATATTATAATAATCATAATATATTTACTGAAAAAATGTATTAGAAACAGGATGAGGAAAATATGAAATCCATCAAATAATTAAGAGTATCTTGATCCTAATTATACCATTTTGATACAGCATACGTGTAAATATATCTATATATGTATACACCGAAATAACAATCTAAAGCACCATGCTTACCAAGATGCTCAGCATATTTACTGCAGATTTGAGCCAATTTGATCGTAAGTGAAACAACATTAAGACAATCATAAAGCATGTGGGAGACTAGAATTTGGACAGCAATAATAGTTTGTTCTCTCTCTTCATTTCCACAAAATAGCCCATACAGTATTCTTTAGATGTTTATTCTCAGAAAAGTAATAAGCTCTCAGAAGCTTTTATAAACTTAATGAATACTTCAGTGATCATTATTACAAAATATTTTGGAAAATCAGAAATATTACCTTCATATTAATTTCTCTAAACATTCTTTGTTGTTAAATGCCTACAATCTTGCTGCTTTGATTTAAACAGGTGAGATATGAAAACTCTTTTTCCTACTGTATACAGCTAACATTATGGCTTAAAAGGAAAAGGTTATTTTCTTCAAAATCTATATATATTATTATTTTCTATTTCATCAAAATAGATAATATTTCTGAGCTCATTAGTGTCTGAAAAATATTTTGTTGACTTAAACAGGTATTGGACTTGGCAATTGCTTTGCTGGCTTTCTTTTTTTTCTTTTTGTAAGTTCTGTAGTTTATTCTACATAATGTAAGCATCGCTGATGAAATCTGTGATTTTTATTTAGGGACCATCTTTAATTCTGCTTTGCTCTTAGTAGAACTGGAAAGCAGAATAGAGGGGCCACTACACACTACCCAAAGTGTGATAGAGCCTCTTCACTTGATTTGTTTACCTCCAGTAGAGTAGGCCCCTGACTTAGGAACTGGAAAACAGAACTTTAATGAATCCACACTTGTAGAGAAGGAAACAGAAAACCGAAAACTTCTTGTATCTGGCCAGAGATGTTCAATTTTTCTTTCAATATGCTTTGAACACCAACAAAATATTTAGCACTTTGAGCACCATCTTAATATTTAGCACTTATTTTTGCTTATGTTGGAACTGAAAAAATAAGAAAAAATGAAAATAAATGTAACTAAAAGGAAGTGCTGAAGAAACTGCATTTTTACTGTTCCATCTGACCTGTGTTATGATTCACCTTGTCATTCCTGGATGAAGAGGACAGCCCAAGATTAAGAGAGTTTGGATGGAAATGTGGAGTGGAGTGGAAATGTAAGTAGTTTTCCAATGGAATAAACCCTTCAACTCAGATTCAGGAAATCTTCCTGACAAAATAAGCACTGAAGAATTAGGCAGAGGCAACTAAACCACTGAAGGAATTAACTGTGGGAAGAAGACACCTTTAATAAATAGCTATGCAAGTCCTGACAGTGGAAAATATCAAACAGATGGGCAAGCCTTCTTGTTTTGTGCGTGTGGCCAGGGCATACAAGATAATATGCTCTCTCTCATGCCTAGCTTGGGTTCTATCTTTCTGCAGTGATGTGTGGCATATTTATAACATGTCCCTGCTTCCTGTGAAAGCTGCAAGTCAGGTGTCCACACATGCCACCAGTGGCTGAAAATTTCAGCCTGCATTCTGTTTCCAAGAGTCTGAAGTTGCATTACACTTTTAGGTCTATGTTTCGCACATGTAAACTCAAAGGATATCAGACTTTATTTTTCATGACAGCAAGAGTAATTGCTATGATATGCAATAAGACTGATAGAGAAGTTCGGATTTTTTTGCTTACTGCACTTTATAGAACAATCTTTCCTGAAGATCGATCTTTTGATGGATGAATAGAAAAAAAAGGACAATTCTTTCTGGGATAAACACAAATAGAGAGATCTTATCTCAGTTAGACTGGTGTAAATCTGCCCAAAATGCAATAAAGTCAGACCATTTACCTTGAGATTAGAATGTAACCTTTTATGTGAGAAGATAAATAGTTCAGGGCTGCTTAGGAAGTTATCTTTGTTCCCACCTTTGAATAGCTTTCATGAAATTTACATTTCCCATATGTTGAAAATATCTATGTTAAAGAAGTATGCATCCTTTCTTAAAGTACTCAATAACACACTCCTTTTAATTTTTAAGCAAATCTTCCATAGAGAAAAATGAAAGGCAGCAAAGTTCTCAGCATGGATGAGGTTTGTTTTTTAACTCCAATTAGCTGTCTGTATCATAGGTACCACTGGTTCATTTTTTGTGGGGGATTAATAAGTAGGAGATATATATTTATATAGAGAGACTGAAAAGCAAATCACAAAACACAGTCAAAACACATGTGAATTTGTGTCCATTCCCCACACAGTACTGAAGGTGTTTCAATTATCAGTAAAACATAGGGCAATACTGAGGAAGGCAGTGCCCTCAGCTGGATGACCATGACTGCAAGAATTATAAACTCCCAGTTGACCCTGAAATGGTGCAGCATCAGCTGCTCCTTCTGAATCCATAAATATCTATGGGGCCTGATGGGATTCATCAGAGAATCCTCAGAAAGCTGGCTGATGTCATCACAAGATGATTTTTGAGTGGACTTGGGAATCCAGAGAGGTCCCAGCTGACTGAAAGCTGGTGAATGTTGTCCCCATTTCTGAACATGGAAAAAAAGGAGGACCATGGAAACTGCGGGTCTGTCAGTGCCTGGTAAAATCATGGAAAAGATTACCCTGGGAGGTATTGAAAAACATCTGAAGAACAACACAGTCATCAGTCACAGCTGCATGGCTTCATGAGGGGAAAGGCCTGCTTATCAAACATGATTTCCTTCTATGACAGGATAACCAACCCGGCTGTCCTGGGGTGATGTTATGAAGCAGCTTTATTCCTTACCCATCTGCTCAATGCCCAAGGTGCTGTTTCTTTAAGCTGGACCCGGGGCCGGGGCCACAGGACCGAGTGCGGGGCCGATGAACGGCCGGGCCCAGCGGCTCGGGGGCTCTGGGGGCTCCGGAGGGAGTGTGCCAGGAGCGCTGTGCTGCTCTTTGGGTTTCTTTTGTGTTCCAGCTGGCTGGGAAAAGGTTCTGTTGGGTTTTTTTTCTTGTTCTTTTTTTCCCTTCCCTTCCCCTTGCCTCACTGCCTCCCTTCCCTTCTCGCCGGTCCGGGGAGCCTGCGGAGGTGGCCCCGGCTGGTCCGAGCCTGCGTGTCTGTTCCCTCTCCGGGAATTTGTTGTATTTTGAGGGGGTGTTTTTTATCCTGTTCTGTCCTGTTTTGTTTGTATGTTCATAAACAGTTTGGTTTCTTTTTCCCACTTTCAGTTTTTGTGACCCATTTGTCTCATTGACAGAGGAAAAGGGAAGCCCTTTTCGCTTCAGAGGAGACACTCACTCCAGAGTGTTTCCTCCTGAAGTTTTGTCTCCAAAACTGAGACACCAACAGACCAAGGAAACCCAGTTGATGTCAGCTTTTTGAACTTCACCAAAGCTTTTGCTACTATGTCTCACAGTATCCTTCTGGACAAAATGTCCAGCACACAGCTGGCCTCGTGATGTGTGAGCAGCTGGCTCAGGATCAGGCACAAAGGGTTACAGTGAATGGGGTGACATCAGACTGGTGACCTGTCACTGGTGGGGTTCCACAGGGCTCCATCCTCCGCCCTGTGCTCTTCAACATCTTCATTAACCACTCGGATGCCAGACTCAAAGGAATACTAAGTAAGTTTTCTGACAAATTCAGCTGGGAGGAGATACTGACTTGCTCAGTGGCAGGGAGGCCTTGTAGAGAGACCTCAACAAACTAGAGGGTTGGGCAACCACCAATCATATGAAGTTAAATAAGGGAACATACTGGATTCTGCACCTGGGATGGGGTAACCATGGTTGTGTGTATAGAATGGGGAATGAGAGCCTGGAGATCAGCACCACAGAAAGTTCCTGAGGAAAAGCCGTATGAGGAGCAGCAGAGGTCACTTGGTCTATTCAGCCTGGAGAAGAGGAGATTGAGGAGAGACCACAATGCAGGGGTCTGCAATTTCCTTGTGAGGGGAAGAGGAGGGGTGGACACTGACATCTCCACCAGTGACAGGACTTGAGGAAATGGCATGAAGCTGAGTCAGGGGAGGTTTAGGCTGGGTATCGGAGGTTTTTCACCCAGAAAGTAGTTGAGCACTGGGAACAGGCTTCCCAGGGAAGGGGTCACAGCACCAAGACTGACAAAGTTCAAGAAAATCTTGACGTCTCAGGCACAAGACATGATTCTTGGGGATGTGCTGCAAAGGGACAGGAGTCAGACTCAATGATCTTCATGGGTCCTTTCCAACTCAGCATATTCTATGATTCTGTGATTTTTCTTACCACTCCCTTTGTTCTGTCCACAAGAAACAAGAAACTGTTCAGAAGATTGATTTTACAGAAAAGAAATAATAAGGTCTGTGATTCCTGGTTTGGGGTTTTTTGTGTATATGGTTTTTGTTTAAATCTCAGGGTGTACAATTAGTTCGGTTGACATGAAAAGTATTGTGAGATGTTGACATTAGTTCTTAGAAGATGATTCAAAAACTAATACAGTGTTTTATTTAATCCTTCCCCTGGAAATCTGAAAAGTTTATAAAATATTCAGCAAAAAAAACCTATGCCCCACTCACATTAATTTTAACCACTCTTACTGCCAAAACAGTCAATCTTCAAATGGTCGTGTGTATAAAAATTATATTTTATGACATTAGTGTGACATTTCCATATGTGAAACTGAACATTACACATTTAAGATAGAGGAAAAAGTAACATATTTAGAAAATCTCTTTTTTTTTTCTTTTAGTTTTTTTAGTAGGACTTATACTAAAATAAAGGATTTACACTAGTCAAAATGATGACAAAATTCAATTTAAAAAGTTAGAAACATGAAACCTCACCAGTCTGCATATCTGCTAAATTCTACCCTAAGAAATAGTAAAAAGATTGAACTTACATCATCAGGCTGTGCTGCTATTAATTATTATGCTCATCAGAGTGTTGAGAAGGTTTTAAAATGAAAAATTAAATGTGAATTAACCTCTAAAGAAGATTTAATTTGCATAAGCAAACAAAGTTATCGTAACAAACCAAAGTTTTTAGGTAATCAGAGTTGAAGGGAAGAAAACTACTCCCTTCCCCTGTTATTTACACTAAATGATCTTATGTGTGTCAAAGCTTTCTCTTTTCTTCTTCATGTAAAAGACCCACAGGGATGATTAATGGATATTTCTTTTTTAGGTATCACTTGCGGCCCAGCCCCATTCTCTGCCAGGGACTACCATCTTTGTTGAGCACAGATGAAATAACAACAGGTGCCTACAAAGAGAGAATAAATCTATTCCAGTTATGAATACAACTCACTGCTTTCAAGAGGTGGGGACATTCAGTCTCTGATTGTTTTGGTCCCTTAGAAAGGCTGTTAAGGGAAGGAAAACCAAGAAGGTTATGAAGAATTGTGTGCCTTGCCCTTAGCAAATCTAGAAAATCCAATAGGAATGTTACCTGAAGTTTTGAGGAGTGACATTTATGTCAAGTTGGTAATGAAATAAATCTCTGGAAAGGTCTGTTAATGCCTGAAACTTTACTTCCTTTCCCTGATTAGAGAATACACAGCTTCCAAAATGGCACACAGCTGCATAAGGGGCCATCCTGTTTTAGGTCCACTGCCAACTCCTTCAAATCAAGAGCTACAACTCATCGCATTTACTTATTTGTCTTGGAATTGATGTTTCAACAAGAAACATAAATGGAATTTTGTACTTTTCTGTCGCGGGTTCGGTTTGTAACCGGGCAGAAACACCAATTTAGTGTAGTGGTTTGGTCCAAAATACTCATTACTGTTTATCTGCTGTGAGATAAGAATTAGGAGAAATGCAAAACAGGCACCAAACATGAAAGAATATAAAGAAGTTTATTAACAGACCTAAAAGAAGAAAAAAAAAAATTATACCACCTTCAGAACTCTCCTCCTCCCCCCACCTTCCTCCCTTCTCCCACTGACAATGTGAAAAGACAACCCTTAAGATGTTCAGTCTGTTTACCACTTCCATAATAACCTTGTTCAGTCCATATAGAAAGAGAAGTCTCTTCTTGCTCATGCTATGAAAACATTATCACAACGAGACAGCCGCCCACTTCCAAATATTGTTCAGTCCATTTAGGAAGAGGAGTCTCTCTGCCTGCGTGTGAGTCCTTTCCCCCGACTTGCAGCTTTTCCCGCAACTGCTTTCGAGGGTCCACTCTTGAAGTTTTTTGGGGTATAATTTTAAGGTTGAGCCGTTCAGAAACAAAAACAGAGGCCCTTCTCCTTCCCTGGGAGCAAAGGGTCTTCATCATCTTCATCGTTAGGACTATCTCTGGGAGCATCTCTAGGGACTGAGGTTTTCTCCTTTCCCATTTGGAGCAAAAGTCCTCATCTGGTTCACCTCTACGGACTGAGGTTTTCTCCTTTCCCGTTTGGAGCAAAAGTCCTCATCTGGTTCATCTCTCCCTGTCCAAACTTCTCATGAAATTACAGCTGCGTCAGCATCTGCCTATCTCAACGCAGGTGCTTTTGCTTATGAGTTGAACACTCCACCCCCCATATCTTCATGAAATTACAACAGGATACTCTGATATATCATAGCTTCACAACAGAATTTCAGCTTTAAGCATCTCCTCTCTCTCTTCCCTCATGTTTTCAGCTCTTCACAGCAGTAAAAGGGTTACTCTCACCTCGGCCTTGCAGCTTTGCAGCTGGAATGTTGAATGTTTCTTATCACAGTGGAGAGGGGAGAGAGCCGAGCCGCTTCGGCTGCCCACGGCAAGGCAGTGGGGGGGGTTCCACGGCTGGAACAGGTCCATGGCTTCAGGATGGCCGTGGCCCGGCCCGGCCTGGCCCAAGCAGGGCCTGGCCGGGCCCGCTGGCCCCCACTCGGGGCCCGCAGCCACCTGTCCCAGTGCCGGAAACGAGAGAGAGCTTGGAGGGGGAGTTTGCCTATTCTTAAATGTGGATCACAGAGGTGGTCACAACTTTAAGTGGCTTAGAGAATTGTCCATATTCAAACTGGCCAGCTGATAGGTTCTATCAGTTCCCAGAGGAAACTGTAAGCACCCCTTAGCAAGGACGTCCCTTCCGGGACTATGCTTGCTAACCTATGACATTCTCAATGAAAAACATTTTTCTGTATTTCTACCTCTTAATTTTGTTAACAACTTTTCATCTGAGTGAAAATGACAGAAATCATGGTTGGTAATAGTAGTACAGTACCTGAGTCTAAGATATTAACATTCAATATATAGAGGATAACTTTTTTACTTTGAATAAATTACAAATATCTCTGTGGGAGAGGGGCATAGAGATAGGGGAAGGATGATAACTTAGTCAAAAACTAATTTCTTTCTCAACTAATATAACATTTTTTCAAAAAATCTAAATTATTCCTCTCATCAGCACATTACCTTCAATTAAAAATACTTACAATTTTATAAGTTAAAATGGATCTATTTTTCTTATTGTTAATTAAATGTGCAATATTATTACATCTTATGTTCATATGGAGATTAAGTCCTTCATTTATTTAACAAGTGATCAATAATTCCATCCATTTGAAATCACAATAAATCTTCCTGAATCACTGCTTTACAATCATTACAGCAGATGTAATTTTCCTGCTCTGGCTACACTACCTGATGACAGTAACAACCTTAAAAGGGTTTGTTTTTTTCACTGTACGGCAAATACCAAAACCTCAGGGCTTATGTGTGCTTCCCATTTTGACTCAATGAAAACTAAGTAGTTTAGAATTGCATGACAACCTCAGAAGTGTACAAGTGGTAAAAGTTAGCATGAAGATCCTCTGCAGATACACAGTAATAAGTTTAATTGAACATGGTAATTTCTTTAACTGGTGCAATTACTGCCATAGCAAGGTATGTCAGCTGCCTCAAAGAAATCTGAAATCTCCTAATAAATTGCAGTGGTTGGACGTGACCTCCAAAGATGTCCTAACAAACAGATCAAGCCAGGGTCCACTCTTATTTCTCTATAAAGAGAAGGTTTTAAAATGACACTACATGATATTGTACAGATGACAGGCCAAATGTAACATGGCACCCAGCAATAAAGGGGAAAAAATTACCTATTTGCCAAGGTCCTCCACATGGTCTGTGACAACACTCTTAGAAATCTTGTTTCTTTCCAACTACCAGACTTGATCTACAGTACATAAGAAAGTGTCGGGGTCCCTCCCCCCCTGCCATGTGGTCCTGGGAGAGGGGCCCTGGGGGGGAGGCACGGGGTTTCCCTGCCCCTGGTCAGCCTCGTTCCCCATTGGTTGGTTTGTGTTTCCCTGTGTGGGCAAGGACCCTCAGGTCCCGTGACTGTGAGAGTTCCTCGGCAGAGCTTCGACTATGCGGCTGGAGAAATAAACATCTCTGAAACATCTAGCAAGAATCGGTCCATATATATTTCTTTTCCATGGGCCTCCTTGTTTGATACGTCGTGTTACAGAATCCCCACTGTAACAAATGGTGGGAAATTGTGAGCAGAACGATCCCCGATCCCTAAGCGACTGATCTGTGAGTAGAAACTTCGGATTCCTCTTCTTGTTTTTGTTTTGCTATTCCATATCTAAACTATGGAGGAACTGTGGAAAGACTCTTGGCTCTCAGAGCTGCATATGGACATTTATCTTAAAAAGATTCTTGAGCAATGATTTGTAAGTTTTAGCTTAATTCAAGCTCAAAAGGAACTGAAACACTTCCTGGCATGGTTGTTTAAGAACTTTTTCTATGTTTCTTGGGATTTAATTCTTACCAAAGACTTTTGGAAGACCATTTGGACACAGTTAATTTTTGAGTCAAAATATATGCCGATGGAAAAATATTTTCGTGAATATTATTTAATTACCGAGACTGTTGAGCAATGTCAGCTGTGTCTTGGCGAAGGGAAGCCTGCCTCAGAGTCTGCGCGACCCAGGCCATGTGGACCGAGCGCTCTGAGAGCAGCAGCGAGGCAATTCCCTCACGCGGGCGGAGTGGCGCAAGCTGCAGTGTCAGTGGCGGAGAGAGGAGCGGCGGGAGCGGCGCGACCCGGCGGTGCTCGCCTGGCCCCATGCAGCGCGTGGTGGAGCAAGCCCCGTGAACGTCCAACCAAGAGGGACAGCACACGGGCGGCAGCTGGCGGCGGTGGTGGTGGACAGAAGCTGCTCCCAACCAAGACGCGTGCTGGAGCAGGGTGCGGGGGGGCATCGCTCGGGGGCCCGGACGAGATGTGGGTGCAGCGCCTGGCAGCGGCAGTGCAGCTGAGAGCAGAAGCGGTGATGCACGGAGAACTGAGTGGCGTGGTCTGGCCCAGCCCACACGGCCCCGAATGCGACCCTGGGAAGAGCGCACAGGCACGAGCAGCTCCGGCGGCCCTGGCAGCACTAGCAACCCTGGCAATTCCAACACAGGAGCAAGTGAAAGAGAAAGCAAAAATGCAGCGAGACAGAAAACAGCAGCCACTCGGAAAAAGGGAAAGATCACCGTAGCTAAGGTTTTAGGAATAGTAAAATGGTATAATGTTAAACAAAATTATGGTTTTATAACGAGATGTGACAACCAGCAAGACATATTCGTTCATAGAACTGCTATTTAAAAGAATAACCCTGAAAAATGCATCCCAAGCTTGGGAGATGGAGAGGTGGTGGAATTCAAAATTGTGCAAGGTAGAAAGGGGTTACAAGCATCGCAGGTCACTGGGCCTGATGGTGTTCCTGTAAAAGGCAGTATATATGCTAAAAATCATAGTCATGTTAGACAGTATCTCCATTATAAAAGCCTCAGTCTCCCTTTCCTAATCCCACCTTTCCCTTTTACCCTATATCCTATTACCCCCAGTGTATTCCCAATCTGTTTATTCCCTCACAAAACCATGCCTTTGTCAATTGTTTCCCCAAAAATCCCTTTCCAATGCTGAGTGGGGGATGAAAAATGTGTGTGGGGGGGGGGGGGGTGGGGAGAAATTAAACCCTCTCCTGCCTCAGTTCCCCCACAAAGCATGCTCAGAGAGTTCTGTCTCCCTTCTGTCAGCCTTAAGATGTTCCACAGAATCTGTTTGGACATTTAAAGACTCAGGAGGGTGGCTCGTATTGTTTTGAAACTGTTCTTGTTATGTTTATCCAGTTGTTTTCAATGTTAAGTTTTAAATCTCTTTTGTTAAAAATAAAACGGGTGAAATGTTGGGTCCCTTCCCCGGTGCCATGTAGTCCTAGGAGAGGGGCCCTGGGGGGGAGGCACGGGGTCAACCTTGTTTGCCATTGGTTGTTTTGTGTTCCGCTGCGCGGGCAGGGACCCTCAGGTCCTGTGACTGTGAGAGTTCCTCGGCAGATCCCGGCCACGCGGCTGGAGAAATAAACATCTCTGAAACATCTATCAAGAATCGGTCCATATATATTTCTTTTCCATGGGCCTCCTTGTTTGATACATCATGTTACAGAATCTCCACTGTAACAGGAAAGAAAAGCTGATGATGAAAATTAGAACTTCCTCAACCCCCACTTTCTGTATTTAGTTATATTAATCCAATATGAAAGGCTGAGTCCTTATAGGAAATTCTACAGCCTAATAAGGTGAATTCCTTTTTAAGCTGAAGTTCTCTTATCACACTTGCAGGTCTGGATGTGAGATGACAGCGCCATTATTATTATCACTGTTCTTTATCTGCTGAAGGACATTTGAGATAAAGCAGCTCAAAACTGCTGTGACAAATTTTACAACCATGGTTAGCTCACCTAACTTCAGATCTGGTTAAAAAAAAAAGAGGGTTCTGCTATTCCTGTTGGTGAGTCTTCTCAAAGCTTAATATTTTTAAGACTTCTAGGAATTAAATTTTCCTAACTTTTTTCCTAACTATTCCTTACAGTAATATTTTACTGTAAATAGTCCTTGTTTAAGTCTTTTTACTGACTCTTGTATTTTGAAATATAGAGAAAGCAAAAAAACTTTTGCCCTATTGCATGATGAATTTTTTCCATTCTCTGAACTAACTTGCTCAAGTTCAATACTGCTTTTTGTTAGTCTAAGCTTGCAACTTGAGCTCAGTTTACTTTGAATAACTCTTGTTCCTCCTGCCTTGCTTCTCAAACTGTCCTTGCTCCATTGACAGGGTTCCTTCTATGAACTATCCTGCTTTTATAACTCTTCAGCCACTGTCATTCTTTCACTTTTGTTCACATCCATTCATGTAAATGCATTGAATTCTTGGCTAGATATCATAGTTTACTTAAAGTTATGGCATATTATTTTATTTCTTTCATCAAATTCATAACTTTCTTCCTAAAAATCCAAAAGTGTTCAAACAAAACAAAAGTATGTGACAAAGGTGTCAATGCAGTTTTCAGCTTTGTAGAGAAAATAGATTGTCAAGTGTGGACATGAAAATTGATCTACGTAAGCAACAGTTTTGTTCTGGTATCTAAAAAGAACTTAGAAAAACACAGGCACAAGCAATCTTTTCTCTCTATATCATAGAGTTCTAGCTACAATCTTGAATTCCCTTTAAAATAATCTAATCTAATCTGAAAAAGAAGGTTTTTGACAATGTTCACTAAAATAAAAACTGTGGGTTTTCTTTCACCTTCACAGTTTTTGTTTCCCATGAACATTGGTACAAAAATGATTTGGTCTCCAAAATCATTCCAAGAAAAGGCCACATAATGCAATGGTTTTTCAGATATGTTGGTGCTGTTTCTTAATACTAGTAGCTCCAAAGATATAATAAAATCTCTTTGATATCTCTGTTACAGTAGTACTGCAAGAGGAAAAACAATGCCCTCTGATTTATCAAAGAAGCAAGTGGTCTGTGACATTAACATGTGTAACAGGGAGAGTTCCTGTGTTTTATGAATAGTATAAAAAATGAATACTGGTGTATTATTCAGTAGTTTACATTACACAAGGGAGACAGTATCATAAATGACTGGTGTTTTCTACCCTTCTTCATGATTCTTAGCTCCCCTTGAGCCTTCTCTCTTTCTGAAGTAACCCCCTACGTCTGACTTGAAATGTTGTCCACATCCAATCTTGTATGAACTTGTTTAGACATTCTTTTTAGATACTAGTATTTTTAAGACTAAGAGTTACAGTTGTCAAAATGTAAAATGAGTATTTAAATTGCAGCATCTGTGGAAAGGAAAATACATCAATCAAAATTCATTCTCAAAGTAAAGGTCTTTGTGAGGACTACATGGATCAAGCTTTGTTTTATTCTATTCTGGAACTTCCAGAAAACTGAACTCCAATTTTGCAGTTATAATGATTAAACAGCTAGTTGTTTTGTGTGAAGAACCCAGATCCTGAACCTCTCACACTGAAGACATTCAAAGCAAATGCTGGGTTTCAATCTTGTATGCTAGGCCTAAGTTCTAAGGAAAAGTACCCATCAAAAAATAGGGAACCCATTTATAAGAAAAACAGAGGAAGCCAAAGGGAAATAAAACCATGGCATTAGAACCTGAATTCTGTCTCCATGTGTAGTAAATTATATTTCATGTGACATCTGTTTTTTCCAAAAGTATTTTGGAGATGACCACAGTTGGCTGCACTCTTCTTTGGAGAAGCTTGGTTAGGACATTATGATCTCCTTAACTATCTGAAGATAGGAGAAAGTCTCCTTCCAGCTCTTAAAAACAACAATTACTTCTTAGTAATGAGATGGCTTGTCATATTGTCATATTGAAGTATACGCAATATGCTTTTTATGAATGAAACCAAACTGTGATTTTGGAATAATAAAGCACATTCAAATTTCATTTACAGTAAATTTTACTTTGCTGTGATATGCACAGTACCTCATAACTGTGTTGCCCTTTGCCAGATGACCATCTCATTAAAAAAAAATCAGTCTATGGCACTTGCAATTAGCATCTTTCTGTCACTGAAAATGATTTATACATTTTGGTTTTCAGTTCCAAAATCTTAGCATCTGTGGATTAATTCATTTTTCATTTGTTTTTAGGGCTGCCAAACTAGAGAAATTTTTGTTTTGTGAGACCTTCCTGATATGTGAATGTGAATAGGCTGCTTACTTTTCACTGCAAAGAGAAGTTGATCTATCTTTGTACCTATTTCATTATTTTAACTGTTAAATAAATATACACATGCAAAAAAAAAAAAATCTATTTGAAATAACCTACAAAGTCATACCCCAACTGGGTAAAAAGAAATTGCACTGGTCATTGCTTGAAAATCATGACTTTGTAGCTTGGTGATTTTTTCTTCTTTGGCTTGTTTTTGGCACATTTTTTTTCTTTTCTGGTCTACAGCACTGTAGGAAGTAATTCTCAGAAGTGAAGCATGAAATACTGATCTTGTTTTGAGAAGAACCTGTATCTTTCAAATATTAAATTCTTCAGATCCTCATTATTTGTTTTACTCTTAGAATGGCTCTCACCTATTATTTACATTAATCTTATTTAAAAAGATACATATGAAACGTAGCAATTGGGACTATCTGATAAAATATTTTTATTCCGTTTTCTATAGTTGATAGAATCACAAAATCAACAAGACTGGCAGCCATCCCTCAAGGTCTCTAGTCCAACCCCAGTACTCAAGAGGGGTCCCCTTTGGCAGATTGCTGAGAAAAGTATCTGGTTGGGTATCGAGTTTCACCAAGGATTTAGAATACATAGCCTCCTCAGCTAATACATTTTGTTTCCTTAAATATCTTCTTAGAGCCACCCTTAAAAGATAATCACTTTTATGTGCAAATTATATTCTGCATATAGGTATAGAATTAAAATTTGGTCATGTTAGGAAAATTAAATTATAAAAATAACAGAGATTACAATCCACATTTTAATATCTTTTTCCTCTGGACTAATAATGTATTGAATGAAATATCCCTTTTTATTTTATTCAGATCATTAATCTTTTCTTCCTTTCCCTTTACTCTTAAATCTCTATATTACTTAATTTCTTTTTTTTTTTTTTGCTTTAACCCCAGTTTCTCTGTTATTTTCAAAGCTCTCCATAGCAATGTGCTACCTTGATTTTGATGCTTATCCTTTAGTCTCTGTTTACACAAGCTATCTTTTAATTTCAGGTTTTTTTCATAGTTCAACCTGTTTAAAACAGCTTCCCACTTAGTCTTTGTTGTTCTTCCACTCATTCCTTTAACAATTACAGAAACCTACTTATTCTGGAAAAAAGCTTTTATTATGTTGGTGTATTAAAGCACAGTCAATGGTTCAGAATAGTATTTGTCAATGTTGTAAATGTTCACCTGAACACTTGAATGAATTTGCATAAATTAGTCAACGTAGTGCTTCTAATTATCATGCACAAGTATTCTTGTTAAACAAATTATCAAGGGAACATTTTCTGAATTAGTGATTTTACAGAGGACATGCACTAGGTTTCAGAATTATAAATTCTTAGATAAAGGACACTTGAATACTATTGAAGCATTTGATGACCTGAAATTGACATATCTTCACATAGAGACTCTGAGGTTAGAAAGTTTTATCCCCATATTACACACAGGAAAGTGGAACACATTAGTTAAATCTACATCTCTAAGTAGGACAGTATCTAGTACTTTTTTTCTGTGAAGCTGAACTGTGGGAAGGCCATGTCTGCACTCAGTGAATCTAGTCTTTTGTGTCTTATAGGCCTTGGTTACTTTATGAGCATCACATTTAATGCCTGGTTTTGTGTGTTTTTTTCAAAGTGTCTGAAACACTGCGAGGTTGCACATCAGTCCTTGAGAGTAGTATAAAATGAGTAGGTATTGCATTCATGAAGGCATGAAGAGGCACACAAAGTCTTTTTGCAGGACCATGCAGGGTGGTAAAGATTTAAATGAATTTTGACTGATCCATTCAGCTTATTATTAATAGTCCCTAGCATGTGCCTGTGAGTATGTAGTTGGCCAAACCTTGCCAAGGATCTTGTTTAAAATTATAGGAGGAATTAGAAGACTACTGAAAAAAGTTGTTCTTCGAACTTATTCTTTCTATGTTAAAGAAACAGGACAAGAATGTTGGTAGGCTCACAGGAAATCTGTGGCAGAGAACTCTATCTAGGTTTGCCAAACCTTGGACAAAAGACTTAAAAGTGTCTTCCAAATCTTACTTCTATTTAAAATGCAAGTTTCTGGTTGTGTTACAGCCTGGAAAAATCTCAAGTACACTTCATAAATACTCAGCTTGGAAATGTAAGCAGAAGTGCTTCAAGTTTTGTGTCTAGAAGTGCTAACAGCACAGGTACTTTGATTCATGGCACAAAGAAAAATCACTCCACATTCACATTGTTTCTTTTGGGTACTTGGTGTGAATGATGTGGGCAAAGTAATGGCACTTATCTGGCACTTAAATTCTGTTGGAAAGTCTTGCAAGAACAGCTGTATTTGCAAATCCTAGCGAAACATGTCAGTCACTTCTGGCAGTGAAAGGAGGTCTTAGTATCTTATTGAAAATAAAAGTTGCTTTACAAAGCAAGGAGTTTATCTTGTCCAAACAGCTCTATGTGTTTATTCTGGTTGCACACAGCCATCTCTCTAGTGTTTTTACCAGTTTTTCACCACTCTTTCTTGTGCCTGTAGAACTGCTGGGTTTGCGGTACAATAAATTTCATGACACTGGATATTCAATCAATATATGTGGTGATAGCTCAGAATATGGTGTTCTGGAGGTGAAATACAGAAATTAACTTACCAGTAAAATTTTTATAAAACTTGAATATGCCAGAGGTGTTTGGTTTAAATTAGCTAGCCTGGGACTTCTTTTGTTTTTACTTTTGGTTTGACAGTACATTGAGCAGTTGGCAAGCAAGAGACAGACTTTCTGAGAGATCAGAAAGTAAAGAGAAAAGGTTGTGGTTCAAAGTAAATTGTTAGTCTTGTGTGTGATTCAGAAGGTGATTAATAGAATAGAACAAGTTTTTTCTATAGATTGGCTTCTGAATGTTAGCTGATAGGTAGTAATGACAAATACATTAGAAATTTACTTAGCAGTGAGAGGATTGTTATTATTAATGTGACCATTAAAGTACAGAACAAGAGTGGTTATGTATGCAGGGAATGACACAAACTATAACGCCTTTGACAGATATTAGCAAATAAGTACTATGTTAATATGATGCTTCAATTTCACTTTCTACCATGTTGCAATATAGTAGCTGACTAGTTCCTACAGATATTCTATGAGATTTCCTAAACAAATCACTCTCAAGAATGACATTAATTTTGTCTCAAGTTTTACCTGTTAAAACAAACTTTCAGACTAATAAAAAATTCATGTCTCTTTGGTCTAAAAAAAAAAAAAATCCAAAAAACCACCAAACTGGAAGAGTGAATATTACCAGTTCATTTCAAACTACCTGAGATGTTTTATAGTTTATTTCTAATTCCCACTATGAGGATTTATCCCAGATTTTGCTTCACAGCTGTGCTCAGTATCTGTTCTCAGTTGAAATGGTGTTGCTATTACAGAGCACGATTTCATATTGTGGAGATGATTTAAAATCTAGTTCAGAAATCACTGTACATCACCATAGCTATGGAGTTGTTCCAGGCTATTTACAAATAACAGTGACTCGCTTCCAGAAATTACTTTCCACTCTTTTTCTGTTGTTTCTCACAGTTTAAGTGGATCAAGGATTGAGGTAGTGTGTGTATTTCTGAAATGGCAAAAATGAGTTAATATAACCTCAATTATTACAAGGTTCTGATAACTTATTTTCAGTGTTTGATTCTAGTTAGTACAATATAATTAGAATGTGAGACCATTTTTCTTTGAACTCTTTACTAACTCTTGTTCTGGGGAAGCAGATGCCCTGCTGAAGCTTGTGAATAGATATGCAGAAGTCCAACATTTCATAGGTATATGTACCTCACAGGCTACTAAGGAAGGAGGAGAAGGCCCAAGTTCCACACCCAGATCCCAGAATCCTGCTTGTTTTTGTACAAATCACTTGTCTCAGCAGAGTTGTAGCACAAAACTTCTTGACTTGCCTTGCCCAAAGACTACTTGCTGCCTGTAGGTGTTCTTGTTTTGTTTTGGTTTTTTTTTTGAAGTCTGTGATTTAGCATTCACTACAGACACAGGCCATCCATTTTCCACTTGCCATGGATCCTTCTGCATACTGAAACCAACATCTGCATTTTCATTTATTTCTTTGTGAAGGTCCTTACCATTCAGGCAGCAGACAGTTACTTGTGTGCTAGGCAGCCTTAAGACGCATAAAGCAAGTAAAGATGCTGGGCTCATTCACTCACTGACTGATGCATGCCACTGCAATGCAACAGGCAACTTAAGTCAGAAAGCTTCACTGCTGAAGAAATTTCCTTGTCATGCACTCAGGTTGTGGATGTCTCCTGAACTCTGATTGACACATAGTTACATGCTGCTGCCTTTGTTGTCTTTTATTTGTGGATATGTCTGTTTCTTAGGAAAAATATACAAAGGAAGAGATGAGTAAGGAGAGTAGAAAGTTTAAACTTTGGGGGTCTCTCTTGAGAAAGAGAGGAGCAATTTATTCTGCATTAAGAAAATGTTAGAAAGTAGAAAACAAATACAATAAGAGTCTGTCCTCCAGAGGTCCTTGAAAAGTGTCTTTAAGAGAAAAATACCTATGACAAACATAAGCTGCAAGACTTTAATGCATTATCTGTCTTTTTTTAAGTCCAGGTGAAGGACTCCCTTTCTGTGTAGTTACAGTCTCAGAGACATTGTCCAACATAGCTAACTGTTCTAAGAACCTGGCAATTTTTGAGACTTCCCTGTCTGTGTGTTAAACACTTTCTCTTATCCCATGTACAATAACATATTAAAATTAAGAGTATAATAACAAAACCTTCACAAGTTGTATTTTTTAAGCTGAAATACATTCATCATAAGAGCACTTTAAAGGCATAAAGCGATGTTAAATCTTTAAAGCAATTTTAAAAAAGCACAACATTACAATACCATGTCTCATGCTCATGATATTTTAGATTTTGAGATATTTAATGAAATTAATGGCTGGTCTTTAAGAGATTTTAGGGAGCTACAGCTCCTTCCCCTTCTCTTTGCAAGTAATATTTCCTTAAGAATAAACCATAAAATATTTTCAATGTCACCAAGTAGTCCTTATGAAACATTTCTTTTGAAATACTTGACAGCCAGATCCTAGCATCATCTACTTGGTTTCATCCCCTGGATTTTCTATACTACAGTTTAAGCTTCTTCTATTTCAATCTGCTCTGACTGTCACAGCATTTTTGAACTTTAAGTCTGAGACAGTGATTTGTCATTCTGAAGTCTGGTCTGCCTACAGGCATTTCATGTACCTAATCTTGATTCAGAATTACTTATTTAGGCCTGCTGCATTAGCTATGATTTGACAAGGGGCAATGGTAGAAGCTGGGTTTTTGACATGTTCTAGTTTCTATTGGTATGATATAGCAATGGCAAAAATCATTGAAATACAAAATGAAATACAAAAAGACAATGAAATACAAATGGGCAAAACATCTGATTTCAAACTGGGATTAACAAAATGGATTTACTTTGCTACAGACAATAATTCTTTACAGGCTTGGACCAGCTTTCTGATTTTTAAAACAAATCTTTACATTGTGCTTTATGTAAATCTCATTGAAATTTCTGTGATTTTATATAAGTAAGGACCAATACCTTTGGCAAATGATCATTTAGAGATACAGGAATTCCCCAAAACAAATAATGTAGGGCATTTTCAGAAGATAATGCAAACCATTGGAAAGCATTTTAGTGCAAGCAATGCAGTAATGCATTGATAGGGTCTTGACGTCTGGATAAGTACACTACAACATGAAAAATCAGAGGTTGCTTAAATATCAAGGATTTTGCAGAAAGGAAATAAAAGTGTCCAGAAAGACATACTACTGCAGTTGAACACTCTCTAGGAGACTTTTAAAATAACAACAGCAGCAAAGATCAAAGCAACATGCCTGGACACTAGCATCCTAGCATTTGTGTATATAGTGTTGATGGCTGAACTTCAGTCTGATGGCTCTAAAGTCAGATTAAATGCTGAGGTGTGTGTGGAGGTAATTTCAGAGACATTGTTGTAGGCACCAGGGCATTACCCACTGCATGCAATTCCTTGGACCCTAAAATATACCTTCAAAGTAGTGTTTCAAAAGAGCATTATAGAAGATGAAACTTTAGATTTTTTCCAAACAGAAAAAGACTTTGAGAAACCATATTAGTCCATTTTTCTGATTATTCATTTCTCTGTACATTACCGCTTGCATTCCCTGTACCTTGGGCCCTCCCAGTTTTTGTGAATGCATCCCTCAACTGCCCAAGCCTGGACACAGAGTCCCTTTTGTCAAAGAGTTGTCAGTGGCATCACTTTGCTTCACAAGGTTTTACCAATGCAAGTGATGAATTTCTAGGGGACATTCCCCAGTTTGTCCCCAGGAAATGACACTCACAGGTTAGAATAGAATAGAATAGAATAGAATAGAAAAGAATAATTCAGTTTGAAGAGACATAAACTGATCACCTAATCCAATTGTCCTAGTGCAGTTTTTTGGCAAACTGGGAAGTTTCCACAAGTCCCTGATTGGTTCAGGAACCATCTGAAGCTGGATTATCAGGAACTATTCTCCCTGGATGATAAAAACCAAATAAGCCTGCTGTGTGATGCTGTTCCTCGTTCTTCTCCAGAAACACCTAAAGGTTACTTGTATATCCTAATCAATCAAGTTGGATGTGCCTATATAATCACTGTTATTCAGCACATTACAGAAAGATACTTGCCTCACCTTAAGGTAGGTGTTGCAGGTCAGGAGGCCTCATCATGATTTGTAAAATTCTCTATGGCTTCCAGGCAAGGGGATAAGCATTCTCTTCCTTGCATGTAAGCAAAGTAAAACAGGTAATTGCTTTGCTATACTAATGATGGAGTTTAAAAATACTAGTATGATTTTTAAAATTTTTTCTATTGTATTTTATTTGCTTTATTTGTTCTGAAAATATCAGTTAACTGCACACTTAGGACACAGCTTTTTTTGGAATAACGTGAGGTAATGAGGAATAAAATCCTATATACCTACTTTCAGCTTTCTCCAAAACAGTGAAAGTTTTACTTCTATATTTGTGATAGGGCAAACAGTATCACCAAAGTCTTTGATAGTCTCAGGCTCTTTTCTGAGGTAAGATAAGTTGGTATCTATGGGATGAAAAGACTTAGAGGCAAAAAATTAGCTATAGAGTCATATTTTTTTCATAACAAACCAAATGGGAATTCTGTCCACAGAAGAGAAAAATGAGTTCTGAAAGATATCAAATCCAATAGCATGGAAATGGATGAGAAGATAGGATGTTCTCATGCTGATTTTTCCTCTCCTCTTTGATGGGTTGTACAGATGTTTCCTAGTGTTTGCTACTGCAGAGATGACCCATGTTGGAGAACTCTGCCCTGTCTGTGGGAATGGTCACCACTGCCAACTCTGCTGCTAATGCAGACAATGCTTTCATTACCTTTCTAAATATACACTCACATGTCAAATCCTGCAACATGAGCAGTTTATGCAATGAAACAATGTTGGCAGAGATGAAATTGTATGTTTGTCCCCTGGCATCACAGTAAGAAAACTGAAACTTCATTTACAGTCTGTCCTGACCACTCTCAAGGATGGCCCAAGGCATTAATGAAGGATGCTTTCCTGACAGACACTTGCCCAGAAGAGGACCATCCTCCATATTTTAAAGACCCATGCGCTGTCAGCTTTGTCAGCTATCAGAAAATGATACAATTTATGTGGATTGCAAAAAGGGAATTGTGATATTCTATAATGGATGGAGGAATGTGCTTCATTTGTAAGAGAGAAGCAACTTTTACTAACACAGTGAGTTAAAAAAGCTCAATGGTAAATGCCAGAGTGTTTTAACATGATTCAGTATCAAGGTACAGTTCATTTAGTTACTGCAGAGAAGCCAGGGACAGCTAAACTGTTAGGGAGACCTTCCCAATGATTCATGAGCTTCAGAAAGGACTGCTTTTTGAAAGGACTACTTTCTAAACTCTTTCTCACATAGTGGCCTAGTGGTGGTTGGCTCCATGCCCAATCCCAGACTTGGTCAATGGTTTATGTCAAAAGAATTATATATAAAAAATTCAGTGCTTTATATCAGTCACCTAAGATTTCAAAGCTTAGCATGCTAGTCATCACCGACCAAGAACCTTTGGTGGAAAGGAATCTTTCAACCTTGACATGTAATGTTGAGAGATAACCTTGTCCCTACTAGAGGGAGCCCACAGCTGTAAGGAGAGCACAATGGGGCCTGGGATGTCCACTATGTAGGAAGTGAGATGATTGACTTACAGCCATATTTTCTTATTAGCAAGACATGTGGGGCACCCTTAGAGACAGTGCTTGACTACCATATTGCCATTCAACCCCCAAAGTCTAGAGTAAGCTGGACAAGGCCATCACAACTCCCACTGATGGTTATGACTTAACCATGGGGAAGACAAACACCAACACATGTATATACAAAATTAAGGGTAAATATTTCACAAATGACGAAAATGCCTGTCAATTCCCTTTATTCTCAAAAAGAGAGATAAGTACAGTATTAGCAGATTGAACAGGCAGAATTTTCTCATGGTAATTTTGTTTTATTGAAGAAGAGACTTTGAATTATGGCTAAATTCTTTTGAACTTGGAAAACTGAGCCACCGCTTGGTAGCTTTGTCTTTTCCAGCCCTATAGTAAGCAAACCTCTTCATTATCCTATATTTGTAAGATTGCTAAGACTTTTGAAATGGCAATCTTAATGCACCTTGTTCTGCATATGAAAAAAACTGCTTTTCATCTTTTCATATGTTAGAAAGCACTAATTAATCACTTTTGTTATTGTCTTACAAATTAGAGAGGAGATCATAGGAAGTTTCATGCAAGCAGTAATTTAGGTCCAACTTATCTTCATTTAAAAAGAAACTCCAGGACAAAGATGTCACACAGGAAAACTGAAGGTTCTTTTTTAAAGATTTGATGCATTATTAAAAAAAAATACAGTTTTTGGAAACCTAAGTTACCTCATTATCTTAGAAAATGAATTACAGCTGTTGTACATTACAGACTGCATCCATGAAAAACCTAGTGAATGCTGTTACAGTCTGTCATTCTTTGCCACACGCAAAGTCTTCATGAAAATTCACGGTATTTGTTGCGGTTTTTTCTCACTATTTTGGGAATAACCTTAAAATATATGAAATCAAAAAGTGGAACAAATCACTGATTCAACAACATAAATAGCAAATATATTTTTATTAAAATTTTCTTTAAATGAGTTTACATTCTGAAGTTAAACTGCTTAATTTCAGCCCAGCATTTGGATTCACTGAGACAATTTCCACTTGTGTGAATGCACACCTGTTTACTGCTGCAAGATAAAAAATGTTTGTTTCATCACATCAAACTGTAAAACAGCTGAACTTGTGTAGCCATCAGTATGGCTACGGTAGGAGTCTTGAGACCATTGAACCTGCTTGAAGGTAGAAACAGGACAGCTTTTAGATTTTCAAAGGCTTAGGCTAGATCATACCTACTTGAGATACAGTTTATTCTCCCTATATTTGTCAAGAGATGACCTATTAAAGGTGATTTACCCTTTTGAGAAAGCCATGGACTATTATTTCATATAATTGACCCCTTGGTTCCTTGATCTTAGCATGAATGGACTGCAAAAGTCATTCCTTTGACACTGCAGAGTCAGGAAAATTTAAGGGTACAATGTAATTTCCCTGGCTTTTTAATTTTTTTAAACAGTGGATATTTGTCTGATGTTTTGGTTACTGAACTGATGTGTTATCAACCAAGAATACAATTCTATTAATATGAATTTCTATGACAATAGTGTACCAAGTACTTTTGTGTTTGTTTTAATGATGAACAATAAAGATAATTTTTTTTGTTGTTGTTTTCAAAGTTCTTTTAGCAAATGAAGAAAGAATGTTAAGGAATATATTTTCATTTTAGAAGGAGTAAAATAATTGCAGTCACTGATTTAATTCCTGGGGACATGCTCAGAAAATAATGATTTTACGTTGTTTTGATTATTGTTGCTATTAAGGCAGAAGTCACATTCTGAACATTTAAAATGAAACAAGGGTCCACACCCCAAGTTTCATTTCAAAGATTATCAGTTTTACTTGACAGAAGACAATGAAATATTATATTCATTTCCCCCATTTCACACAGCGGAAATAGGCTAAATGCAGTGACCAAGAGGTAATGGAAAGAAGCTTCACTCTTTCCCAGCTTGGTGATGTCTACAAAATAACCGAGGGCGCACTCAATTCCTTTGTGCAGATCATCAATAAAATTATTAAACAGAACTGGTCCCAGTGCTGAGCCATGGGGGACCTCCCTTATGACTGAGCTGGAGGTGACACCACTCACCACCATTTTCTGGGGCAGGACATCCAGTCAGTTTTTTATACAGCAAAGAGTGCACCTGTCCAAGCCATAAGCAGCCATAAGTTGCTCCAGGAGAATGCTGTGAGAAATGGTCAAAGGCTTTACTAAAGTCTAGGTAGGTAACACCCACAGTCTTTCCCTGGGTGACCCAAAAAAACAGGTCACCTGGTTATAGGACATGAGATTGATCAAGTGGGACCTACCTGCTGCCTAGGCCTAGTTCCCTGGTTGTCCTGCACAAAATGATCCTCAACATGATCTGCTCCATGACCTTCTACGGCACTGAGGTCAGGCTGTAATTCACTGGATCTTCCTTCTGATCCTTCTTACAGATGAAGCTTCACATTTGCTGATCTCACCTTGGATAAATGACTGAAAATAGCTGGACAAGCTCTTCTGTCAGCTCCCTCAGTACCCTCGGGTGGATCCCATCCAGTCCCATAAACTTGGGTTTATGTAAGGGCCATAACATTACACTGTACACTGACCATTCCCTCCCACATTATGAGAGCTTCGTTCTCCTCATCTCTGTCTTCCAGCTTAGGGGCTTGGATGCCCTGAGGACAACTGGTCTTGCTCCTAAAGACTGAGGCAAAGTAGGCATTAACTACCTCAGCCTTTTCCTCATCTTGTCGCTGCATTACTCTCTGAATCCAATAACAAATGGGGACTCTTAAGGGATAAATTAATAATAGCAATTTTTTATAAAGTGTTGGAAAGAGAACATGTGAAGATGGTAAGATTCATTATTCCTGTTATACAAATCAGCAAACTGAGGGAAAGGATGTGCTTTCTATTGTCCAAGTTTACTCAGCGGGTCACAGATGACACCTAGACTTTTAGCACCCAAAGCCTAAATTTCAGAAATAGAGAGGTTTAGTTTTAGCTAATAGGTGGAGGCAATATAATCAGATTATGAACTCTGGAAATTAAACCAAAGCAAAACACTTGTTTTAGTAATGTCATCCATACCTGCGCAGGTCTCCTGTACTGCACAACGGCTGTAAAAATGAAATAAAACCTACCTCCTAGGACTGTGTGGTACATGAGCATATGACATATTTAATGAGCAAACATTCAGTTTAGACTTGGAGGTGACATATTGGACTGATCATGGCACAAGCTAGACTCAGTGACCCTGAAGGGTCCCTTCCAACTCAGCATATTCTATGATTCTATGACTATATTTTTTCATTAAAGTTGCTGTCTCATGTTTTCTTCCTTGTTAAAAAACAACCTTGTTAGAGAACCAGACATAAACGACACCATTTTACCACATTTTGGTAGCAGTTCTGCCAAACACCTTTTCTTCAGCACTGCACCTCTATGTATATCAAGGAATGCAGAAAGGTATCTACTCTCAGCAAAACACTTGGCTTTCTTCTCTTGCTCCTCACCTAGAATTTACATGTATGTATTGCATGTGGATTCCACTTTAGGTTAAATCTATCTTTTTTTTTCTGTAATTAAAGATGCAGTGTGCACTCTCTCCAGGAGAGTTCCTTTGTGTTCACTCTTCTCTAAGTTTTTGTTCATGAAAATGCAATAAAAATATTGAGCTTAATTCTATATTTTCCTTGATGCATGAGAAACTTTTTAAACTTTTTTTCCTAGTGGCATCTTTTTTATAAAATTAACACATAGTTTGTCCTGTTCTCTGTGTTGTAGATTAATGAATCCATGTGGTGATGTCATTTCCAATTTGTGTGGGAAAATGCATCCCCTGATTACTCTGATTATGAGAGTGGTTATAAATCAAATCATTCACTTTTGCTTTCTTCTGTAATAGCTGTAATTTTTAAGATGTGAACATCATGACCTGTTTTCCAGGTCTTCATTCATATTATCAAAAGAGTGAATCTTTTCTGAATCACTTGAAAATCTTCCTCAGAAGAAAAGCTAAAGTTTTTCACAAAGCAGACTCCTTTCTAGTTTTTTTTTTACCGTTTTCCAGTTACTTTTCTTCTGTTATAAAGAGTAAAATATTAATAATCTATAATGACCTGTGCCAGATATGCGTACTTTAGGGAAAAATTTCAAGACCGTTAGATTCTAAAGGAAGACTAAACAGTTATCTTGATCTAGGCTAAACTTATGTTTAATCTTGAAATTTGAAACTAAATACAAAAACACATTCCTCCTTTCTCACATTTGAATCTTTAAATAAAGGAGGGGTCTTCCTGGAGCACAGAGAGAAAAAAAATATTGTCTTACTGCAAGACTTACTCTTCTGTGGTTTATATTTTACATAAGTGATCTACAGTGAGTGATGCAACTCTAGGTAAACTTTCATGACTCAGATTTAATGGTAGAGGTACCAACAATCTTCATCTATGTTGACCTCCAATAAAATACACAGAAAAGAGCAGCAATTGTTACATTAAGAATAAGAAGTTTCTTTTCTGTTTTCTGTGAGTTTGTGCTTCTGTTATTTTATTTTAATTCAGTTAAGACAGGCTGTTAAAAAGCTCTAGATGTCTTTTACAAGGTTATGTCAATACATCTGAAGGCATTATCCAAACTTTCCAGATTGTTTAGGAATAAAAGGGTATGAGATGTGTTAAACTAAATCATGTAACAGGATATAGGTTTCCTTCTACACTAGATCATCAGCACTGCATGATTTTATATTTCATTAGACTGGCTGTATGCTGGAAATATTAAGGTCATTTTCCTTTTCCAATTCATGTTCAACATTCACACCTTACTGAATTCTGGAATTTCTCTAGGTGAGAGCCTACAAGTTTGAAGTAGCATTTACCCCTCCAGTGAATATTGGTGGCTATGATCTGTTCCATGAGAAATGCAGGAACTTTCTAAACATTGACATTTTTTATCTTAAACTTTACATCTTTTCTGCCCTGCTTAAGTTTACAAATTTTCATTATTGAGGTGCCTTGAAGTAGAACTAATGGCTTCTCTTCAGAAGTTAACCAGAAAAAAAAGGCTGAAACGAGAACATACTAATGAGTGTAGACTATATAAGCATTTCCACATTGCACTTTTGTTAAAGAGGATTTTTCTTGTTTTAAAAATCTTTCTTTCTTTCCCAATGAACAGAAAAATAAGATGGATGCCACACCTGGTTCCCTTTGTTCATATTGCAATTTACTGCCTTCATAGGACTAAGAGTTGTGCAGGAACATTGTTTTGCTATGTACCAGGCAAAAAAAGAGCATTAACACTATTCACAGAAAATAAAGTATCATTTACTAAAGCACAGGTAATTATAATAAATGTTGCTAAATTTTGATAGCACACTTTGTCTGAGAAGACCCACATATACTCTACTGAAATATTTTTATACAACAAGTTATATATTTAATTAGTACTTAAAGCAGTGTTCAGAGAGTTTTCCTTTCATTTCTTCCAACTGGGTTGAAATAAATGTCTTAGTTAAATGAATTTTTGAGATAAATCAAAATTTCATCTCTCCAGATAAGAAGCAATGAATGGCTGCATTCAAGAGATATTGAGGTGCTGATGCATGTCCAAAGAAGAGCAATGAAGCTGATGAAGGGCACATCTCTTATGAAAGAGGCAGAGAGAATTGTAGTGAGGACATTCTCCTCCTGAAGAAGAGAAGGCTCAGAAGTGCCAATCTGTAGTGAAATCAAATAGACACATGACAGCATGCATGTCTGGAAAACACTTTTGAAGGATGCACTTAAAAGCTAGTCTACATTCCAGCAGCATACCAACCTAATTTTTGAGGTGATCAGATTCTTTGTCATCTTCAGAGAACTGTCAGAGCTTACCTCTGAAAAGGAGACTTATTTTGGAAATGCATTTCAGGACTTCCTGCTTCTAGAGGTGCTGAAGGTAACGGTCAGCTTTTCTGAAACATAAGATAAAATAGCAATCATTTCTGGCGAGCATAGCATTTCATCCACCTATTCTTAAGTAGGATATCAGTCTGAAAGTTTCTGTAATCTACAGTTGAAACCAACAAGACAAACAAATGGTGTAAGAAAATATATGGTTTCTATTGTAGGTCTGTCCTCATACTGGTACCATTGTATAAGATAATAAACCAGTAAGAATAACCTAGTTCTTATGATTTAACTGAAGGATGTCCCCAAGTGATAGGGGAAAGAAATTCTGATTATTCTAATTGTCTAAAGAACTTATGGTGTAGATTTTACAATACTACAGGGTTTCTAATAGTAGAGGAGGTTTTTTTTTCATAGATTTTCAATTACGCCAAAACATCAAATATGTCTATAAAACAATGTTTTTACAGTTAAAATTTTAATGCATTTCTTATTGAACATAATTGGGAAAAAAGAAAAAAAGAAAAAAATGAACCAAAATCACTCTGTTAATCGATCCGAAGGGAATAGTGAAAAAACCATTAAATTTATATTTCTACTGTAATATACTACTTGAACACTAAACCATTCTTCTTCAAGCTGTTGTTTTCCTTAAAACAATAATATATTTTTCTTTTGACATCTTTATGCTTTCACAAAAGTACTTTTATATACACATAAATTGGTAGTGACTACAGAAAAAAACATATTTAATACAAAAACCGCTCTTACAAGTTCAAGTTCAAATAAAAATTAGTAAAAAACTTGTCATATTGAGTGTTTCACTCTGTCCTTTGTTTTTTTCCTCAGGTCATGACATTTGTATTTGCTTTACCAAAAAACTTGTAAATCTCCTGCCAGCTCACAAAGAATGAATACACTGCTGTATTCATAGCTCTGTTTCATTGTAAAAGGAAGATCTGGAAAATTTAAGAATAAAACTGATGTTACGAGTGATTGTCAGAAGCCCGTGGTTGTTTTATATCTCACTCCTCTTTCCTGTGTATGCAGATACTGTTGTGCAGTAACTTTTCTCCTTCTATAATCTGCTATTCGTAGATTGTGATGGAAAATAAACGCAAATGGTTTGAGCTGTCCAGAATGAAAACAGCAAGGCTAACTTGAAAAGGCTTCTTGCAGGATTTCAAACTGGAGTACAAGACAAGGTACAATATTCAGACCTTATTAAACCAAGGCTTTTTTACGTTTACTCACCTTCAAGAAAATGGAGTTGAGGCCAAACAACTCAATTGCCAATGTTATCATGCTCTCCAGATCACCCTGGATGTTTTGGCTTCCCCATCAAATCTTAACTAGGAAATTCTCCCAGCAAAATATGAGTTCTACAATGCCATATAGCAATAGTAGAGAACTTATTTCCCCTATCACTTACATTATATAAGTCAGTAAATAGAGACACCAGCAGCCTCTGCGTCACTTGTCAAATTACTTTGGGACTGGGGACAGATCCCAGATTATCAAGACCCTGCTGTACTGCTACATGAAATCTTATCCTTCTTTTCCGTCAATATGTGTTTCCAGAGAAAGTTATGCTGATGGAAATATTGCTAGATGCAAGTTTTTAGATAATATATATTTTATTTTTTGAAAGAGTTTCACCTACCAAAGCCTATGATAAAGTATGTATCTGAAGGCTACAGAGTTTTGTAAACTATTTGTAGATGGCTCTGTGAAGATGTGCTCTGTCAATAAGAAATATCAGTGTGGTGAAACTGGAGCAGCTCTGATATTACTTCAGCTGTGTATTTCTCCAGCTGAGGATAGATGGGGTTGATCTCAGCTATACTGGCAATCTCCCAGCCCTGTAAAAGAAAAAAAAATGATTGTGGGAAGTGTTGGGAGTGTGAAATACAGTGGAAATGGCTCATGATTAGACTGGATAGCCAATCTAAGAGGAAGCAAAATTTTCCGTGAGAAACCAGTCTTTGAGCTACTCCGTCTCTCTTGTTTGTACAGTTCTTTTGAGCAGCAGAATCTGTAAACAGAATAGCAACATGCTGCAGTAAGATGCAGGGTATACAGAAATTTGCACAAGGATAAAGTTGTTCCTTGGTTGATTGCTTGTGCAGGAAAGGTGTGGCCCAGTAACCTTGCAGATCCTTACAGTGGTCTTCAACAGATCAAAGAGCACATCCACATTTTAAAGGATTTCTCTCTCTTTGGGGATTACCAAAACTTTTGTTAAACAGATTTGATAATGTCACTTAAAATAGAAGGATTTATTAGGCTTCCAGTCTCTTATTACTTATAGCCTCTTTCATAAAAGATATACCTAGCTTTTTCCTTCGAAATGCAAACAAGGTTATTGAAGACAACAGTGAAATATTTAAGCAGACAACTATTAAAATCTTTTCACTGCCATAAAAAATCCAGAGATTCTTTCCTGACACAGCTGAATAGTTATTAATCTCATCTAACTGCTGTTTCTTCTTTCATCCATTTCAAACCTGGAAATTATAATTATCAGAGATCATCAATGCAATGTAGGAAGGAAAACAGGGACAACAAAAATGATATGAAACAGAGCAGATACTAAACGTCACAGATATGAAGAGGCAGGTTCCTCAATATTCCTCCTCCTCCCTCAAACTAAAAGTCAGTGGTTGGAAACAAAATAGAAAAAACACCTGTCTGTGGAGATGAGGGAGAGGAACTGCTGCTGCTTGCTGACAAACAAATGAGCAGCCATTTTATTGCTTGATCCCATGGACATGGGAAGTGTCAGAGATAAACCCTGCCTGGAAGGGGACTGCTCTGTTTGATCACTGAAAACCCAATTGCTGATCTGCCATGAACATAATAATCAAGCTATCAAAGTCAAATATAAGTCATACTAGTCTTGAAGTGATTGATAAATACATGTGATTTTCCTGATAGTGTGAGGAAGAGTTTTTACCAGTTTAAGAACAATGTAAGATATCACACAAAAAAAGGTTGCATTTATGTTAACTTCTCTTAGAGCAATAAAGCTGATTTTTACCTGATCTCTTTGGAGGTCTTTTTTGGCATCATTAAAATTTCAGTCAATTAATTCCCTTTCATTTAGACTAAATAAATAAATAAATAAATAAAATGAGGATTTAATTACTTCTAAATCCTGAGTTCCTAAGAAATACCTTGAGTCCTGTTCTTCTGTCAGTGCTTTTCGCTTGTAATTGTTCAATAAGCAAAAGTGTCTGGTCACTTAGGAACAATATCATAAAAACAATCACAGCAGCCTGCTAAAATCTCTTATTAAATTTCATAAAATTTTAGTCTCCTACATGTTTTCTTGGAGAAGTTACACAGAACAGTGAGATACCATCGTATCTCACAGATACCTCCCCCATGGTTTTATAAATTAAGTGTTATCTCATGCTGCTTTAAAACCCCAGATTAAATAAATAAATAAAAATCGGAACAATTACTATTCTATGCTATCCAGCAACACTTGGAACTTTGCCCTTTATCTTGAGAAAGAAAAAGTCATATGAGGTGCACAAATAATTTACAAGATTTTCAAGGTTGTTCTCTGATGCAGTTCATGGCACCTGAGAATACAGGTTTGAGACTTAAAAATTCTGAGTAGCTTATTTGGAAAGGAAGCAATCTACAAAATTATAGGAATTAATCCAAAGGATATGCTGCTCATTAGAGTTTTAAGAGGTTGCAGTTTCAAAGCTTTTCATGCTCAGTTGTTTCAAATCACCCACGTTTACATCTAAAATATTCATGGTCTGTGGATCTCCAATGGGATAGTACACACTAAGAATCTGACATAAACTTCAGTGTGAGAATTTTATGTATTTAGGTAGTTGAAAAAATATGGCTCAATATTCTCCAAAGTGTGGCTCTGTGAATTAATACTGCCAGAAATGGTAACATCCATATTGGAAAGAGTAAGAAATACTCCTTGTAACATTACACACCAGCAAGGAAACCAATCTAGTTAATTCATACCATGTGATATGACTAGAAATATTTTTCAATGATTTGGAGATTCATATTTTTGATCTGTAGTTTGTAGAAGTAAAAATAATACCTACCTGTTAAGAAAAGACTGGCCTTTCACAGCTAGTCTACACACACTTAATATAAAAAGAGTGGGTCATTCAGCTGTTATTTACAAACTCACTCCATAGAGGTTACAGTGATTTATATGGGTAGAAAATCTTATCTGCAATACTATTCTGGAAAAAAAAAGTTTTAGAGTGGTATTAATATGATAATATGATGCAGAAACTTCATCAAAAGTAGTGTTAACTAATTCTAGCACTAGTCACTCATCATTAGTTCATGCACTGCAATAATCTGTTCCAGAATCAACAAATCCTATTTTCTGTTATTTTCTCTGTTTTTAAAGGAGACCCATTTCTAACACTCTTTTAATAAAATGAAAATGAATCCCTGTTATTTCATAGATTAGAAAATTTAAATCAATTTTCATTTTATTCAAAAAACTTGGAAAAAATTTATGTTCCTATTATGTTGCTGCCAGAGTCTGGCACAAGTTTATTATATCTCATATTCCTGCCTTTTATCTGTAGTTGTTTCCTCAACTGGATGAGAGTGCATTCATGTTCTTTTTAGTGTTTTAGCATTTCAGTCACCTTTTTTACTTAATAATAGAATTTAGGTCATCATTCCAAATTATTTATTGTATAATTTTTAAGTTTCATCTTGCCTGGCCATAAATGACATCATAAGCGATAGAGTATCTTATAGCCGTGTCTTATAGTTTTATGTTACTTAAAATACCACTGTAAAGTTGTGCCTTGAAAATGTTTGCACATTTGTTTAAAAACTTCTAAATTACTCATATTATTAGCTCAAAATTCTTGATGGGCTGAGATCACAATGTCCTATAAAATAATGCATATTGGTGTAGAAAATATCAGATAGAGAAGCAGGTATACACAGTTTGTCTTTGGTAGACACTAAGAATCTTCCCTTTTTAAAAATCTGGTTAAAGATAGAGAAAGTTATGCTAGCTTCAGAAGAACTGAGAGTTTAAGGAAGCTGCAGGAATCAAGGAGCAACCAAGAAGAGGATGTTCAAGAGGAAATAAAGGGAATAATGACATTTTGCAGAATTTCTAGCTATGGATACAATTTCAGAATTCCCAAACACTTCAATATTTAAGACCAAACCCTTCCAGGAGTAAATCAGTGCAGTTTCACTGAATTAATTTGAGCTACACTGAAAGAGTTTTTAAAGTCAATTTAAAGCAAATACCCCTGTAGCCCTCCAATATTATCAGCCCTCTATTCCCTTGTCATGTCTATCTATTAACGCTGTATAGATACTGCTTTAGCTAATCTTCATGCATATTTAAATAAACTGTGAAAATCTAAGTTGCATTGGAAAGCAACCAAGTCCAGAGTTATCTTTTGGGCTTTTATCTTGCCACGATGTGATTCTTGCTTGAAGAATTCAAATTACTTTCCTGTATTTCAAGTATACACAAACAGATTAAAAATAAACAAATATGTACATGTACACCTCAGGGGACAAAAAGACCAATCTAAAGAAAAGAATGAAGTTTCAAGGCATGCAACTGCCTCAACACTTTTAGAAAGTCTTTGATTCTCACAGAATTGAGATGTGTCAGCTGCACAGAGCTGCCATCACTGAGGATGGCAAAGCACCTGGAGATCTAGTCAAGCCCTGGGTCAAAGAAAGGCCACCTACACTAAGTTCTCTTGAACAATGTTTGGGTTTTAAATATGCCTGAGGATGGAGGCTCCACAATCTCTCTGGGCAAACTGCACCAGTGTTCAAACATCCCCACAGGAAAAACATTTTCTTATTTAAGTGCAATTACTTATATTTCAATAATTATCTAATGCCTCTAATCCCTAAATCCCGAGGAAAGCCTGGCACTACTTTATATATGCCCATTCTTCAAGTACTTACACAAATGGATAAGTTCTCCCTCTGAGCCGTCTTTTCACCAAGCTGAACAGTTCCAGACCTCTCAGCCTGTCATAATAACAGACATGTTCTTGTCCCTTTACCATGTTTGTGACTGCTGGATTGATTTCAATATGTTCATGTTTCTTGTACTGGGAAGCCTGGAACTGGACACAGCACTCCGGGAGTGGCCTCACCAGTGCTGGACAGAGGGGAAGGATGACCTCCACCTTCTGGCAATGGTGCTCCTAATGCAGCCCATGAGGTTGTTGGCTGTCTTTGATGCAAGGGCACCTTACTTGCTCTTGTTCGTCTTCCTGGCCTCAAAAGAAACCTCAGGTCCTTACTGTCCAATTGGCCTTCAGCACTTTTTTTTGCATTGGTCTTTCTTTCGCTGCTGATGTAGCTACAGCAGCCTATCTTGTAGCCTTTTATATTCTTCACCCAACCTAAATTGGATGAAGTTTGTCTTTCTCATCTCCCTCTCTGCATCTTCAAGCAACATCTATATTTCTCCTGGGTCATCCCACCCTGCTTCTCATTCTCATATGACTCATTTTTTGCTGGAATTTTGTCAGCAGATTCTTGATCATCCACATAGGCCTCCTGTTACCTTTTTTGATTTCCTGAATTTCCCCATTCAAACTCAAGAATAGAGTAGATCAATACTGAACTTGGAGGACACGATAATTGTAAATCAAACAATATCTCCTGAACCACTCCACTCCATTCATGTTTCCCACTGGATTCTTCTAAGTGGTTCCCTGCCTAAGTCTTGTCCTCTGCAGTCTGGGATTGTGATCTTGCTTTTCACCCTGCTCCTTCCTCTCAGAAACTTGTACTCTACCAACTCATGGTCACTGGAGCTGAAGGATTCCCTTGCTTCTGATGTAATTAGTCCACATGCTTAGTCCTTCTCTTCTTTTGATTTGGCATGTTTCTTGGGTAGGTGGGCTTTGTGTCACAATCTCCCCCTGTTGGAATTATCTTTCACCCAGTTAGAGCTGATTTCAACACAATTAATGAGTTGGCTTTCCTTGTGGCCTGTAAATTCTGTATTCTTTGTGTCCATTATCAGTTATATGCTGGTCTAAATTTATAAAAGTTCTCTAAAATGGAAGTTTAATTGAAGAAATAAGGATACATTTGATCTATACAGTAGGGCAAATAAGGTCATCCTCCTTAATAAAACAGCTCATCACCTGCTGTCACCTCTTATGTTCATGTGTAGAGCCCTACAATCTACTTTTCTGACTGCAAGCAGAAAAAAACAAACGTCCTTATCCACTTCTAATCACAGCTGCTCAAATTGATTCACAAATTAAATAATTCAGTTGGAAAATACTGGTCTTTGTCAGGTAATTTGAGAATATATGGTATTGATGAAATCATTTTGGATTATATTTTTGATGATTCTCTTGCTGGAATATTCTCAGGAAGAGCTAATTTCTTCAAACATAGGTTAGTCACTGAATGACTAATTTGATTAATGTTTAATAGTTATTCTTTTATTGAAAATTTAGTTTTTCCATATATTGTACTTCTCAAATACAAAATTTTAATATCTAGTGATAATTTAGAGATAAATTTTTCACAGCAGGTTCACATGTAGGATATGCCCAAAAGTAGTTGAAAAAGCTTCCTAATGTAAAATATGCATGGATTTAAAGCTATTGATTAGATGAAGACACCAATTAAATACTCAGCAGTTACATTAAGGCTGCAGATACTTGTCGGTGCTATGTAGACTGGTAAGTCCTAGAGATAAAGGGAAAAATGCAAAAAAAATAGGAAAAAGAAGACTATATTTTTTTATTGCTATTTTCTTTTTTATAAGTCAAAAATTACTATTTCTTAATGTAAAGATGAGAGGGTCATTGGAGAAGGCAAGAGCGTATGATACATTTTCAAACCAATATTCTGTCTTGAGACAAAATAGGTAAGCAATAACTCTTTCTATGTTGCAATGCAGACAGCAACCTATTACATTGGGGAAGAGCTGTGGTACCTTTGTTCTAAGAGCAGGAACCACTAAATAGTTGCTCTAGTGAAAAATAAAGAGACGATTATGCTTATTTCTGATTTGAATTAGGTAGCAATTGAAAAATCAATTCTGTTTTCTACTCTCTTAATCACGAAGCAGTACATCAGAACCAAACAGTGTAGACAACTTCTGAAAACTTTAGCTCTCAAATCCAGGTTTGCACTGGGGGTTTGTGCTGTGACTTGTTTAGAGATTAAATAATACGGGAAAATTTCCCTATATTTTATATCCCTCAGTCACAGTAATGTTAAAAAATGTGCCAAAATTTTCACTTTAATTTAACTATATGACAAGGAAAAGCAAATTTTTTTCCTTATTCTGATACACCTGTGTTATCTTTCATCAGTCTTTGATAAACATAATGTCTACTGAAGAATATAAACAACTCATGGACGGTTCATATACTCGTGATTGTCACTTTTTTTTTTTTTTTTCTTTTTATAAAAGTATCTCCTCATTTTGCAACAGCATACTACAAGTTGGGGGTTTTTTTATCTTTCTCTTTTGTGCTAACACTTTTGTATTACCTCAGATACAAAAATGCACATATCCCTGTCCAAATGACTATTATTTTACTACTAAATTGGGACCTTATTTCCAATTACTGGGTGTGCTACCAGTGTTGTTGCTATTGATTTAAGAAAAGTAACATTTACTAAAACTTCCTTTCTTTTAAAGCAGAAACTGTTTAATCTGATAAGACTGGAGTACAAAGTGATTTTATGTGAAAAATTAATTCTTTCAATATGACTGACCTTCCTCAATTCAGTCAATATACCTTTAGTAGTAAGTTAGGAACTAAAGATACAATAGTAAAAAATTATCTGTTCTCTTAGAGAACAGACAGATTGGTGCCAAAATGATCCAATTGTAAAGGATTGATGCAATTTTGAACAAAAGCAAGCTGGTAAGTTACTCAGAGAGATGTGGAAGATTGCCCATGATCTGCCTGAAAATTGTTCATAATTTTCTCATTCAAACATGCTTTACTCATCTATAATAATCTACAAATTCAAAAAATCAAGATTTCACAGATAAAAGGTCTGAGACCCTTAACTACAATGCATCACGACCAAAGTAATAATTCACTGAGGGGCATACTTTGAAGACATACTTTTCATTGTTACAGCAAACACAACCCAGATACTATTTCAGGTCCAGAAGAAACCCACTAAAAACCTGCTTTCTGAAACAATTATCGGAAACAAAGTCTTCTGCTTTCTGAAGCAAGGTCTGAAAACAAAGAGACAGAAATTTAAGAAGAGTTAGTCTTCTAGTTCACAGGAAAGAAATAGAAGCAGAGAAAGATTACTTACTCCTCACTACTTTAAAAAACAAAGGAAGCCACTGATAAGGGTGGAGGTGGCAAGTCTATGTCCTGAAACAACTCCACAAGCTTAATTCTGCAAATGCAGCTGATCTAGAGAGTTATATCTAGTCTGCCCAGTAGCCTTGGAGTTACTAGGGAAAGATAGGAGTTCTGTGTGCATACCCTCAAATCACAGGCTAGTAAAGAGATGGTCAAACATTAAGAAAAAAAGGAATGGAGACAAACTCACAGAACCTTAAACTACACATTTCCTTTTTTTTTTTCCCCTGGAAGGCAATAGAAATGGCATGGATCTGGTTTTGCCACCTTTCTTTTTTTCACTGTATCTTGCAGGGAATAAAAAAAAGAATGAAAATACAGAATATAGCACTATATTCTATCAATTTCTTTTTTATTAAAAATATGATAGAAATATCCTTTCTAACAGAGCGACACTTACTGTAAGAAACAAGTTGACACTTGTTCATGTGTACTGGACTAATGGCTTCCAGAGGGTAAATGACATCTGAATTCAATAGTTCAAAATCTTCTTTTAAAAGAACTTTTTAGCTGGGAAATTTCCAAAGGTAACTTAATTAGTTGTATTCTGAATAAATTTTCCAGAAGACAAATTAAACTAGACATAATTCAAAATTTTATTGCAAATAGTATTTTTATCTAAATTTTATTTATAAGATCTCAAATTACCATGCTTCTGTGATTTTTTGATACAGAGACTATCTGAGACAGATCAAGGTAAAAGATTTACCAGTCTAGTCTGGTGTAAGTAGCTTTCAAATTCAGTGCTGTCAGTATATTTTGCAGAAAAACTGTGGGTTGTTTGGGGGGTTTTGCTGCAGTTATTTTCTTTCCACAAACCATGTATTTCTTACAGAAATTATTGCAGTCTCAAACAATTTGAAGCTTTACTTCAAATTCTGTAGGTATAGCTATTCCTCTGCAACACAGTTAAATGATAACAATAAAATATTGCTATTTCTACTTGTTTATGTACTTCCTAACCTTGCTACCATTCCCACAGAAGAGCAGGGGAGACAAACCCTATATGCTCCTGTTGCATGAATGTTAAGAACATTCATGCAACAGGAGGAAGATGGAGGCTGTTGTAGGTAGTTCTAGTAAGGTACAATAATGCTTATAGAATGCATGTGATATTAGGATGCTCTATCACTGCCATCAAAACATTTCCTAGCACTTCATAAACTCCAGGAACCCCCTGACTGCAGATGTGATTCAAACTGAGGTATAGCCACAAGAACAGGATTATTCTCCTCTTCTGAAGCACTGATAAGAAATAAAACAACTTCAGGGGAAACCCAAACTTTGCTATTTCTACAGTCCCTTTTTTCCACCTTTCAAGTTTTTCTCAATCTGTACAATTATTTCTTTGAAACAGGTCTGATATATGTTTTCTTTCCCTATAGATCCTAATTTTGCTAATTTATACCCTTAATTACTATCTGTAATAGAGCTGTTCTTGTAACTTCTGTCTCGACCAGAAATTCATGTTAATTTCTCCTACTGTTACACTGTTTCTTGTTTCTGTCATTTACCATGTTGCTGTGTTGTTGGTCCAACCACTAATCAACATTGTTTTAAGTTGTATATCTTGTACCCCTCTTAGCTATCTGTTACACCTTGTAATTTTTCATGCTATTATCTTGCTAGCACAGCCACAATTCAGAGTCAGCATTCCACACACATGGCAAAACATAGTTAAAAAACCTAAATGGAAAAAAATCCCTTACAATCCCTTGTCAATTAATAATTTTATGAATTTTAGCACCAATCTAAAATTTTATGAATTTTAGCACCAATTTTCTATAAGCAAATTATTCTCTCCTTTACCAGCATTCATTCTCCCGTGAGAAACTTCTCATCAAAAATATATTTCAATAGAAATCAATGACCCACTTTGTAGATTATAAAATAGTAATTTCACTTTCACTATATCATCCTAAGGATCTTCTTCTCAGTGCCCATTATTGCTTTCAGTAAAGTGAAGTTCCAATAAGTCAGACCAGAATTTCTGTATCATATAATTAATAAAAGAACACATCTCACTCAATTTCTTTCAAAGATGCCACCAAGTAACATCAAGATATCACAATGTCTTTTAATTCACTCCTAACACATTGGCACTAAATAAACAGCAATAGAAGAACAGTAGAAACACAGTGTTGTGATTAAAAGGTCTTTGTCTTCAATAAGGCTATTTCCAGGAAATCTAATAATTTATAGACAGTTACAAGAATTAACAAGATTATGAGATTGTCATTTCTGACACCATTTATGTTTACTGCTAAATGACTGCTATATTGTCCTTTTAAATTAATGGTTCACCACCATTCATCACCAGTATCTACATCTAAACAACAGATAGTATTTATTTTCTTGAATCAGATTCTACATGAATTTGTTGAAAGGGGAATTTCTTGAAAGATAATCCCCACTTTTGTCGGCCTGCTTCTACTGCTCCCTAGGATGCAGTTTGTTGGCTCGGCTGCTGGCGCACAATGCTGACCCACAGTGATCCTGCTGCCAACCAGCACCCCCAGATCCTGTTCTGCAGGGCTGATCTCCAGCCACTCCTCTCCCAGATCATATTAATGTCCAGAATTACCCCTTCCTAGGTGCAGAATCTGGCACTTTATCTTGTTAAATTTCACACCACTGATGGTTCCCCAATGCTCCAATCTACACAGATCCCTCTGCAAGACCTCTCATACCTCAAGAGTCAACAGCACCTCCCAGTTTTGTGTCATCAGCAAAAACTTTATGGTGTGTTCAATTCCTGCATGCAAATAATTTACAAAAGTATTGAACAGAACAGGTCCTTTGAGTTGAGCTTTGAGGAACATTGCTGGTTTCTGTTAACAGACTAGACAAAATTCTTGTCCTGGTTCCTTCCAGGACAGAGTTAATTTTTGCAGTAGCCCGGAGGAGCTGGAGCCTAGTGCCATGTGGGCATGTCTAGATTGTTATTCTATACTATCTCATGTCAATTGCTAGGGGCAAGGGTAAGGGACTCTGGCTTCAGAGAAAAAGGACATGATCTCCCAGCCAAACAATGCATGGCAGGGTAAGGAACCTGTTCCAGTGCCCAACCACCCTCTGAGTGAAGAATCTTTTTCTAATATCTGAGCTAAACCTCCCCTGAAAACAACTTCAGACCATTCCCTCGGGTCCTGTCACTGTCACCACAGAGAAGAGATCAGTGCCTGCCCCTCCTCTTCCCCTCACCAGGAAGTTGCAACTGCAATGAGGTCTCCCCTCAGTCTCCTCTTCTCCAGGCTGAACAGACAAAATGACCCCAGCCACTCCCCATATGGCTTCACCTTAACACTCTTCATCATCTTCATTGTCCTCCTTTGGATGTTCTCTAACAGCTCAATGTCTTTTTTATACTGTGGCACCCAGACCTGCCCCCAGCACTCGAGGTGAGGCCATCCCAGTGCAGAGCAGAATGGGACAGTCTCCTCCCTTGCTCAGCTGGCAGTGCTGTGCCTGATGCTCTCCTGCAGTGCAAAGCCCCAGTGCCGAGCAGAGTCTTCCCAGAGGCTGGTGCACAATAGAGAATATGATACACCCACTCAATCCTGTGCTCTCTGGCCCAGGTGTCTATGATGATATGTTTGAAATGAGTCCCACTGTCTGACTCAGTCTTTTCAGGGGTGCCATGTCACCACAGTACAATGGACTGTTAAAAACCATGTTGAGAGCAATGGGTAGTGGGACCTTTGAACATTGGGATGTACATTTAGCATAGGCCACCTGTATGGTTAACACCAGAAGCTCTACCCATCAAACTGCTCCTGTCCAGTAAAACCTTCATGTACTGTAGAAGGGGATAAAGTCCCTTTGGTGCATATGAGACAGATGTTAGGAAAGACAGTTTGAATTGAGTCACAAATTTTTCTGTATTCACAATAACAACTCTAGAAGTGAATCTTTTCTAATTGGCTCACTGAGTACTATTGACCAGAAATCATCTTCAGAATGTTCAGGATTTTCACAGACTGTTCCACAGATTTTCTTGTCACAACTGTATCATATTCCAAGTTGATGTCTGGGAAGTTGAAATCTCAAAACAAGGGCTACTGATTTAGAGATTTCTTCTAATTGCCTGTAGAATAGCTTACCTGTGCTATTAGCTGGGCTGGGCAGTTGGTAGGAGACACCCACTATAATATCTCCTCTTCCATCCCCCTAACCCAGAGTCTCTCAACCCCATCATCACTAATGGTGAGGCTGTACAGTCAAACCTCTCCTTTTCATTCAATGCAATTCCTTCACCTTCATCTTGCCTTCCCTGTCTATCACTCCTGAAAAGCCTATAGGCCTCCATGACAGCACTCCATTCATGGGACTTATTCCACAAAGTCTTCCTAACAGCAAAGACATCATAGCTCTGAGAACTGTCCAATGCTTCCAGTTCATCCTGTTTCATTCTCATACTACATAAAGCGGTGAACAGATGTGTGTTAGGAACAAAATTCAGATGTGTTCCTAAATCCTCAGTGTTCCCTTGAGCAGTGTAAATGCTCCCATTTACATTGCCACCTAAATTTTCATGTGTATTTATTCATATCTTTCGTGTTAGAAAAAACCGTAAGTTTAGAAAACTAAAAATTGTATTTCCACAGTTTGCACAAGACCTCCCCAAATATGTTTCTTAAATTGACACAATCTGAGAAAGCACTACTTTTTTTTTTCTGAATGCCTTCTTACTAAATAGTACAGGTGTACTGTGATTACTTTTTTCCTGACTCTATAACCTTTTTTAATAAAGTGAGCCTTTTCTCTCTTGGTTACAGTTCATATCGAGGAGGAGAATGTCTGGATAGGACCCAGAGGTATCTGGTAGAAATCTATGTTATCATATTTAGAATAAAATATTATGCTAGTAACATTTGACCAAAATGAAATTTGACCAAAATGCATGACCACGGATTTAACTGTGGGTTGTTTATCTTTCCATTCTTTAAAGAACACCTTTTTTTTTTTTCACAAAACACCTCCTGAAAACATTTTGTCTTCAAAACAGCTGCTTTTTTTTTTTTTAAGCTACATCCAAATTTCACTAATACTGTGGAACACCCACATGCATTCAGAGAACAAACCTCATTTAGAGGTATCAATATTTTCCCCCAGAGGCATGTGGAATATTAAGAGCAGATGTGATTACATCTAGCAGAATCTTTTCTGCAAAGAACTGTCCAGTTGTGAAAATCACTTACAGAAAAGGGGACATTTAGAGAAAAATGAAATAATACTCTAACACATAGAACACCCCAGTGCTGCTTAAAATTTTGTAAATCACAAAAGCAAATAAATAAAATAATCAGCTCCGGAACTGTAAAATTGCTCTGAAATCTGAATGTTCAAACCCACAAAAATTGTTTTAAATGAAACCTTTGTTTTCACTCTGTTACAAAAAATGCTGGATGACCCTGGTTGCCTTCCTCTCACATTTCAGACTGTTAGATGTTATCCTGTTGTCTGCTCATAGGCATGAAATTTATTGTGACTGAAAGGAAAAAAAAAACCCTCACCTTACTTAATATTCTATGTCTAATTTGTGATATCCAAAAGCTAATCAAGGTTTTGTATTCTGATGAGACTCTGTGGAGTGCAAAAGAGGAATGGTACCTCAAGAATGGGACAGTTATTAGGGTTAAATATCCCACCACATTTACAAAATGTGAGGGATGGATGCTCTTTCTTATTCAGCTGATGAGACCTCGGAACATAATGCATTTGGCAAATCATCCTGTTAATATATAGTATACACTGAGATCATACCCTAAATCTGACTTTCTAAAATATCCTATACTAAGTATGATTTAATTGCACTCTGTTTTTCTAAATGAACAGAAGTAAGGAAACTTTGTGTCTGTCAACAAATTTTAATTGTGTTTGCTGACACTAACAGAAACTGGCCAGGAACTTGCCTGGCAAAAGTAAAAATAAACACCTGAATATATACATATGAACATAACTGACTATTTTTTAACATAACAGCGCTGTCATATATATTTTTTCTAGTAGTGGTGATTAGGAAAAGGCACTACTATTTTAATTCTGCCTACTACAAATGAAGATACGTATGAGAAGTTTAAAAGTTTTTGGAAAACACTGAAAGTTCCAGGTACACTCTGCCAATAAAGCAATTGCAGTGCATTTTGTTTTTCACTGTATAAGAGGCACAGATTGAGGTCTTCCCTCTTTCCTTTGGTCATTGCCACCTTCCAAACATTAATGAACAGATTCCTAAAGGGCGTGAAGAGGGAAGATATATAGAATACATGAAAGGACACACTGATTGCTTCATTGGGCTTCATGGACAAAGGACATTCAGTGGTATACAGTACAGAATTGCATCTGTAGTGAAGATAAATGAAATTACTGATGAAGTAATGAGTTGTGGCTAACAAATAATTTTCAAAGGAAAAATTTATTGAGCAAATGTGGGAGACAGAAAAAGAAATTGCATCTTCTGTCAGTAAGAAAACAAGCCCAAATTCTCTGACAGAAGACACCTGGCCAAAAGGGCGAACTCCACCACTGTAGCTGCTTTCATGGAAAATTGCCAACAAGACAGTCACTAAAAAGAAATCAGAGAAGAAGAATGAACACAGATTTAAATCAAACAGTATCAAATAGCTTAATGAATCTTTCTATGAGAATAAGTTGACAAGTTCCTCTTTCCCTGTGGTCCCCTGGAAGGTCCTTAATAGTGGCCATATGAACCCTTAAAATGCATCATCTGAGAATTCCATTTCTCATTTTCCAAGCCATATTTTTTTCTTGCCTCCTCTCCCCGGCCTTTCTCGCCATGCCCAAAAAAATGAATTCTGCTACGGATAACTTGAAAAATAAATCTTGCATGATGCTATGTTTCCCCTGCTTTTATCTGGTTTTGAAGGTAAGGTCAGGACCTCTGGAGTGGGAGAAGTACCCTGGTGATTGAATAAATGCTTATACTAGAGTGTACCTTTCTCTAGCTGCATGAATAATATGTTGCAACAAACCACAGAAACAGAGTGTCACATTTCTTATTATTTATTCATTACATTATTATAGTAAAAATGTTCCACAGGTTGTCCAGCCTTCCATATCATCCACCTCCCATTGGGTCTGTTTAATCTACTTCAGGAGCAGGTTTTAAAGTCAAAACAAACCATTTATTATATTTCTTATTGTATTATAGGCAAACCACTAGTCTTCTTATGTAAAGCTTCTGATAGAGGAAGCAAAAATATCCTTCTCTTATCTTAGCTTTTTTATTGCAAAGGACAGAACAAATAAAGACTTTAAGAAGGAACATATAAAGTAGGTCTGGTAGAAAAAAAAAAAGGCTAAGACTTTGCAAGGTTTAATTATTGTAACTTCCAATAATAGTTTTCTGTCCCAGGAGAAGAAATCTTTCTCAGTGAAAGCTCTTTCTCTTGAGTGTTAAATTTTTAAGTAGACTGAATATTGTCGCAGCGGGGATTACTGCAACAAGTATATTTCAAACCAGGAGTCCCGTGGAAACCGAAGTATATATGGACAGATTCGTGGTAGATGTTTCAGAGATGTTTATTTCTCCAGCCGCATGGCCGGAGCTCTGCTGAGGAACTCCGCAGTCACGGGACCCGAGGGTCCTCGGCGTTATCAGGGAACCCAAACCAACCAATGGGAACGAGGCTGAGCAGGGACAGGGAAACCCCGTGTCTCCCCCCCAGGGCCCCTCTCTCAGGGCTCCATGGCAGGGGAGGGACCCCAACATCTCACCCGTTTTATTTTAATAAAAGGAGAATGAAAACAACTGGATAAACATAACAAGAACAGTTTCAAGACAAAACAAGCCACCCTCCTGAGTTTTTAAATGTCCAAACAGATTCTGTGGAACATCTTAGGGCTGACACAAGGGAGACAGAACTCTCCGGGCATGTTTTGTGGGGAAACTGAGGCAGGAGAGGGTTTAATTTCTTCCCTCCCCCTTTTCATCCCCCCCTCGGCATCAGAGAGGAATTGTAGGGAAATGGAATTGTATATGGAAGCCATGGGGTGAAAAACGGATTAGGAATAAACTGGGGATAGGGTAAACTTAGGAAAGGGTTCATATTGGGTATAGGGTAAAAGGGGAAAGTAGGCTGTGGGTAGGGAAGCTGCTGGGATGGATATTGTTTATAATTTTGTGCATAATGGCTGTCTTTGACGGGAATACCTCCAGGCCCAGTAACATTCGCTGCTTGAAAACCCTTCTTTCCTTGCACTATATCAAATTGTACAACTTCCCCATCTCCTACACTTTGCAGGTAATTTTTAGGGTTATTCCTTTTAATGGCAGTTCTATGGATGAATAGATCTCCCCTTGTATCATCTCGTGTTATAAATCCATAGTTGTTCTTTACATTGTACCATTTCACAGTTCCTGTGACTTTCGTGGCTACCACTCCTCCTATCACGTGCTTGTGCGTTCGTCGTGGCTGCTGGTCCCGCGTGGCTGCCGCCTCGCCGACTCCGACGTCTCGGCCGGGCCCCCGCGTTGCGGCTGCTCCGCGCTCTCCGAGCGGCGCTGCTCCGGCGCGTGTCTGGGCTCTGTGCAGCCCCGCGTTGCCATCACCGCTGGCCCCGTGCCCTGTGAGCGGTTCCGCTCCGCAAACTCCACGCTGCTTTGAGAGCGGCCCCATTCCGGCTCGGCGCTGCGCTGCGCGGCTTCTCGTGTCGCTGTGGAAACCGCCGCTTCTCCCTCCGCAGGGCTCTCCGAGCCGTGTGCTCAGAGCGGCCTGCCACGCCGATGCCTGGTTCCTGGCTGCTCGTGGCCCACAGCACCCGCGGCGCCTGCGGCATCGCTCCCTCACTCGCGGTCGCGTGGCCGGGGACCCCGAGACAGGGATGGGGTCCGCGATAAGGCGCATGCTCCCGAGGGGGCCGGGCGCATCCAGCACAGGCACCTCCGCAGTCACGGGACCCGAGGGTCCTTGGCGTTATCAGGGAACCCAAACCAACCGATGGGGAACGAGGCTGAGCAGGGGCAGGGAAACCCCGTGTCTCCCCCCCAGGGCCCCTCTCCCAGGGCTCCATGGCAGGGGGAGGGACCCAACAGAATATGTCCCCACATATGTCAGTGATGAGTGGTGTTCCTCAGAGGTCCATACTGGGACAAGTGCTTTTTAGTGACTTCATCAATGACGTGGACAGTGGGATTGAGTGCACCTATGAGGAAAGTCTGAGAAAGTGGGGTTTGTTCAGCCTGGAGAAGAGATGGCTCCAGGGAAACCTTACCGTGGCTTTTGATACTTGAAGAATTTCATTTTATGCATTACAAATTAAAGTTCCCTGTAGTATGGTCTGCTCCAGTTGGAAAAGCTTCTAACAACCAATTCAGCTATTTTTGTTATAATTCTGCTGCAGGTCTCCTAGTCCAAAAGCACAGTTTAAAACAGGATATCGCACAGGTACCTGGTAACTGTCTATAGTGTCCTGCATTCAACAGAGGGGGCAGATACATTACTAGGAACAAAATTACTACACAGCTAACAGTGTTGCTATAGAACAGATTATGATAATGTCTTTGCATGCTGGAGAGTTGCTACCAAATTTCTGGTTTCTAAGTTGGCTGAGAGTGAACCTGAAAGTTGTTGTACTTACACAGATCCCAAGCATTTAATCTGATTATCTGTTTTTGAAGCTTAAATATTTACCTTTCAAAGACTGTTGTCTTTACAGATAAGTATTGGTTATGGTGTTTGGGGTTTTTCTGGTTTTGGTTTTGCTTTTTTTTTTTAATTGGTTTAAGATTTGAGAACAGGACTTGCTCTTATTTAGTCTGAATTCAGCCAAAGAATTTATACATTTTGCTATACCTTAGACTACAAGAAATCCTGGATGCAAAAGCATTTTTCTTCATTCAAAATGCTGATGCTTAAATACATATACATAAATGCTAAGGTCTCTAAAAATGCTTTGGGGTTTCTGTCTACTTATGTTCATCCATGACCACGTGGTTCTGACAGAGGATGTTAAAAAAATGTTAGCTTCTTGTCACCATTCCTAAGTTCTTGTCTGATTAGTTGAAGCACTGGACATTATAAAGAAAATCTTGAGGATATCACTCACTGTAGTTTCCATGTGAAGAGCTTGATGAGATTACAATTTTTTTGGTCTCTAATACTGTATACACATTAAGCAGTACCATACTGAAACAACAGATACTGGCCTGAATTTGAATTGAAGCCCTAAATTCTAAAATAGCCATGTAACTTGCAAGATCTATGAGGATTTATCAGTGTACTTGCACTACAATGGTCACTTCAGCATGCAAGCGGGCATCACATAGGCCCGATCTGAAGGTGATATCGGTCTCATCTCTAAAGATTTGACTGTGTTCTGGAAACTCCAGGACTTCCAGGTCTTTCATATTTCAGATCTTTCTGATTTCATGCTGATTGTGTATGCCACCAGAATAGGTATGCCTGGCAGCTTAAAAGATTGTGGTGATAGCAGTTATTTAACATTAAAAGATGCTGCTTCATGCAGCTGTACTGGAAGGCGAAATCCATTCTTGAGCTTCAGGATGGACCCATAAGCCAAAAAGACAACAGTGGTGGCAGTCCCATCACACCTTTTGTGGGACAAAGTCTTCCAGTTCTAATGTGATTTTACATGTTTCCCTAGACAGCACTTCTGTCTCACTTTATCCCTGAGGTGAGGTTATAGACAGCCAAATCAGCCAGAACTTGCTGCAAGCGTTTGAAGATCCAAGCTTGACACCAGAATCTGATCTTCCTTGAGTAAGGATGCTTTCTGACTTGATCGGCCATACCTGAGCTGTGCACTGGCTTACAATGATTTAAACACCAAACAGGATCACAAAATTTAATTCATGGCAGAGAAGTTCTTAATCTGAGCCTGGCTGTTGATCTAAACAAATCCTTCATATAAAATTACAGAAAACACCTAATACTTTTGAATTCTGAAATATATGCATAATCTTGGTGTCTGTCCTTCAGCATATTGGCATAGCTCTCATATTACCTTATTGAGATTAAATTGCTTCAGATTAAATTTTTACTTTACTAAAGTTTAAAAAGTAAATAAACACAGTCAGTTGGTGAAGTACTGATGACCTGACTCATATATAGACATGTGATATGTTTCTTTGTAAACGTTTCATCTTTTCTTGTATACACACACAAATGTATAAATCTTTGTAGGGGGGTGTGTATATACAGAATAGACAATCTTATACATCTAACATATATTGAGCTTGAAATTGCAAGAAATTTTTACTGACTGTATAAGTAAAAGACTAATTTTCAAATTACACTGCCTGAATTTGACATTAGCAGCTAAATTTGCAAATGTAGAAGGCCTAAAAAAAGCATTTGGAAGAGGTCCTTTTCCACCTAAAATTATAGGGAATTAATATTGATGCTGTAACAAGCAGCCCAAGCAAATTAATTTTACTACAAAGTCTGTAAGGCTTAGATAGCCTTAAATATTTGTTCTACAGGTTACTAGAACATGGAGTTTATGCAAAGGAACAAACCTATGGGTTTTAAGACCTGGGAACTTCTCTCAGCATGTATTCACGGCGGAAAGGTGTGAAAAGAAACTTTCAGTATAATTCTGAAAAGAACAGAACAGAGCAGATTAGAACAGAATACATTAAAACAGAATATTTCAGTTGGAAGGGATGTGTCAACCATCATCCAGTCCAGCTGCCTGACCATTTCAGGGCTGACCAAAAGGTAATGGATGTTATCAAGGACATTGTCCAAATGCCTATTAAACACTGACCAATTTGGGGCATCAAGCACCTCTCTAGGAAACCTGTTTCAGCATTTGATCACACTGCCATTAAAACAAACAGGCTTCCTAATGTCAAGAACCTTTCTGGATGCAGCCTTGACCCATTCCCATGCATCCTATCACTGGATCTCAGGGAAAACACCTTGGCAGCTCTCTCTCTATGTCCTCTCCTCAGGAACCTGTAGAGAGTAATGAGGTCAGCCCTCAGCCTCCTCCAAACTAGACAAAAGAAAAATCTGGACTAGAAATAAGAAGTAAGCTCTTCCTGGGCTTGAATCACCCTAGAAGAAAACGTCAGGATTTCTGGAGAAGAGATTTGCACCATCTTTGTTCACTTTTGCAGCATTTGGGGAATGTGACCCCCTAGGAAGTTTTGGGAAGAGGAGGAGGATAAATGCAGCAAGAATGTACTTGTGTCACTTCAATGTCTTCTCATCTGAATTTAGCTGTTTGAGTCAAAAGGTCAGGGCTATTAAGTTCCTGCTTGCCCTTCTGGGAAAGAAAAAACTTGTAGTAGCCTATCAGTCACTAGCATAACCTTTGATCTTAAAATCAAACTGAACTGTGGCCTGCAGCAGTAGCACACAAAAAAAATCTGTAAATTGAAAAATATGTTTTTTAAATGATATAGGACTGTCTTTGACTGCTTTTTACTCTTAAACTGTGTGGGAAACCTGATGAATGAGCTTTTAGCAGAGAAACCGCGTGCACATTACAGCTCATTACACACTACCATTATCTCAAATAAAGCCAGTAACATAGCTTGCATTCAATGCTGATCATGTTTGTATCATTTACCACACAGGCCTTTAGATCCACTGTGATAGAGGAAGCTGCATTTTTCTATAAAATGCTCTTAAACCATGTAGTTTTTTTAATAACCTCTGTCTACTACAGATATTTAAACATCCATTATATGACTGGAGCCACTAAGAAATCATTGACAGACTTTGAAAATTTTTCTGTCTCCATGAGAAATCTAAATATTATATTTCAGTGTCAAAGAAACAGTTTTTACAATACTATTCTGACTAATGCTTATCATCAGCATATCAAAATAGATTCTTAAAGGTAATTTGAAAAAAAACTTAATGACAGCACTCCAGGACTCAGTCAGCTCTTTTACAGTCAGGTCTCATGTCTTTAGGTGAATTCTTGCGCATTTCTTGTACCTTGGGCTTAGTAGTAGCATAAGGGAAGTAGCATAAGGTTCCTGAACTCTATTCCTGGTACATAGTGTTTTTTCTGTTCACTGTGAAGGAAATTATTTAATGTTATATAGTAGTTCACTATACAGTGTCTTCTCTGGATTCTCAGTGTTTGGAACAAAAATATATAGTAGTTCACTATACAGTGTCTTCCCTGGATTCTCAGTGTTTGGAACAAAAATAAAGTCCCAAGGCTGCAATGAAACAGCAGCAGAATCAGAGAAATAAGAAGCTATTAATTAAGTAAGTAACTTAGATATGTTTTGGGTTCTTGGTTTCTGTACTTTGTCCCATATATATAGTCAGTGAAACTGAGAGAAAAAGCAGTCTGAAAAAATTGCAATATCTGTCACCCAGTTCATTAGACAGAGCCCACAATGAACTATCTATGACCTCTGCATCTATTAGCTAAATAATATCCAAAAATTAAATTGTTACATACGTCTACTGCAATTCCATAGCATAGGGAAATATGCCGTCTTCTTCTGACCTTAAACCGGAGCTAATCCAGAAGAAGCTACACAGTTGTGCTGGGATTGGAAATCTTAATGAAAAAGTAGAGGGATTTTGCATGAAGTTATAGACAGAGGCACTCTGAGGGCTAAATTAAACTCTGCTTCCTTCAGTGCTCCTCTGTGCTGTTAGAAGAATACAGCTGCAGAGATCTATAGGAAAATTTTAGCCCTAAGCAAATGTACTGAAGTATTGCTACAATAAAACAGATATTGAAGAGAGCTAAAATATCTTGCAAATGCTCTTGTCAACGTGCTGCAAATTAAAAGTGAAATTTCTGGAATGTCATATTGTAGAAAGACACAACCCCAATGAATTTAGGTCATCCAGGAACCTGATTCAAAGTACTAAAAGTACTAATTTGTTGATATAATTCCCAGTTTTCTATTCTGTTTGTTTGGGGTTTTTTTGTCCAGAATTCACAGAAAAATATTCACATCCTTTAAAAACAGTAATCATTGGTATTTCTGAGAATGACATCAGTGATCATAGATGCACGGTGATTGAACACACTTTCAAAGACTTGAAAAAGGATAGCATGAAGTAAACATGAAGGAACAATTTCTGTACTGATTGGGTTTCCAAAGGCTGTTTGTGACAGTAGCAGGTATACCTACATTTAGCTGTATGGGTACAATCACTGTGGGAATGATAGTTAAATACTGAAACTCAGATGGAGAGGTGATAAAGACTGTTTTCAAACGAGCATTGCATTTCTTTCTTTCTATTATCATATCAGTCAGTCCTCACTTTTCTTCTGTTGCTTGTTCACCATCATCTTCCATGTGATTTTATAATCCTTGAATTATATACAATGATTTTTCAGACAGCACCTTTTTTCTGTTATTTAACCTTTCTGTGGTTCAGTTCTGTACCCAAGTTGGTGAAGACTGACAGCAGCCTACAACAGCAGGAAGCCCATGTAGGTTCAGTGCCTTCTGGAGCCCTGAGGTGTGAAGGACAATGCTGCTGCAACACAGTTTTAAAAGTTCCCCTGTTAAGCAAGTCCTACAGTGACCCTTTACTTTTCTCAGACTCTTAAGGCAGTTATTGATTGCATTACAGGTGCTGTATGTCTCCTGAGTGCTGTGGTCAATACAGAAGCTCCAAAGAGAAGACAACTTACGTACTCTGTTAGTCTCATTTCTTGTCAGTGTCTAATAATAAGGTGTCATGGTAGCTTCACATGTGATGAAACATGATAAATTGAGAAAAAATGAGGACATTAAGCATACTTGCTTAATTAAGCATACTTGAAAGTAGGCCCTGCCTTGAGTGCTTTTGTTCATGGCAACTTTTGCCAGGGAAGAATAATCATTCAAGTCCAGTAGAGTGGTGCAGTAGAGTTCAGAAGTTCCCCAAAACCTTGTATTACTGTCACACATGAAATCCCTAATTGTGCCTGGTCTTTGCATATTAAGTGCTTTAATTAATTAATTCTGAGTTAAATATTTTAAATGTTAAAATTAACCCATCAGCCCAGGTACAAAAATCAAGTTTCATTATCAGTGTTTTCAATTGTTCAAAGTAGTTTATTAAGAGAGTTGCACCATTCCCAGTTAGAAATTTCCCAGTTAAAAATCCCCGACTTATGTCCCCTTCTCAAACTTTAAACCACCTGTCCACGATAAGAGTTATCTTTCCTATGTTCATTGTCTACTTTTACAAGTGTTTTAAGATGTATTAGATGTATTTTATTTTTTTTTTTTCAGGTGTTTTTACTTTGCACTTTAGTCCAAGGGCTGCTAACTTCAAAACTCCAGTTTGTAACAGCCACCAGCTATTTTTAGCACCTTAGCCCTGCACTCCTGGGGCATACCATCTATCAAGCCATAGGATCCCAAATTTTTATATTTTTCTAATTTCTGTAATTTTTCAATTTTTCTGTTTTCAATAAATTATTTTAATTCTTTATTTAACTAAGAGTTGTCTCTTTTCTCACATTACTCATCTATTATTTTAATAGTTACTGGTATGTCTTCACTTCAAGATTACAAGAATATTTTCGTATTTGACTACCACATTGTACTACTGAAATTGTCTTCTTTGTTTAATACCCCGTTTTGCATGCTTCATGTTGTGTAATAGTTTTGTTTTGTGGTTTAATATTTTCCTTCTTAACAGTAGCAAGTGCCTACACTAGCTCACTAAAATGCTTGTATTATGTAAATGAATAAACTGCCTGGAGTCTTAAGACTTTGCACCTTTGAATTTGAAAGTCTTATTCTTCCTGAAAAATAATCAAGGTATGCATTAGTGCCATTCAGTGAGTGGCACTCAGTGAATAGATAACATTTGTCCCATCAGAAATAGATTTAGGTCCGCCAACATATTCATATATACTGTCCAGTATTTATAGCTCTCTCTTGTAATACCTGTAATCTTTAGGTGTATCTCAAATATGGTTTTGACAGGGCAAGCTGTTGAGGGCAGTAAATACCTACTTTTACTCACTGCAAAGAAGGATGCGCATTTATAGTGCCATATATACATTTTTCATTAATCCTCTATTTAAAAATACGTCAACATGACATATATACAGTTTGAGTTTTGTTTTCAAACAATTTGAAACAATTTTATATTTTTCCTCTCTTGAGTTGAACCTCATCTTATTAAACTGACACAATTTAGCACTGTAATCTACTTCTGAGAATATTTCACATTTAGAATATATGAAATTTGACAGCATTACAAAGCTTCAGGATGGCAGCATGTAGAAGAGGAAAAAAAAGGAAAAAAGATTGGTACATATGCATATTATATTTGAGTATACATACTTTATATGTAGACTTTTTTTTTAGTAACTTCGAAATAGCTAAATTTGATCTAGTTCCAAAATAATAAGGTAGATCTGACGTTAACAGAAGCCTGTTCAAGACTTGACACAGTATTTTGCATTGCAAAAAGACACATCAGGACTCTTGAGACTGTAAATCACAACTGGAAAGGGCCAGGAGAAAAACTCAGAAGAACTCAACAGCATGCTTTAAATAAATATATACAATAGTCAGACAGAGTTTAAGATGCAATTTTTTGCATGAATATAGCTATAGGTCTCTGCAACTTTATAATAAATCTTATCCCAAGGCACAAAGTGAAACAGAACAAAAGAAATAGGCATATAAATGCACAACAGCGATGCCATTAAATAACACTTTTCTTATCACTTATAAATACTATTTATGATAATCCTATACACATTCACTATTGCTCTACTTGTGGGTTTGGTTGATTTGGGGGTTTTCTGTGTGTGTGTTTTGTTTGCCTGTTTGTTTCGGGTTTTTTTGTTGGTTTTTGTGGTTCTGTTCTTTCTTGTTTGTTTGTTTCCTGCTTGGCTGGTTTTGGTGGGGAGGTGTTTGGGAGTTTTCTCTGTTTTGATCATTTTATTTTTTCTGTAGGGAAACCAGTCAGTTACATCAAAATCTTCAAAGCCAGAATACAGTCTTGATGCGGCAGTGGGAATTGGAGGATTCATATATTTTACCTATATGTAGAAAACAGAAAACAAGTTCATCCCACGTTTAAGGGACAGGATTATTCTTTGTATACTAAGAGGCTTACATACACACAATTATCCATGACAGATAATTTTAAAATTTCCTGGAAAAATCTGCTTTTCTAATTCAAAAAAATTGTTTCTCTGCAACTATGTCCCAGAATTACATAGAATGGTTAATGTTGGAGGGGACCTTTGGGAAGTGTGTTCATTTTGTCTAATAGGGACACCTAGACTCTGTTGCCCACGACCACGTGTAGGAAGCTTTTTAGTACAGCTGAAGATGGAGACTCTGCAACCTGTGTTGGCAGCTTCCAGTTCAGACACCCGCACAGCAAAAAAGAGTTTCCTGATGGTCAGACAGAATCTGTGTTTCCGTGTGTTTCCATTGCCTCTTGTCCTGTCCCTGACCACCACTGTAAAGAGCCTGGCCTTGTTCTCTTTACGCACCCCTTCTCAGGTATTTACGTACATTAACAATATACCCCTGAGGTTTCTGTTCCCTAGGCTAAATAGTAGAGCTCTTTCAGCCTATCCTTATAGGAAAGATGTTATAGCCCCTTTATCATCCCTGTGGTTCTTTATTGAACTTTCTTATGTGTGTTCAATAGGAAGAGATCAGACCTGCTGGACGCAGCACTCCAGGCGCTGAATAAGGGGAAAGTATCAGATCTCCCTCAGACCTGTTGAAAACACTTCTTCTACTGTAGCTGAGGATACTATTTGTCTTTTTTGTGACAAAAGCACATTGCTGGTTCATATTCAACCCAATATTCTCTGGAACCCCAGATAGTTTTCTTTGCAGCTGCTTTCCACCTGGCCAGCCTGCAGCATATAGTGGTACATAGGGCTGGTCTTCCCCAGGTTATGGATTTTGCACTTCCATTTGCTGAACTTTATGAGGTCCCTTCATGTCACTCCATTTCTCCAGTGAAAGTTCCTTTGAATGTCAGGAATAAAACTCTTGGGCCTATCAGCCAGTTAGTCCTCCCAAGTTGGTGCTGCCTGCAGACTTGCTGGGAATACTCTCTACTCTTTCATCCAGTTTGCTAGTAAATATATTTAACAGGACTGGATTCTATTTTTCCACTAAGGTACACAGCTAGTCACTGCTCTCCAGTGAGACTCTTTGCCAGTGATCACCACCTTTTGGGCCTGGTCATTCATCCAGTTTCCACCATTTGCTTATCCATCCTGTACAACAACAATTTCTCTATGACAATCTTATGGGAGACAGTTTCACAAACCTCAGCAAAGTCCAAGCAGACAGTAACAGTTAGATGGTTACTGCAATAGACACTTAATGCCACACAGAGAGGAATTTATCAAGTAGATTAAGCATGGCTTCTCCTTGGTGACTAGTTTGGAACTGATATGTTGTTAAAAGTGGTTTTAAGAATTAGCTGCTCTGTCAGCTTCACAGAGTCCAAGGTGAGGTTGACTGGTCTTTAGTTCCTTGGGTTACCTATCTTAGCCTTCTTGAAGGGAGCTCACATTTTGTTTCCTCCAGGCTTTGAGCATTTTCTCGGTCACAGAGATCAATCAAAGATTCTCAAGAGGGGCCTTGAAATGGCACCTTCCAGCTCTCACAGCACCTATGGGAGCATCCTATCAGTGCCTATAGGCTTGGGTATGTCCACTTTGGTTGTCTTCCCTGACCTAACCCTCTTCCTGCATCAATATTTTCACCTGAGTATCTATTGTAGCTCACCTACCTATCACCTGGCATCACCTGATAGCTATGTCTGGTTTGGTGGGCTTTTTTTTTTTTTCATTTGGTTTAGGCTTTTTTGAAGGGAGAGAGATTGGCATAGAAAAATTTCAGCTTCTTGAACAATTTCAAGACATGTCTCTATAGAAACAAAGAAACATTAATCTTTACACGGAAACATTAGTCTTTGTGTGAAGGGAATTTGGGAAACACAGAACAAAGGTACCCATCGTACCCTCCATGCTACTCAGCCCAGTACCATGAACAACTGAGTAATATTCGTTGGTCTCATATAAATGCACACAGTATGTAGTTCTGGTCAGTGATTTGGATGATAGAATAGAATATGTGTCTATTACATATTATAATATATATAATATTATATATTATATTTCTATATGTCTACATATATTTCTATCTATACCTGTATCTCTATCTAAATCTATATTTATACCTATATCATCTATATCTACATCTATCTATATCTACGTCTATATCAACTCTATATCTCTAGCTATCTGTCTGTCTACCTAGGTAATTTGTATTGGAAGCATCTACATCTATCTATATCTACGTCTGTATCAACTCCATATCTATCTCTATCTCTATCTCTATCTCTATCTCTATCTCTATCTATATCTATCTGTCTATCTATCTAGGTAATTTGTACTGGAAGCAGTTGCAAGGATTTAGAAAGAACTATTTCAATTGAAACTGATCCTGATAAATTTCCAAAACTCTTTGAAATCACTATAATAAAACAGCAAGGACAAGTGAAAAATGCTACTTACATAGAAGAAAAATAAAATACAAAATGCTAAACTTTAACATTTCTGGAAAATACACTGTAGATTTTGGAGGTTGCAGAGTGAATACTGGACTACCAATGTGATCGTGCTGTCAAAATTTTGGACTGTAATATAGAGAGGTCTCTGTATGTTGAAGGATTTTTCTTTGCTGCAACCTCTGACAGGAAGTCAAATGTCAAAGACTATGATTTATGTTAACACAAGCCTTTTGCTACCTTTTTATGTTTTCTCGGGGAGTGAAAGGATAAAGTCTGAAAAGGAAGCTGAATTATTACTGCTATTGAATATTGAGCAGCTGGAGAAATAGCTATAGAAGAAGAGGAGAAAAAAAAAAGAAAAAAAAAAGTAGAGGTAATGCTTAGGAAAGCTGCCAGTTCATCCAGAATGGTACAGATTCCGATTCATGTGGCTGATTTGCAAAAGCATTATGGCCATAAATCAGGCGACGTTGAAATCCAGCAAGTGGAATCCTACCGATGCAGACATAAAAATGGCCCATACATTTGGATTTCAGTTGCTTCTTGTCAACAATTAACATTTCTAACAGAAAGGGGAGCACAGAAATCAGTATTTATACAGCAGGGTGCCGAGAAGCTGGGCGTATGATGGCAAAGAGTTAAAATCACTGGAGTAAACAGAGCAAGTGTTATCAACTCTGAAGCTGATAAGGTTAATTTATGGCTCCTGGGTGAGAGGCAGAGTCAGCTATTCACCTTGCCATTAAAGACCGCAATGAAAACAGTTTGGATTTTGATGATCTGAGCTATCAAACCTGGTGTCTGTTGAATAGCAGTGTGTGATTCTTTCATTCGAATGTTAGCCCAAACCCTAAAAAGAATCCAGAGACTGCAGTATTCTCCCTCTCTGCTGTGCTTGCCATCACTCTTTCAGTATTGTTAGAGTAGCATAGAGCTGGATTTTTGCTGCAGCGTGAGTTGGAATTTCTGAAGTTCTAGTCAATTTGGCTCCACTGACAGCTGAGGTACCCAATAATTCAAAACTAACAGCCACAGTGCGAGCATACGTGTTCTTAAGTATTGATTGGGTAGTGACAGATTTTGAGAGAAGAGTTGTTATCACTCACTCTCACACCCTTTTTCTAATTCTTCTGTCTGCCTGGTGGAAGAGCTGAACATCACTGAATATGAACTTAAATAATATTTTGTAAGACCTTTATGTGGAAAGTCTTCCCCTGCATTATTTAATTTATATTGTTGAACATAAGTTTCCCTTTTCAACAAGCATCCTTAGATTTACTAACAATCTTTAGTACTATTTCCTTGTAAAACAAAAAGCAAGTTCCAACTTCAAATCCACTTAAAGAAGAAAGCGTATACTTCATTTTTGTATGCTGACAGTAAAAAGAGAAAAAGAAACCCAAAAAACAAAAACCAAACAAATCAAAACTGTCACTGTGAACAAATAATCATATCAAGATTCATGGAAGAGGATGACAGTTTTTTCTCTTCTTAGTAAAAATTCTTTCACATATGAAATTGTAAAAGAGAATATTGTTCAGTGAAAGAATGAAAAGTAGAGGCTTTTTAGCTTTTTGAGGTAGAGTGGTAGTCAGGTAAGCTAAAATGACTTTTAATGAGTATAAACAATCTTAGAACAGAGATTTCAAATAGTTTATCATTATTGAATTTTTTTAGCCCAAACCAAAACGAATATCTTGTCACAAAAAAGGGTTGCTTAAAATTCCTGGCGCTCTTATTTCTAGCAGAAGTCTACAATAATACTTAGTACTTTGAGACACATACAGAAAAAAAATATGGAAAAAAGTATTCCTGTCATACTTCATGAGCAAAATTTACCTCTGTCTATGTACAAATATGTTCATTATTGAAGGACTGAAAAAGAGAAGACAACAGCTTGAAGAAAACCTTTTTTGTCTTTGCTGCTTTGTTTCTATTCATAAGAAGTGAGAGATTACATCATTAAAAGGTGAAAAAATCAAAGACTTTTTGCTACATGACTTGAAGTAAGTAGACTTTTTTTACATGACACCTGAATAATGTTTCTAAAAAATACAAGCATTGCTGGGTGAGTAATGGTAGGTTTGCCAATATCAATTGGTTAGTTTACACCTATTCACGTAAGGCATGAATGCTGTTCTGTCATCCTGTGTGATTTGGCAGTACAGTAGCACATGTGAATTTCATAATTAATTATTTTTTTCATTGCTAGACAGATATATTTCAGGACAGGTCTTTTCTACATTCACATTTCCATTTTTTCCCTTTTTTTTTCCTTTTGGTATGCATGATTGAGAATGACCTTTCAAAGTGAATTTGCTTAAGCCCCCCAAAAAAACCCCAAATCCAAAAGTATATGAATATTTTCTAGATTATAACAGTTTTGTCAAATAATCATATCTGAAGTTTAAAGAAAGGTTGTGTCAGCTGCTTTTTCTGGACCATTTTTTTATTTTAATGTATTTTTCTTTTTTTAAACTATAAAGCAGTTTCTCCCATCTTAATACATTTTGTGTTTTCACAGGTCTTACTCTAATTTGCTAGGGGATTAAGAAAAATAAAAATGGAAAGCATCATATTTTGAAATACACCACAAATATTGTAGAAACCTGTCACTGTAACTCAGTGATTTGATTACCTTCGATTTATTCAATTACTCTAGCATACTGTTATACTCCCACTCCAGCACACCGATTACAGCAGGCAGGCCATGCCACTCACAGTTAATGGCCCTCCAGCATCACAATTACATTTATGACGTTTTGCATAGCTGGGGTTTCTATTACACTCTTATCTGAATGCAAAATTTCCCTTTAGGTCATAACTTGCCATGCCCTATAGTCTCAGAATATGAGGCATTTTCTTCTTTACGTTTTTAAATCATTGCTTAGAGACCCATTCAAGTCAGAAGAAAAGTTCTCAAGAGCTCCACTGGGTTGTGCATGTGCTTGTCATATGTGGGAGGCCACTACAAGAGGTAGGGGACACATTTTGAGATGCATGGGAGAAGGGATTTTTTGATTGTACAGGACTTATTATGGGATGTTTTGTGGATGGGACAGAGGTGGGGAGGAGAGGGACCTAGATCATCTAGGGATAAACAGGTAGAGAAAAATAGAGAGATAAAGCGATAAAAGGGGCTAGTTTAAAAGTAAAATACTGAGGTTCAGGGACAGCTACTGGGCAGATTGAATGTCTTTATCCATGCCATGGTTTGTTCATTATTGTGGCTATTCTTTCTCTCCCAGAAACTTGTTTTGTCACATCCGATGCCACATAATTAAGCATGTTTTGTTTCATTTTCTGATTTCCTCTTGCATGTTAATCCTTGAATTTTCTTTGAAAATTTGATCCTCATATTTCATAAGTCAGAATATATAGGATATGATGTGTTGTCATAAAATGACATAAAAAGGGTAAAATACTGTTCACATAAATAGCTTTCATTGCTGAGTGAGAATACCTTCTGGATCTTTAAAAATTCAGTGATGAGTTGTGTGATCATTAAATCTGCAGCTGTTACAGGAAATATATTTATTTAACTATTCAATTATAAAGCAGATATAATGATTGGGACAGTTTATAAAGAATGGGAAACTCAAGAAAACATAGATGTGAGCCTCTTTTAGGAGGTCTAAAAATTATTGTGCTCCAGGCCAAAAAAGTTTCAAATAATTTGTCTTCATGTTAATAGTATGGGAATATTAGCCTGTGTATATGAACCCTAAAATTATGCTACTTCACCCAGGTCATTCAGAAAACATTTGCATTTCTTTCCATTTTAGGACACTGTTCAGGGCTGCATGATCTTCCTGTTGCTCAATAGTCACAGCTGCATGTCAATTCCTCATTTTCTTTGAAAAGAATAGTGAAAGAGAAATGTTAAATTGATATTAAATAAATCCTTGACATAGAACATGAGAGGTATGGACAATAGTCCTTGAAATGTACTGAAGTCATGATGTTACATTAAAAATTATTAATGTTATCATACTATTTACTCAAGCCACAAAGCATGTTTATTGTATTATTTACCTTATGTCGCAGATGAAATTGAGCAAAGCATACAGTCTTGGTAAAAGTCCTAGAAAACTGACACAAAACTGATTGTTATCAGAGAGTAAGTCTCAATAATTCAACAGCAGACAGTGAAGGAATGTCAAGTGGGTCCTTCAGACCTTTGTCTTCCATCTGGAAAATGTCCTGTAGCACTTCATAGCTTCTTTATAATTTTGATGGCTGAACATAGTGTGTGCTAATAAATTTGCAAGTGGCACAAAGAACAGATGAACTGGAAGAACACAGATGCAGAAGCAGGTCGAGGTGGAAGTCAAAAGTGGCTCAATAAGAGAAATAGAGAAAGTGCTCTGAAAACCCCATTTATAAGTAGATTTAAGGTGTTTCTCTTAGGAAGAAACACTAACATGCACAAAGATGGAAAGGTTTCTAACTAGAAAAGTGTCTATACTGTAGAACTGAATCTGGGTCTTACTGTGAAGCAGAAATTCAGCAGCGAGGCCATAAAGCTACAAAATAGCTGGATCCGGGATGAAACCAAGGTACAACTGATCAGCAGCAGTGTCGTGTACACATCAGGGCAGTCTTAGTCTTTCTTTAAGTAAATACTGTCTCAGCTGTTCTGAATGGAAATTGCAATATAGTCAATACTGCACTACAACTGATACATTTCTATACATAATGAAATAGCAAATTAAAGATTTAACTTCAGTGAAGAGCAAAGTGAACACCAGCGCCAGCTCCTATAAACTTTATCACTTCCAAACCTAACTCCGTCCATTTATATATTGGATAGAGTGAGATTAACACACCCACATTCTGCAATGTATTTCTCAAGATTTTATTTTCAACAACATTAGCTGAGAGAAATGTTCCATCTTATCATGGGAACAACAGAAAAAGTGTTACATTTAAATCCGAAGTCAGTCTCTAAGTTATCAAACCCATTTCTTCAGGAAAAACTACATTCCTTTTGTTGTTAACGTGTTGAAAGTATTGCAGTTTTAAATATTAATAAAATTTCCACACTTTTATTTTTTTGCAGTCTGACAGAGAACACAAATGCAATAGACCTGAATCTAGATTCCCTTCAACTATATGCAAAACCTTTCCTCATAGGAATATGCCTTGAGAAATTAATGGACTGAACTGACATGAATGAATGTGATGATTGATGTCATCCGCCTGTAGTTGTGCAAAGCATTTCATGATATCCTTATTTTCAAACTGGAGAGACATGGATCAGATAGGTGGACCATGCAGTGGATAAGGAACTGGCTGACTGGTCACACTCAAAGGGTTGAAATCAGTGGCTCATAGTCCACGTGGAGACCAGAGATGAGTGGTGTTCCTTGGAAGTGGACTGACATTGTCAAACATCTTTGTTGGCAACATGGACAGAGGGAATGACCACCCTCTCATCAAGTCTGCCAACAACATCAAGCTCTGTGGTTCAGTCCACTTGCTGGAAGGAAGGGATGCCATCCAGAAGGATCCCAACAGGCTTGAGACTTGGGCATACCTCATGAAGCTCAACAAAGTGAAGTGCAAGTCCTGCACCTGGGTCCGGGCAACCCAAGAACAAATGCAGGCTGAGTTGAGAGCAGCCCTGGGGAGAAGCACTTGGGAGTGTTGGTGGATGACATCATCTGTCAATGAGAGCTCACAACGCAGAAAACCAATGGAATCCTGGGCTACATCCAAAGCAATATGGCCAGCAGGGTGAGGGAGGGGTTTCTGCCCCTCTACTCTGTTCTTGTGAGATCCCATCTGAAGTGCTGCATCCATCTGTGGGGTCCTCAGCACAGAAGGGACATCAAACTGTTGGAATGAGTTCAGACAAGGATCATAAAGGTGATTAGAGCATTGAAGCACCTCTCCTATGAAGACTGGCTGAGAGAGTTGGGGCTGTTAAGCTTGGAGAGGAGAAGACTCTGTGGAGACCTTATTGTGGCCTTTCCCTACTTAAACAGGGCCTACTGGATGAAGAGAGACTATTGACAAGGGCATGTAATGATAGGACATGGAGCACTGGCTTTAAATGGAAAGAGAGTAGGTTTAGGTTAGATATTAGTGTAGGAGCTTGGGTGGGTTGGACGGTTGGGATGGACGGAGACGAGAGATCTCTGAAGTCAGATCTTGGAACATGCGGTTTATTGCAAAGGGCGTGGGTACAGGGGCACTGCTTAGAGCTGCCAGCCGCAGCTCGGAGCAGGCCCAAGAGAGCAAGAGTGTAAAAGTAAGAGCAAGTAGGTAAGAGTGGAGTAAGAGTGAGCGAAGAGGAGGTAAGTAAGAGAGTAAGCCGGTAAGGGAGTAAGGAGAGTGGATTGTGAAGTCCTGGTTACAATACAATAAATCATCTGTACTGAATATTCTAATTTCCACTAACCAATCTAATACAAGATACAAATCCTATAGCATTTACATACAGCCTATAAGAATTGTTATATTACCATAGAGTGTTACATCTTAACTCCTAAAAACTACTCTTTGGACCCCTTCTGCTGAGCTAGTAGGGTCTGCTCTGACCCTTGGCCCTGCCTGCAAGCAGAGGGTATTGTTCAATCAAGAGGGGATTACCTTCAGTCGGCCATACCATTGTTTTCCAGTTGTTCAGTAACTAAGACTTGGTATCTCAAAGGCGGCCTTCATTTCGATGTCGCTTATAGTTTTCATATTCCCAAAATCTTTTGTCAGGCAATCATATTTAGAAGGCTTTCCTGTTTCATCTTCCCCAACATATTAGGAAGAAATTCTTCACTGTGAGGGTAGGGAGGCACTGGAACAGGTTGCTCAAAGTGGGTGCCCCATCCCTGGAAGTGTTCAGTGCCTGGTAAGGGGAGACTTTGAGCAACCCCATCTAGTGAAAGGTTCCCCTGCCCATGGCAAGGGGCAGGCAGAGAACTGGATGATCTTTGAGGTCACTCCCAACCCCAGATATTCTATGATTCTATTAATTAATTCTGGCTTTAATTACATTGAATCACTCAGACAAAGCGCATAGTGTAAGACTTTCTTGATAAAGGAAACCTGCACTTGACTTAGAAATAATGATAACAATTATTGGACCTTATCAACGTAAGCTTATATTTTGCTCAGGTTAGCATGATAATATTTTTCAATTGATTTTCAGAGAGTTCAAACTACTTGATTTTTGTGGTTGAATGAATATTTATCTGGTACCATTTCAAAGTTTCTGTTGAAAAAAAGATGACAGTTCAAAGAAATAAAAGGAATTAATTAAAGAAGAATAAATTAATAAACTTTTTTACTTTATCTTACAATACTCATTCTGGAAAGATTTGAGAAATCTGATCTGCTATTGCCACCTGAAACCAATGTTTTTTTATTATATTAAAAAAAAATTATATTGGCTCTTACGCCTAGAACTTTCAAAGAAGCTTAAGGGACTTCAAGGGGGTTTTGTTAAGTTGTTAAATCAATTTGAGAGGAGACCACTGGATTTCAGTCATTTCTCACAGATTTCTATGAACTCTATCACAAATATGATTGGTATATTTACTTATTTACTCTGGGCAAATAACTACCTGAACTGTGCATAGACTATGTAAAAAAACCATTCAAAACAACTCAAACCAAGCCAAACCAAATCAATAAATACCTCACTCCCTTTTCCCCCCGCAAAAAATACCCCCAATGACCCCTAAAAAGCAAAGAAACAAAAACCAAAACAATGAGGGAGAGGAGAGAGGAAGTAATTGCCTGTGATAAAGGAAAAATAACAAAAGCTCAAGTGATATGTGCATTTAGTAAGACTGAATTAAATATTTATGATTGAATCAACACACTTTGAAAAAGAAGTGATTACCTGCTTTGGATGGCATAGCATTCCTGGCAAAAAACACATTTGATCAGCCCTCAGACAATTTTAATAGTAATTTAAAAGTACTCAGGACTCATCATTTTATGTCAGACACTCATTTGAAGACATTACCTAAAATGATATGAAGCTTTTATATCTTCATCTCAAAATACATTAGTGATTTCTGCTTAAGCATTTATAGTGGCAGACTTCTCCAATTTGTAAAATACCAAGCTGAGATGAAAACAACTTATCCAAAGCCCTTTTCTGTTCAGGGTTATTTTTCTATTTACCCTCTGGATATGGAAATATATTTTTCCATTTAATAAATAGGTTAATCATAATTTTACTTCATTTCAACAGTGAACTAAATTGCTATAATAAAGAGTGATATGTGAAAATTGTGCAACAAAGGCAGTACAATAAAAATAGTGGACAAAATGTTTCTGAAATATCTCTTTGGATGTTTTTAAATTAAATAAATTAACATTTCCCATTTTAGTAATAGAGCTTACCATCTGCATTAAGTCAACAAAGTCTCAGGAATAACAAGCAAACACATATATGTCCAGTGCTGAGAGTTGAGTCATAATAATATGATATTGAAAAGAATTTAGAAAAGCAAATCAGACTCATCTCTTCCAGCATTTGGTTTGTCCAGTCATACTGTAGGACTCACAGGAACCTGAACAGCTATTTAATTTTTATTTTTCCATAATGACATATCCTGATTGTGACTATGCTTGTTCTGATTTCCTGGCCTGAAGTAAGGCTTACTGAGAAAGCAAAACAATTCATGTTTACACACAGGAGCAGTTAGCTCATTGCAGTGTAGTTATTTTATTCTCAGATTTTATAGGTGTTTTCATGGGTAACACAGTTGCAAGGTTTCGATCACAACAGATTATCAAAGCCAGCTTTGAATTCAAATCTCATTCATACTGCCATATATTCTCACATACGCTTTTCTCTTTTTGTTCCTTATTCCATTCCTTTTCTGTTTCTGACTATCCTTACAAGCCGCTGGATTAGAGCTATCAAAATTACATTTTATATAATTATCTCAAAAGGGGCAGTTACAGGAATGGAAATGAAATGATCAAGAAATTATATTAGTTACCAAGAGAAACTGTAAAGACAGAAATTGTTGGTATCTAGTTAAGATGATCAAACTAGGGGAATTTTTTTCCTTACTGAAAACACTCCACATACTGCCCCTTTCATTCTTTACTCCTGAAAATGCTTTTAAGACTTTTTTTAAAAGCCATCATTTTAAAAGAACCCATAAGAGCATGTAATCCCTATATATTTTTTTTTTTAAATTGCTCTTTTCTAAAAGAATGGCAATTTTCCAGATTACTAGTTTACACAATAAGGAAATGCCTCAGACATACTTCCAAGAGGGTAATGCAGTAGAGATGGATGGTTTATTACTTACTTTGAATGGAGTATAATAAGAGCAAAAAGAGAAGTACTCAGATTAATATGCTTTGGTGAGTAATCAATACTCTTATAATAAAAAATAAAGATAAAACTACCTAGTATCAGACTTCTGAGTATTGTTGGGAAGAAACCACAACATCGTATTTCAAGGCTTTCTAAGACTTCCTGAGATATTCAGTGTGATGGAGACCTAACATTTCTGTACTGAAGAATGAGAACAAAAAATTCTGAAGGGGGTAAAAAGACAAACGAGTCCTGAGACAGTGATCAAAAGAACTCCATTGATTCCAGTGACATCTTTTGGAGATTCTCATGGTAATGATCATAGGATTAAAATGTATCAAATTTAACATTGACTTGACATTACTTTTTCAAAATTCATTTGCAATTTACTGAACTAGTATTTTGATATAAAATCATGCAATTGCCAACTTTAGAAAATTCTTGTTTTGTAGATAGGCATAAGTACATGTACTGAAGAAAAGAAAATGGAAAAATTATAAAGACTATTTGCAGTCTTAATGCTTTAGTTCTGCTACTTTACAAAATTTGGAGAAATCATCATTTCCAGACTATGTCACACAGACTATGGTCGTTACAGGTCAACCATGAATTATTATTTCTTTTGACTAGACAACACTGAAATGCTCTTATTTATGAAATTTAAGCAATAACATTAAAATGAGTCCCAGAAAATTTAGTCACATTATAGTAAATGCCGCTAAACAAGTTGGGGCAAAAGGAATACAGACCAGAATTAAAACCTGACATTCAATTATGGCTTGGCATCTGCTTATTTTAAGGATTTCTTAAGCCATACACTGAGCTCAGCAGAGTATACACAAAATGAACCACGTCCTGTAAGAGGCATCATGGTTTTCTGGTAGGTGTATTTTACCTTTCTATTGATTGGTGTTGTGACACTTGCAGATATATGTGCAGTCTCTGCTATTTAGCCATTATTTCTGATGCAGGAGTTGATACACGGTTAACTTTTATGCTGATGATACCACTCTGGGGGGTGCTGCTGACACTTTTGAGAGACAACAGGTTTTGCAGAGGTCTCTAGACCGATTGGAGCATTGGGCAATCATCAGTGGCACAGAATTTAACAAGTCCAGGCACAGGATTCTGCATGTAGGACAGAGTAATTTGGACACAAGTATGAACTGGGAGAGGAGTAGCTGGAGATCAGCCCTGCAGAACAGGATCTGGTGGTGCTGTTGGCAGCAGGATCACTGTGAGCCAGCAGTGTGCCTGGGGGAGCCAAAAGGGCAAACTGCATCTTGGGGGCATCAAACACAGTGCAGTCAGACTGTCAAAAGAGGTGATGATCCTGCTGTATTCAGCATTGGTGCCACCTCACCTTGTGAGCTGTGTGCAGTGCTGGGCTGCACAATCTATAAAGGACATAAAGGTGCTCCAGTGTGTCCAATGAAGGGCAACAAAACTGGTGACAGGACTTAACAGCATCTTGAGAGGAGCAGATGAGGTCTTTGGTTTTGTCTAGTTTGGAGAAAAGGACACTGAGAGATGACCTCATTGCTCTCTACAGCTTTCTGAGGAGGGTATATGGAGAGGGAGGTACTGAGTTCTTCTCCCTCGAATACAGTGACAGGATGCAAGGGAGTGGACCAAAGCTGCATCGGGGAGGTTTGGACTTGACATTAAGAAATATTTCTCTATTGGGAGGGTGGTCAAACAATGGAACAGGCTTACTAGAGTGGTGATTCATACTCCCAGCCTGTAAGTGTTTAAGAGGCGTTCTGATATATATATGTATATACAAAATATAGCACATATTAAATTTTGGTCAGGCCTAAACTGGCCAGGCATTTGGACTGAATGATTGTGGATAGGTCCCTTCTAGCTGAAATAATCTGTTATCTATTATATATATCTATCTATATCTATTACCTATATCTATATTTATCTGTACAATCTATATCATCTATCATCTATTTTTACTTATCTGTCTCTGTCCTATCTCTACTTAGAATTTATCATTGCTAAATTAACATGGTTTTGCTATAGAAAAGGAAGAAAGCTGTGGTGTTAATAAGAACCTCTCATCTTAAAGCTACAAGTAGCTTAAAGAATTAAATGGAATATTTTAATTTTAAGGGAAAAGGTTATTAGGTTTCTCAGTATTCATTTGTGAAGGAAACTGTTACAATGACGTTGCTCATTAGAAACATGGACTATATCATGACAGAAATATAATTTTAAACCCAATTGGTTTTGATCCACTCAAACTATTTTATCTTCTTTTCTATTTATAACATTATATATATATATATCCAATAATAATGATAATTGTACTATGTAAATTGAAGAATGTTTTGTGAAAAGTATTTTTAAAAGCTGAAATGTGTAGCCAGATCTCAAACTATTTTTTTTACTTAATGATATTTTTCAAGAGAAGCTTTGAGAGGGTAATGTAAAATCAGAATTCAAAATATGAAAAATATTGTCCTCACTATGGCAGAATTTTTAGCTTCAGAGAGGTTAGGCTTCATCAAAACAGATTGTTGGTATTTTGCAATATCTTTAAAATATATGTCTTTTTAATATTGGGCATTCATTCTAGTTGGTATCACAGAAAGCTAGAGAATCAAGTAGTAGAAAGAGTTTTTATCAGTTTTTAAGAATATGTGAACACAAAATTCCTTTAATGAATATTTCGCAATGCAGTTTAAAATTGCAAAAACAGATAAGAAAACAAACATATTTCTCTAGCAGTCCAAAAACCACTTGAAACTTTTCTATTTTCAGAGGGCTTTTAGCTGCTACTTTTGTTGTTATTATTGTTATTAGCAAGTAGTTTGCAGAAAATCTTTTAGCAAAAGCATTTGTGCAATTATTCCCTTTCCCAAACAGAGGCATGTGAAACAGAATCAATATTTATATGTCACACTGAAAAATCCACAAAATATCCTTACATGGGAAACAGAACTAGTAATGCAAATATTGAGAAAGAAAATAAATACCATATTTCTAGGAAAAAGGAGGATCTACATCTTTCTCACCTATACATTTTCTTAAAGACAAAAGAAGCCAAGAAAACATCCTTCTTTTCACCATTTATAATATCAAGGGCTTTTTTGTACATAAGTTAATAAAAGAGTCAGGTAATTTGGTTGTCTTCAGGGTAATTTTGGTTTCAACTTTAGCTTTAGAATCATAGAATCACAGAATATCTGAAGTTGCAAGGGGCCCGTTGATATAATTGATTCCAACTTCCTGCTGCTCACAGGACTACCTGAAAATAATCCATATGACTAAAAGGACCATCCAGAAGCTCCTTGAACTTTAACAGGTTTCGGGCCATGAGCACTTCTCTTTGCATTCTGTTCCAGCAACCACCCACCCTTTCACTGAAGACCCTTTTCCAAATGTCTGATCTGAACTTCCTCTGACATGTCTTCACGCCTGTTTCTTGGGTCCTATCACTCGTCACCAAGAGAGAGAGATCACCATTTCCCCCTCTGCTGTCTCCCTTTAGGAAGGTGAAGACTGCAGTGAGGTCACCCCTCAGCCTTCTCTTCTCCAAGTTGAACAAGCCAAGTGACCTCAGCTGCTCCTCCTGAGTCTTACCTTTCACCATCTTGATCTCCCTCCTCTGGACACACTCTAAAAGTTTGTCGTCCTCCTTATAAAACAGCAATCGAGGTGAGGCCACCCCAGTGCAGAGCAGAGCGGGACAATCCCTTGCCCGGCTGGCGATGCTGTGTCTGAGGCTCCCTAGGACACAAGTGGGTCTCCCAGCTGCCAGGGCACTGCTGACTGATACTGAAACTGATCCCTAGATCTCTTTCTGCAGGGCTGCTTTCTAACCTCACCTGCTCAGTTTACATGCATTATCAGGATTATTTCATCTGCACATCCAGCACTTGGTCTCATTAAATTTCATATGTCATCCATACGTGACTTTCAACTGGTGATTATCCAGCTCTCTAGTCTATCCAGATCTTTCTGTAAGGCCTCTTGACCCCCAAAGGAGTCCACAGCTCCTCCTAGTTTCGTACCATCACCAAACTCACTCACTGTGTATTTGACTCCTGTGTCCAGATAATTTATGAACACACTGAAAAGTACTGGCCCTAAATTCAAGCCCTGAAGGACCCAGGCCACCAGCCTGATGTAACTCCATTCCCTGTAACACTTTGAGCCCAGCTTTAACCTGGGGCCCATGAAGGCAACAGACGTACATATGAAGTGGGTCAGGCCTTGCCATTTGGAAAATTTGGCAACTTGTAAATTCAAATTGCAGTTGACGAAACTTTAATACAGGCAACCATAACTGTTTATTTCTGAACACATATCTTCCTTATATGTTCTTCCCTCACCAGCACAACCAGTAAGGTGTGAAGTCTGATATCCTGAGGGTTACTGCTGTTAGTATAGAGGTCACCTATAAGCAAAAGTGACTTATGGACACAAGCTAACTTCATTACTGGAAGATAACATGATGCTATCAACAAATTTGATTGCTTCCATGGACATAAATGGATTCTAGCAAAACAATCCTCGTCAAAAACTCAATAAAAATTGCACGAGGTCTTGAGATAGATATGAAACTGGTACAGGTAAATACAATTTAATTTGCAAAGTCACAAACACATTTACCACTTTCTCAGTAATTAGACATAATGATAAGGTCTCTAAAATTCTTAGTAATTATTCAAAAAAAAAGTCACTACAATATTAAGTCTTACTGCTTTAATTCCTTCAGTTCTGAAGATCATATACATGTTTTTTCTCGGTTTTTTTTCTAGCTGTTTCTTTTGGTCAAGAAACGTCCTCCTCTTGCTTTGCTTTGCCTTGCCTTTCCTTGCCTTAGTTCCCTTACTGTTCCCTCACCTCACATACAATGAAACAGCCCTAACCTGTTACACATTTGCTTAAAAAATTGAAGGGGACTGGGAAAAATCCAGTGGAGGCATGAAAGATGTTAACACCTCCCTGCACACGTTATTAAACACACATATTGCAAGCTTTATTTTTTATTGCCATTGTTCCCCACTTAGGAATAATTTTAAATGGACATTTTCTGCTCTTTTTATGATAACCTCAGCAAACTGTTCACATTCTAAAATTTATTGCTAAACACGTTAAATAAAGTTCAATAACTGGAAGGTTACAATCAACAGGGGAGAAATGATGCATCGATAATAATGTTAAATGATTCTAATGTGACCGTTTTCTTCTATGCTGTCTCATTCATACCATTCTGGCAATACAGTAAACAAGCCGCTCGAATAGACAGGGAAAAATAAAATGTTACCAATTCAAGAGTGAGCAGCTGCCAGTAGATTTTATGTGACCAAAAAAAGAAAAGAAAGTTTTGAGATCCCAGGGTCTGTTTCCGTCTGATCGGTTCAGCTCAGAGTACTGAGGGAGTTTGGTTTCCCGGTGGGAGTTGGGAGCTGATTCCTATCTGGCCTTATGTTGCTGTGTAGGTGCATGTCAAGGTGTACCCCAGCATGGGGATTTGGCTTCCATCTGCCAGGATGGGCTGGGTGAGTCTTGCAGTGAGAGTCAGCATTTGAATTGAATCAATGCTGCCGAGGCTGAAGTTCCATATTGGCAGACATCAGGTTATGAGTTTTATCGTTACTGTGATATACTTGTTGTAATAGACCAAAAACTGGCCTGTACTTCAGATTTTTTCTGCTTGTAACTGTGACAAGGTCATGAGCATGACAAAGTCAATGAGCAAAGGTAATACTTTATATTATGAATAATAATATAACTAAAAAAAATAGAAGGGAGGGAAAACACAAGGAAAAAATAACCCCAAATACTTTGATGATAAATACTACCCGCAAACAATTCCAAATTCAGCTTTGATTTTACCTTGACTATTGCCATATGGGTTTTTTTTCTATGTCAAAAAATGTTCCATATTCCTAAGAGTAGGCTATTTTTTTTTTTTAATGCACAGTTCATGTTCTAATGGGAAATGTTACAAGCATTAAGATTAAACTCAGACAAAAATCGCTGCTGCACACCATTTCCTACAAAACATTATCTAAGAGAGAAATTCTGAGGTACACCGGCTTGCATATTGGATGTAGAAGTTTGTCTTTGAAACACTTAGTACAGACAAGATGAAATGCAGCTGGATGTTGCATACACATCTGTTAAGAAATGGAGGAGCCAGACATGTCTTTCTAAAACTGCTCTAAAACAAGGACAAACCAAAAAAGCCTCAAAAAACCTCTAGGACAGAAAGTGATTTCCACAGATATGAGGCAAGAAAAAGTGGAACTTTCTGGACACAGCAGCATGAGCACAAGTACATATGCTGAGTACAGAGACCAGCAAATATTGTCTTTTAAAATCTTCAAGCTTGGATTATCACATATCAAATAATAGTGATGACACAATTACTGTACAGAAGAAATAGCTGTAAAATATGACTGCCTTTGGATTAAATATAGATGCAAAATAGAAGCAGGCAATCCCTCCTCTTCAATGGCATAAATACTAGGCCATGTTTTCATCCTATCTGACTATCTGCAAATATCAAAAAAGAATATGTCATGCTTATTTGCCCTCATCAATTTGATGTTCGAAGCAGATCCAAACTAGTTCGAAGTTATTAAATCATCATTCAAGATTCATCTAATTAAATTATAAAACCTATCTTTCATCCTGTCATCTCCTCTACCAGCAGACCATTGTTTGTGTTATCTTCACAAAATCTGGGATCACAGATGAAGACCAAACTACTCCAAAAGGACTTTGATAGTTCTGTGTTGATGAAATGCCTGAGTGTAAAATAATGTGGTTTTGTGTAATTTGACTACTATTTTTATGTCATATATGTAAATAATATCACTTCTTTTTGTAATATTTTTAATCTAAACAGTAATTTGAGAATTTTTTGTTTTAGAAATGTTTTTGCTGGGCCAAGGAAGACCTGAACCAAAAGGATTTGTAGCCATCACAGTATGTAACAGCTGTGGTTTGAGATCAGTGATGGTTCTCAGTTGTTTGGGTTTTTGTCTCCTGAGCAGAACGAAAAATAATCACTAAGTGATTTTTCTTTTTGGACAGTGCATAGAGGAATTTATCATAGTTCTTCCCTTTAAAGCAGCTGTGTTAGCATCATGCATGCTAAATAAGTTTACAGTTGTGTGCTATCATAATTGGAATTTAGTAAGCTTTGAACTATTTGTACTTGAATTGAGGTTTCTGAGCCTTGAGCAAAGCTTAGACAGCTCAAATGCCATAATGGAAAACTGCAAGAGAACTGCGATATTTAGAGTCCTCAAGATCCTCTCTCCCTCTGAAACCATGTATTATTTCCAAGAGCAGCTACCAAGGCTGTGGTGTGGGTCACAGTAATGTGTCCTGTAAACTGTTCTTTGCTTGTCTTTAGCAATCACTGAAAGTCTACCATGCCGGCTAGAAATACTCAGAAGCCTAAAATCAGCACATTGCAGTCAACCAGTGTACAGTGGATGCATGGTCAATTAAAAGCATGGTTTCCTACGTGGTGTTGATGTTGATGAAGAGTAATCATAAACACAAGACTAACAAGGGCCAGGATGTTTTTCCTTTACCCCAGGCTGTCCCTTTGCAGCAAATACTGCGCAGAGGAACACACAAGCTGGAATCACCATTTTGGAGACGTGGAGACAGTAATGCTTACCTCATCAAAACCCTTCTACTCCTCTTTCAAATCTCCTATAGCTTGTAATTAAAGAAACCTAGAAATTAACACCTCACTGGAAATTAACACCTTCATGTAGTGGAATGAATCACTGCTGCACTTGAAGTTTTTTATTCCTTTCCATTTGCAACTTTAAGGCAGAGTAAAAGATAAAAGCAACTGAACATTTTTCTTTCAGAAAACTTTTTCAAATACAATTTCATAGATTGAGAGATTTCATAGATAACATAAAATAACAGGTAATGTGTGAAGCAGATGATGTCTTCATCTGTACAATTATTTACTGGAACTAAGTGACCTTGGGAACTTTCAGGTTGTACTAGCCGAACAAGGAAGCAAAATAGATGAATTTCCAAGCTATTTGAATATCAAAAATTTCCCAAACATGTGACTTTAAAACACTTCATAAATTCAGAGTGAAATATAGTGACATTCTAAAATCAAATGTTCCTTTTCTCTTTACTGAAATGACAGTTCTTCAGTTTTGAAAAGTACCTTAATTTTGTATTGATCACAACTTTCTTTTTCTTATTTTCTCCGACTTTGCTGTTCTCATACTTTTCTTTAACCATTCTTTACTGGCCATTTATAGATATGCTGAACTACATCTTCCATTCCACCAAAAATTGTCCTACCTGCATTTTCATGTGCAGAAGCATATAGAAATTGCTTTTTTTTAATACTGCTAATGTTCCCAGACAGTAGTATCTTACTCACCCAAACATGTTCCCACATTGATTTAGAGACATCAGATAGAAAGGAATCTACATTGCAGATAATGACAGCCTTTCATACTACAAACTTAAAAACTCAAACTTTTGCTACAGTAATTCAAATGAGATATTAATATCAGTATTAAATGAATATCATATCAATAAGGCCTCGTTAACCGAAGATCAGTGTAGACTTAAACACCAACACTTGCCTTTTGGCAAGATTAATTAAGTTTCATGAATAAATGTTGTCCAATTGTTTTCTTAATGTAATATTTGACTTTAAATAAATCTAGCGTTATTTCAAAGCATCCACTGCATGGAAGATGGATTTTCATCTTCCAAGGGCTCAGCTGCAACCTTAACATGTTGTTGAGGTTTTAGGAGTTCCCCTTTTGCTTTTTTCCTCTTAAGGAATTTTCCCAATACGTGTTGCTAGGAGACAATAACAGCTGGATACTTAAGAGAGACAAAAGACCTTGCCACAGCTCAGGGGAGGGGTCCAGCCAGCTACTCTCTTTTACCTGGGGTTTTCTTGTGTAGGGCAGAGATGCCATGAGGTTCGTGCTGGGAAAAAGGGGCTGGGTGGAGCCCCTACTCTCTTGTGCTCTCGGCGTTTGGAGGGGAGAGAGGCTGCGTTGCTATGGGGAGGATTCATCACCACTGTGGGGTTCTGCCTTCTGCTGCCTTCCTTCTACCGTGAGTGGAGCTCTGCTTGCTGGAGCAGTCGTTGCACTGGGACCCTATTTAACACCCTACCTCACTAAAAGAGGGATGTTTTACCGTCTGCTCCGGTGCCTCAGGGGAAAAACCCCAGGATATGGAGCCGGCTTTTCCCTACCCTGCTGGGAGCTGGGCTGCCGCTGCCCCACCCCCGCTTTTTCTTTGCCACTGCCCCGAGCCTTCGCTACACTGCAGCTCCTCACTCCCTGCCTGCCAAGACGTCCCGGGGTTCCCGCTGCAGCTCCAGAGTTCAATACATCTCATCTACCACCCGGGATTTGGTGCTCATTCCTGCCATTCCAGCCTGTTGCTCCCGCGGGCCCTGCTGGGGCACCGGGATCGGCTGCCCAGGGGGTTTGTGAACCTTTTCTTCCATCCCTTCCTGGCTTGGCCAGGCCGCCATTGCTGCGTGCTCCCCGAGCTCGCTCCGGAGCGCCCCCTGCAGCCGCGGGGGAACCATCGCACCTGCCCCGCCCACCGGGAGCTGCCAGCGCCCCTGCCGGCTGCGAGCGGAACTGCAGTATCATTGTATCATGGGAAAAGTAGTTCTAGCAACTTCCACCACAGACTATCATGTAATTATAATTCTTTCAGTATAGAACTCTTTACATGAAAGGTAGTTTAACAGTGTTTGTACTATAAGAAGAAATTGTTTATCAATTTAATAAATCAAAAGGGCATTTTTAGTTTGATTACCATATATTTGATTTCAATAAGAAGTTTGAAAGCTTTATTCTTGCAAATGAAAAAAATTCTAAAAATTTTGTGTTTGTTTTCAGAATTTAACCTTTTATTTAATTACACAAAATAAACCTAATTGCAGCATTAATTAGTAATGGTAATTTTGAATTTTCCTGCCACTAAGTAAAACCCACAAGGCTCTAAACAGCAGCATTTTTAACTGCTATCACGGACATGGAAAAAGTAACTCTGTTAAAGTTGAAGGAACCTGGTAACTAATGGCTATTGCAGTGTAGTGATATTTAGAAAATGACAACTGTAGAAATAGATTTGTCTATTAATCACATGTGCAATTACTTAATTACTGACTGAACAAAAACAGCTAAGGCAGCACTGGAATGTGATTAACTGTTATGCCTATAACTATTTTAAATATGATGAATGTGCTGTTGTTTTTCTCTTTTCAAAGGCAAAGCAAAGCGAAAATGTATTACATCTAGAGAAAACTGGGATTAAATGTCTGCAAAATTATGCATAGTTACATGTTTTTATAGACCAGAGTTTAACTCATCAGTTTCTTTGCACAGGGAGGTTTGGTCATCACAAAATCTATTGGAGCATTAATTTGTTAAATTGTAGCTCAAACATGATACGGAAAAAAGTAGTGTTTTAAGGACCAGACTTCCTGGTTTTGCTTCGGACAGAGGATTGGTGGGGGTTGTTTTGTTTTGTCTGGTTTTGGTTTTGGGGGTGTTTTTTAGATCACTATACCACTAGTTTACAGGGGAAAAAAACCCCTAAAATACAACATTTATAACCCTTTTGGTTTCATAAAGACAAGTCCCCTTCCCTTCAACTCTCACATAGCATTAGTTGTGCCATCTAGCTACCTGCAAGTACAAATTCAAGCACTATGACACAGCTCATTTTAAAACTTTATCAGAACAGCTTGATTCTTACTACCTGTAACAGTCCTTCAAAGATTATTTCAGCATGTGACAATGCCGTGCAAGAATATGCAACATTTATTTCTATTGCCAAGCTGTAGCAGTCTGACAGCATGAGACATTTCGTTCTAACTACTTCAGGAACTTTGAGATCAGTTGCTCTAAAGAAATATGTCTTAGAAATATAAAGGCATACTTTGACTCAAAGAAGATCCAGGGCCCTTTAGACATGTGAATGTGACTTTTTTCTTATGTAACACCTTGAAAACAGCCTTTATCTTCATAGGTTTTGGAAGGTATCAAGTAGTTTAACTTGCTACTAAGAAACAAAATGAGGAGAGATCATTTTTAGCATTTCATATTCACTCCTTGGAAATAGTATTTGCCTTCAATATCACCTTGTAACATTTTGGACCCCCAGCTGCGTAAAAGTCTTTAAAAACAATGAAATCAGAAGAAAAATAAAATTACAAAAAATAATGATTACAGCAAATCGTTATTAGCAGTTTTTGTGAGCCCACATTACATTCTTGATTTCATTAATTTCATAAATTGTCTTTCACACAAATATGTGGTTCGGCTTCACAGTACGTCGAAGTCTGTATCACATACAGATCTTTAAACCAGGAATTTGATAGAATCAAAATGATTCATATAGATCCAGATGTGCCTTTCCTTACTTTGTATCATACAGGGTGACATATGAAAATGCATACACTAACAACAGTGTAGAAGGTTTCTTCCCCTCATTGGGCTTTTTTCTCCTTTAGGGAATCCAAATTATCACCCATCAGATGAGAAACAAAACCAGTTGCCAAATATTTTTAAAATACTTCATAATCCTTTTGAGGACAAAAACCTTCTGGAAATTGCTGTGTGGGAATAGAGCAGTCTAATTTAGCAAGAGTTTTTTTAAACAGTACTAGCTTCTTTTGTCACATTATACAAACATCAAATACTGTCAAAGGAAATCTCTTTTTTTTTATTAATGTGTTGTCGTGTATTCTTTGTTGAGTCATTCAACACCTAGCTATACTGTATTGACACATAATTTTCACTCTTTTTTAATCTTATATTTGATACTACTGCGTAATATTTTCATCCCACACAGCTGCAGAAACTTTGCAAATATTTATGAGAAATGATACTTTCTATTTGCAATGGAGAAGGCTAAGGAATAAGATGAAATAAGATTCTCAAGTTTCCTCTAGAAAACTTGAGCACTCTGATATAGCAGATCCTGAAATGGAAGAAAGGGTCAAGACCACTTTGTGTTTGTTTGTTTCCACTTCTGACACACTGGTTTTCTCCTAGTCATTACTGTAGGAAAAGATATCAGTGTTTTAACATTTAGCAGGTAGGAAAATGGTATCAAAGTCAAGCATAGTGAAATTAGGTTTCAATCAGGTTTCTCTTCACCAAAGAGAAAATACTTCATATCAAGTCCTCCAATGATTGATAACCAGAATGTTATATTAGTTCTACATCATTCAGTGATTTAGAGAATTAATAGACTACTACTTTTCCTTCCTTGACCAGATACTGTGCTATTGTTTTCTTCTGTTTGTTGTTATGACTGAATCCTTTCATAAATTTCCATTATGGAATCTCAGCTTGAATTTATAAAACTTTGTATCTGCTTCTCAAACAAAATACTGTGTAATCTCATGATTTATTTAAAATTATGACCTTTCAATCTAGTAAATTAATTTTTTTACAACCTTACATTCCTTTTTATTTCTATATATATATTTTTTAAATTTTATTTTATCTCTTCAGTCAAAACTGCATGCCAGGAAATGGTGTTGTCTAAACTGTCACACCTGAAGTTTTCTGTTTATAACTGGCAACATCTCTCCTTTTTATTGTTCCATGAAGCATCTGTTATGAGACAAAAATGATCTTTATTTACACTCCCAGTGGTTCGTATATCCTTGGCATATTCCTGCCAAAGACAGATGAAGGTGCATAAAAGCTGGTGCAGCTGCTGGCAGCCGCCGTGCATAAAGCAGTGGAGCCTACATGGGAGCACTGTCAGCATGTGGCTCAAAAAAGGCAGCCTGTATGTCCTGAGGATGAAGGCATCCCTGCCTATTTCAGTAATACCAAATTAGACAGGGTGGCTTACGCCTGTGAAGAAGTGGTCTACTTATATCTAACTTATATCATAAGTTCTCCTTTGTTGGACAGTCTGCCCCTCACTTGGCCTGCAAATAAAAGCAGGGGGAAAGAGATCAGACACTAAACTACTACAAAAACTTAAACAGTCTCTTCTCCATATTACACAGGCAGACAGTAACATGCTCAAAGCCAGTGCCAGCAAAGATATCATTTACTTTTCCTGCTTGATGAGGGTTTAAAAATGCAATTATAACCTCACATTGTGTAAGAAGGTTTATTCCTTTATGACTCTGAATCTGGAAGTCCTCCTTGAGAAAATACACAAATCTCAAATCCCTGTCCTTCCATCTGCAGAATACTCAATGACAAGTGGGAAAAGTAAAGATGTCATTCTTGAGGACTGTCTTTCCTGTGACATTCATACTATTATAATAGAAATCCAAATCTTAGAAAAGCTTTTCGTGAAAATAAGTGTTACCTACAGGATAGGTGGAAAATACTTACCCTTCTTTTCTTTTTTTTTTTTTTTTGGTTTATAAAATGTTTTGTTGACATTACAGCAGCTTGTATTAGATCTAGCACACCTAACAACCTAGTGCATTTATGATTCTTGTTAATACGTTTCCAATAGGAATTTCATTACCAGATGAATTTTTATTTTCTTATTTTTGAAAAATAACAGTTGGATCCTATATTGCTGAGGCAATGCACTCAGGATTTGAGTCCTGTAAGTTCAGAATTTCCTATAGTAAATGATAACCATTATCACACCTTCTCAGGTTAAACATGATGGCTTTCACCTTATATAATAAAACTGCAACATCGTCAACAGAGAAACTGTCTCTGATTATGTTTGCTCAGCTCTGAGGAAAACAAAGCCTTGACCTTCCTGGGCCATCAGAGTCTTCCTGTAATACAAATGCTCAATTATGAAAGTTAGTGTGGGCAATACCATTCACGAAAAATGCTCCAAATTGACTCATAATTGCCTGACGCTTAATTTCTGATGTGAATATCTGAAGCAGATTTCAGTCCCTTGCCAAAGGGCTGCTTAAAAAAAAAAAAAAAAGCAGGCAAGCAGACTTTATCTGCCCTAGTAAATTAAGCTGTGATAGGAAATGTTCCAAGTATCATAATGTCATAATTGCATGTATTTTTCAGTTGGTAGAATCCTGAGAGGTACTCAGCCTGGGTCAACCATCAGTCTCTCAAGCAATTCCTTGACACCATTATGGCATTTGAGACCCATCCTGGTCAGGTCAGACTCTTTTTTGCGGTTCTAGGAGGGTTTGATGACTCAGGGGTGATTCAGATTCCAGCCTTTTTGCACCAGTTGGGCTCAATGCCAGCAAGCGCTCCCTAGCACTGTTTCACTTGGTGTTAGAGATGTCACTACAGGGGCCACATATCATCGTATTCTTGCTTACAGTATCACCAACAATAGAGTCATCTGTCATAGCTCTGGAATGTGTTCATCATTTTGTTTAACTGATTTATATTTCAGTGTAAGCTGTTTGGTGTCTTCAGCTGTGTCTGTTCCTGTACATGGCCAGATTGCAAACAGCAGGGAAAAAAACCTATCATCCATAAGCAAGCATTTAATTTCTTGGCTGAAAATTTCACACAGGAGAGACATCTCTAGTTTGTATGCTAGTAAATGCATTTACAGCTGAGACACCATCACTAAATGGACTGCCAGTTATAAGAATAACTTTGCACATGACTGAATAAGTCCAACCCACTTGCATTCAAATTATCTAAAATGAATGGTCCCAGTTCTGCTATTATTCATTCTACACTTGTTATTCTGTGCATAGAGGTTCAGACCACAATAAATTCATATCAGTTGTTTTACTATCTAGACAGGTTTTTTCAAGATTGTCTCTCTTATCACAGGTATTTTTCAGAAAAAAAAAGCCAACCTATGTCCTGATTGCTGTTAAGCAAAAATTAACAAGAAATAGTGGTGGATGAACCTCTAAAACTGTATGATTTGGCTCAGAAGACTCTGTCCTCTATCCAAACAATAACTTGGAAGTGGCTGGCTAGAAGTCAGGAATATCTATTTGGAGCTTCTCTGTAGTATTTTATTGAGTGCAGGAGGCTAGAGGATTTTTCCTCAGCATACCAAGACAGTGAGGGTAGAGAGCCCTGACTGTCTCTGAAAGAAGTCCAAGAGAAAGTAAACTCCAAGGTCTATTTTGTGATTATCGTATTGGATGAGTTTTATGGGGAATACTCTCTTTATGCCAGACTGCTTCCAGCACAACAAAGAAAATTCTTACTCTGTGTGTTTCACACATGCAAACTGGAATTTCTTTCCCACTGTATCTGAACAAGTCTTTTGAATACTAAAATGGGAAACCCCTCCAGGCAAAAGCTGAGCCTCAACACAGCATGTACATCTCCCAGTACAGCTGACTCTGACTGACACTAACAGTACATATAGAGCAAAGGAACTCAGATATTATGTGATCTGACATTGAGGTTAAAGCTCAGGTATTGCTTATTTAAACTGAATAACTCATGCATGACAAAAGAAAACATTTTATTAACAAAAAATTTCAATAATAATTAAAAGTGTTAGGTCATTTTTTGTGTTTGTCCTTAACTCTTTTCTGACCAAATTTTTAAGACTTCTTTTTCTAAGGATGTTTAGCATAACATGAGAAGTACAATTAGCATAATAACACTAACTGTGGCCTTTAGCCATTTATGCAATGTAGACAGAAAGAGTAAGCAAAAGTAACTCCTTTCTCTTGGATGGATTAGTAAATGAATGGCAAATGAAATCTCTTGCCAGTCACCAGATGGTGCAATTATCAAAAGTCCTACAAATTTTGTTTAACTGTATGTATGGTTTAATCTTAAGGAAAATGTTCTTTGTTGGTCATGGATATTTCCATCACAAAAGACACTGCATTTTGGAAGGAATTACTCTAATTGGAACAGTTTCCTAAGTGTATATGTTATTGTGATAACAATAAGAAAATACTTAGCTTGATACCAGAGTTTCTGAGATGCAACCTAAAAAACGGATTGTTTTTTTGAAGACGGTTTTTGTATCCACAGCTTCGTAATTCATGCATTTCGTTTTCATCTGGTAATGCCATTCATACATAGTAATATTGCACAGTTTAATACTTCAGCAGGAAGACTTTATTCAATATCTGTAAGTACAAAGAAAGAAAGCTCAGCAAGAATGTAGCATTACTTTACATTTGTCTTTTGTTGCTGAAAATAAAGTTATTACAGTACTTGTATATACACTAATAAATTTAGGAATAAACATTTAATGTTATCAAATGTGGTAAAATATTTGGGAAAAAGATTAACACAACCACAGACACTGCTGTATTTTTTTAATGTGCAAAAACTACTACACTTGGGACAGAATTTACCTTGAACAATTAGAAAAATACAATCAGAATTTAAAATTCTAATTCAGAATATGTAGCCCTTACAATAATAGGTCCATGTATAATAAAAATAGTGCTGTTTCAGTGCAAAAGTATGTGCTAAAACCTAATTTTCCTATAAGCCTAGTTCAAACAATTCTTTTGCATCCATTGAGTTTGATCACAAGTAATACTTCCATAGTATACACATGTAGAGCAAAAAATAATTTGTCTTATTGTATCAGTCTTGTACATTGATGGGACAAAAAGTACATCCCAAAGTAGACTCATATATGAGATAGTGTTTCCTCATTAGTAAGGGAATACGTACGTAGGTGCGCATGCACACTCAGATATATTTGCAATGCAGATTCTTAGCCACAGAAGTTACAGCTCTTACTGACGTAAACCAGAAAGAATCTATAAATATACAAGGTCAGAACCTCAATTGCAGTAAATAAAATGACTTATGTCCTAGTTTGAAAGGAATGCAGCGTATGCTGCATCTGATTTAACTAATCAAGGATCCACAACTTAGAGCAGTTCCAATATTCTCATCAAAGTAAACAGGTAAGCTCACAAGAGTGGCTAAAATACCTTTGTACTGCCATGGAAAAAAACAAAACAAAACAAAACAAACCAGGAAAAATCTTTGATTTTTCTGGCCTTGAAATCCTTCTATGTTCATTCCTCTTCCTTCTGTGTGAAGGCCAACAGTCAGAGACTGCTCAAACAAATGCATTTCTATGGGTCAGGAAATTTCCAAATTTTTGATTGCAAAAATCAGTGGAGGAAGAGAAACAAAGGAGCTGTGATGCATTTAGGTCACTCGAGGAGCTTGCCATTCTGTATTTGGCCTGCTCTATTTTAAAATTGGTTCACAGTGTTGAAGAGTGCACAGCAGTCAGTTGTGGACAGGAACTAATTTCAAGTCAGGAAATACATTACCCTGTTGTAACAGTGGAAGGATAATAAGTGGAAAAGAAATAAACTGACAGATTTATTGCTTGTCTCATAGTTGATAAATTAAAAAATTTGCTGTACTGTTTTTCTCTTCAGAAATATTTTTCAATGATGCAGTCAGAATTTTAAATGAAATGCACTTGTTATACAGTTGAGGATATAAATTTCTAACTGCACGCTCTTTCCCCAATAAAGAAAAAGCAAAGACAAAATATTTTACTGATACTTACTGATATAGGTATCCAAAATAGTTTTGTGACATGACCTGAAATTGTAGCATTATGAGTTATTTTGGACTGAAAAGTTCAAGCTTAAAGTAAAAATAGCTATAGCCAGAGGGGAAAAAAGGAATTAAAGAGAAAAAATAAATGTACTAGAATTAGGGGGAAAAAAGTCATATCAATTTGATATTTTTTTTCTTTCTTCTTGCAATTTTTACAGTATCCTATGTAGACAGCTGCCTTAAATAAGTATGTGCTTAAATTTCTGAATATGTCACAATTGCATGAGAAGAAAACCCATCCAAAAAACTTTCAGCCTCATCTGAAATCATGAATGCTGATGAAATATAAATGTTGAATTGTGCAGTTAAAAGTAGTGTAGTTTTCCAGTATTAATACCACTTTTTTAGTAATCCTGAAATTCCCTGAGCATATCCATTTCAAGTAAACTGAAGAAACCCAACTGACTGGCTTAAAGTGTCCTATTTTACCACTGGTTTTTTTTAGAACTTTTTGTATACAAATATCACCATTTATTGCCCAACACTATTTTGGTAATACTTTTTGGCACTCAGGCCACTGATTAGCTCTCTTTAGAGTTGTAGAGAGAGCATTTACAGCTGAGACACCATCACATTTTGACCCTGCAAAGGCTTATGCACCTGATGTCTCCATACACTGCAAGGAAGCCCTGCTGACATCAGCTGAGCTGTTCTCAACATGCTGAGTTACACATGGTTTCAAATACTTGCAGTCTCAGGAGCAATGAGGACAGGAAATTGTTGGTACCTTATGTCTCTAAAACCCTAAATGCAACCTAAAATAATCACTTTGTTTTAGAAGTTATCTCCAGGGCACTGGATCCAATTTTGCTTTCAAGACTTGCTTTTAGTTGTCCATTTCATGTAAGGAATACATTCAGTTAAATCCTTCTTGAATAACAAGCGCAGTTAAGTGTTTTCCTCAGCCCATGTTTGGCTACCCTGACCTTCACAGCACAGCAGGATGACACAGTTAAAACCTCCAGAACTTGCACCTGCCTGTCCATTTATGCTCAGGTGTGATCTCTTGCAATGTGATTTGGATTGCTTTAATTTCACCTGGCATGTATTGCTAAAGCAAGAGTGAGAGAGTACCTACTTTTTAGATTATGATTGATGGAGTGATGAGTGAAAATCTCCAGAAAAACTGTGAAACATGTGGTCTCTTCTGTGAACTGCTGTCATCCTTTATCCTATGAGAAGGAACTCAGGTCTCCACTTCTGTAAAAAAATTACTTCAGCACAGCAGCTGCTGAGTCTGTGGTCTGTCTATGGTGGATTTGCTGTCCGCTTTTCAAAATGCCGTGTGGAGTGTTGTACTTCAAACCCCTAAAATGTCAGAGTCTGTAGTTTAAAGCTGTCCTTTGAAATATACAAGGTTTGAGGCTGCAAATTATCTGTAAAAGTTAAAAAAAAATCTAGTATCCTCTAGGTCACCAGATTCTGGAGACATGAGTAAAGAGAAAATGTTTAGCAATAGATAAAGGCAGAGCTACTGGTTAAATAGTGGTCATGCTTAGAGGTATATGAAACTTGTAGTTAATGTTTTAATATTACGAGATTGCTTTTCTTCTTCACTGTTTACTTTGCACACAGATGAACTGGTACCAAATTCTGTGATGACTTGATCAAGTGAGCCTGCACACTGAAGATTGTTTTTAAATCTACATTCCCTCTGTTACACATTAGAAGTAATGAGATTTTTTTCAATTAACAGTCTAGTAAGTTTAAGGTTTCAAGCTTCACAAGGACCGCCATTTCTATTCTTCTGGTTTTATTGTTTTTACTGAAAGTTTTTTAAGACTTGTTGCTGCAGTAGCAGTTGGGCAATAATAATTTCATGTAAAAGCTTAGTGTGCTATGTTACTGCGTCATGCAATTGCACAGTCTAACAAACAATAGCTCTGGTTTTCTAATCCTGAAGTTTCTGAGCACTCTACCTTCTGTTAAATTGTGAGTATCTCAAGGTGTTTCGGTAAACAAGAACCTATAGATGTTACTAACTTTGCACACATAACACAAACTGAACTATCTGGAAGAAAGAATTATTTCATTCTTCCAGATTAACCAAAATACTCAGATTGGAGAACCTCACAAAGTTTGAAGTGAATATACAAGGTCAGAAACCAAGCAAGTCCATATTGCAGTGCAATAACGAAGAAACGCAGGAAGCTTCTAAAAATCTGCCTGCAGAAGAGAGCAAACTCAATGAAGTCCCAGAGATGCATGTCAAAAGGAAACTTTTCTGCTGTCCACAGGGCGATGATTCAAGAGCTATAGAGAGCTGTGAAGGCAGAATGGAGAAAGGTCAATCTCTTTTTCTTTTTACTCTATCCAGTGAGAGTGAAGACAAAAGGTGGTTTTGTTCTCAGGCATGGATTTGCTTTGACTCGCCCTGAAGACTTAAATTCTGTGTCATGATTTTCCTCATCCAATGCAATATTACTTTGTTACTCTAATGAAATATAGTCTGGAGACTGAAAACTTTGTTATGTGTTTATGTTCTTGCTTCAAAGAAAAATTGAAGTAGCTCCATCTCAAGGTTTTGGGCTCTTGTCACAAAAATCTTCTATACAATGTCTTCGCAAAAAATGCTTGTTTTCCCCAATAGGTACGACTGGTATGAGCAAATATATTAAACTGATAAACACATACCAAAGAGATTACATTGTTGTTAATTGTGGTTCAACATTTATAAAAAGAATTTCTGTAATCGTAGAATTATAGAAGGCCTAAAAAAACCTAGGCAGAAGGATATCTTTGTGTTTATGAATTACAAATAAGAGATTTGCAATCAAGAATCAGATATTAGGAAACAACAGAAATTGCTGCATTACTGATACAATTACCTTCTATCTGGAGGAAAAATGTAAGAGAACATTAACAATAATGAAAAACAAAAAACTATGTCCTTTGAAAATCTATTCTCAAGGCTGGCACCAGTTTGACCAGCTGTAGCTGGTGTTCATGTTTATAGAGTGTTCATGTAAGCCAATATATTCTTGCATGGAAAGTGAAGATACTTCTGAATCCTGTCCTTCATGTTTCATCTGGAAGAAAAGGTATCTGGATATGGTGCTCAGGTATGTGAAATAGATTCTTGCTTTTCAGAACTTTCTAGTCTGCAATGAAAGTGTTACCATGATGTTTAATTTTAATTGGATAAATACATTCTCAGATTTACCCAGTTTGTGCTTTGGATAGTAACACTAATGGGAGATACATGTTTTGGTATAGGAGATGTCAACAGAAAAAGAATAGACTAATAATAAGCTGTAGATAGTTTAAGCCATAAGGGACTTTTGAAAGATGCTAGGATTATTAAACTGGAATCTGTACCACAAAAACCTGATCTGAATCCAAAGGGAACTAATTTTATTGACTTTTATAAATGATAGAGCAGACTGGTTTGAACAAATTATTTTTCCACAGCACTTGTTGTTTCTGTTAGTGAAAATGGGAGAAAAAGTAAATAACTTATTTTTACTATTACTTTCAAAATAAAAAAGATTGGATTATTACCTCTGAATCAAAAAAAGAAAAAAAACCAGCCAAAAGCTAGTTGAGGTTCATAAAAATAATGACAAAAAGTTCTGCAAATAATAATTAAAAAAGAACTCAACGGAAAGTTTCTTTTCTACAGAGAAATAAAACCAAAAGAAAATAAACCCTAAGAAAGTCTCTGAGGTTGACTTGAAAGACTTCATCACTTTCTTGGTATTTTTTTTCAATAAGATCAAATAACGGCTTCCAAACACATGTCTAAGCGGTCACCATATCAGGTTCCAGAATTATGGAAGACTATAAGCTATACAACTTGGAGCTGGGACAATGTAATTGCTTATAGGTATATGTGTAATTTAGATATTATCTTCAAGCTTTTCAGTATTTTTCACTGGCAAAGCTGTTGCACCCAAGTGTAAGAAGACTCCAGTAGCTCCAGGCATCAATGTTTGTAATATTATGACTATCCAAAAACATCCTCCAAAATGCAGCCATCCTATGTTCTTTTCTTGTCACAAAAGATGCTGAAAAGCACAAAACCTCAACAAATCAGATTTGTTAATCATATCATGTAATTTAGAGAATTTTTGCAGCTTCTGGGAATGCCAACAAATACTTGTCATCCTTGATTATTAATTTAAACATTTCTACACTATTAATCTATTATGTAAACTCAGAGAAGATACACTAAGCTATCACGTTTGTAGAATTTGTTTACAGGCATCCTCTTTACCAGTCTCTCCTTACCTTTTCAGACCATCAAAATGACACAAATCTAGAAAAGACGTTGGGTTTATTTGAGGATTAATTCAAATTTAGTTACTTGTCCCTTACACATTCTCAGAAACACTGAATCAAATTATTATAGCAATACTCCATCATACCATAGGAAATAACACTTATTAGCAGTCCTTATCTGTTCTGCCAAAAAATCTCTTCATTCATAAATGTTTCTGGAGCTGAAGGATCTCTTTTTCTCCCTATCACACTATTACCCTCAGTCTGGGTCATGACTTGCATTTATAAGTTTAGTCTTAGTAATGACATAAGAAGTCAATGTAGATAAGTAGCCCTTATACTTGATCAATATAAGACCTTTTTATGTCTGACTTATCCCAACTGCTACATTTCCATTAATAAGGCAGTATAAAAGGTATCTTAGATTGGAGGCTCAGAAATGGTGATGTCCAACATTAGTCTCCAGGCGTCCACAAATAAAGATAATGTTTTTTATAATTCTAAGAAGTCAATGGGGGTATATATACATTTTTTTTTTGTGTGGTTCAAGACTGATTAGAATCACATAGAAAAAATACCCGTACTTACTTCAAGCTACCTGAACGAAGAAGAAAATGTAATCTCCCATGCCTAAATGAGAAATCCTAATTTATATTCTACAATAAATTTTGCCACACTTTGTGACCCCACTACAATAATAAGGTCCAAAGAATTTCCATACATGTCTTTTTCTGTTACCACCAAAGCTAAAATTTATATTATTTCCTAATTCTTGCTTTTTCCATTTCATTCCTGATCCATGGCAAAAATTGAAAACATCTTAAACAAGATAAAGTATAACCAAATGTTGTATATTCTTCTGCAACTAAATGACTAAGAAAACCATCCAGTAGGCAAATTGCTTCCCAGGCATGCTCCAGACATATGCAAAGGCAAAGGCACAAGGTAAAGAGGCAAAGATGAGTACAAGGCATTTGTAACAAATCTTGTAAATTTTGGGGGGGGGGTTGTGCTTTCCTGAGTCAGTCAAAACATTTTGTATGCTCCTCCATGTCCCTCAAAGTGAAAAAAAAAGGGATATACAACTTTACCACACAACACCTTTATTACAATTTTGTTTGAAGATGAGAGATGTCATAGCATTTGCACTTTAAGCTAGAAAAATCTTTGACTCATTCTCTCCACTTGGCAGGTGTTCAAACTTGCAATCACCTAAAACATAGAAATAATCCATCAACAAAAGGCATCTGAAAGGTTGGAGAGTGCTCTGAGCTATAATCCCAGAAAGGTAAGAGGCCAGATGTTGTCCCCACTGATATTATCTGAAGCAATGTGTCAGACACCTGAGGCCAGAGGGCACCAAGGCAGATGTCACCCCATACAGCTGGGAGAAACGTGTGGAGGGCACTATGAAAAGCAGGTGGGAAAGGATGCTATCTAAAGGTGAAGCCCTGCACCTCTTGCAGCTGCTCCAAGCAAAGGGATTTGTGTTGTGCACAGTTGACTTCTTCTGACCTCTACCCATTATGGGGCTGATTATAAAGATCTTTCACATTTAAGCAGAAAAACAAGAGGGGTTTTATTAAGATTGTACACCAAAGACTTTTAACAAATAACTATGTATGCAGATGTATATACATACATACATATATATTTATAAATAAAGAGAGCTATGCAATAATAAATTATTGAAGGAGTGTGTGTCAAAGGATGTGCAAATAAAGCTAGTTTGGTAAATAAACTATGTCTGTGAACTTCACCAAATGGACATACTTTCCAGCCTGTACTCTGGTACTTTTTCTGCAAGAGACAAAATATGGACTTCAATTAAATGTTGTTAAATTACTATTATTCTTCCCATTATATTTTTATCATTGACAAAGGTGAAGTGCTTTAATTAGCAACTTTAATTGGTTCATTCAGCTCTGCTTTATAGGTTCAGTCCTGCTTTATAGATTTTCTTCTTAGAGAAAATAAAGAAACTTATAAAAAGAAATGTCTTGGAATTGTCCCTCCCCTGTTTCACGTACTTTATTAAAATAATCAACAGAAACTGGCTATTTATGCTGAAGTTAAAGTATCATACAATTGAAGAAATAGGTGGCATTTTTTCATAGAATATCTTCTCTAAAGAACGTAAAGAAGAATCTAAAGAATGTAAATAATTTTCATGTCTGCCAGTTCCTGAAGAAATACATAACTATTCTAAGCAACAACATAACCTCTGGAAAGCAGAGTCTGAGCATTAGAATACAGTTATTACCCTAAAGAATAAAAAAATTACAGTGAAAGAACATGTCAGAATGATAGTACTGTTCTAAGCAAATTGTTTGTTTTAATGAGGAATTGAAGTGCTTCTTCTTTGAAAAACTTTTGAGATCTGAAGTGTACTGTGTAGGTACAAATTTAGTAAAAGCACAATTTAGCCATTGCATAGCATTAAGCCATAAAAATTTTTTTGTGAAAATAATTTGCATTTTCCCATGTGATAATCCTAAACATTTTTTTTGGGTTTGCGATGACTTTTTTGTTTTCAAAACCTCAACCCCAAAAAATCATGAATAAACAAATACACCAAAAGACTGTTCTTGTTTTGCTAGTGGCATAGCTGCTGTAAGCAAGAAATATTGTGTAGAGAGATCTGCATATAATACATGTGTCCAGTTCAGGGCTCCTCAGTACAAGAGAGACATGGAGCAAGTCCAGACAGGGCTATGATGATGATGATTAGGGGACCGGAGCACCTCACTTATGAGGAAAGCCTGAGGGCACTGACCGTGTTTAGCCTGGAGAAGAGACAGCTGAGAGGCGATCTTATTACTCTACACAAGTAACAGAAGGGAGGATGTCAAGAGGATGGATCAGGCTTTTCTCAGTGGTGCCAAGTGATAAGACAAGAGGCAACGGGCAGAAACTGATGCACAGAAAGTTCCACCTGAGTGTGAGGAAGAACTTCTTTACAGTGTTGGTGACTGAACACTGGAACAGGTTGCCCAGAGAGGCTATGGAGGGTCCCTCACTGGAGATCTCAAGAACCATCTGGACACAATCTTAAGTCATGTTCTCCACAGGAGTCTGCTTGAGCAGAGGGGTTGAACTAAATGACCTCCAGTAGTCTCTTCTGACCTTTACCATTCTTTAATTCTGTGATTTTAAACACTTGATAGTGTGAGCTAGTGTGCTGGTTCTTTGTGCTGGATTATCTCAGTTTTACAGGCACATATAAGTTTTTAGTGCGTGTTACTGCTTGTATATAAGTTGATTTCATATCACTGGAACTCAGAGTTCTGGAAAGCTGCCTCTTGAATTCTGCACACTTAATTCAGTAGCAAAATATAAGAACACTTATATTTTCAGATTTCCTGATTTGTAAAGAGAAACTCCTCAGACAACTTGTTTCAGGAAATAACTCAAATGTAAATGAAGCTGAGATGTTCAATTTCACTCACAAGTGGATTCATAAATCTTTTATGAATGACATATAGCTGTATATTGTACCAAAATTTGATCCCTCTTACTTTCAGTTTCTTATTCAACAAAGCCTTTAGGAACACCTTAAGAAAATAGTATTTTATAATTTTACTTTATACTTGTGAAGTTATATATAAAATACATATTTTATACTGTGATGGGTTGACCCTGGCTATATGTCAGGCACTCACCAATGCCTCTCTCTCACTGCCCTCCCCAGCTGGACAGGGGAGAGAAAATATAACAAAGGTTTCATGAGTTGAGATAAGAACGGGGAAAGATCACTCACCAAATATCACCACAGGGGAAACAGGCTAGAATTAGAGATATTAACTGAATTTATTACTAACAAAATCAGAGCAGGATAATGAGAAGTAAAAACAGACGTTAAAAACAGCTTCCCCCCACCTTTCTCTCCTTCCCAGCTCTACCTCCTCCCCCAGCAGTGCAGGGAGAGAGGGTATGGGGGTTATGGTCAGTTCTTCACATGTTATTTCTGCTGCTGCTTAAGGAGATGACTCCTTTCCCTGCTTCAGCATGGGACCACTCCCACAAGACACAGTTCTCCATGATTTTCTCCAGTGTGAGTCCATTTCATGAGCTACAGTTCTCCACAAACCACTGCAATGTGGATCATTCTTCCACAGAATTCCCAGAATTAAGTAGATGGGAGAGATATTTGAGATAATAGAGTCCAACTTATGGCCTAATAGTCCTTCAAGGACAGGATGCTCCAATGTGGGCCTCCCCCACAGGGTCACAAGTCCTACCAGGAAACCTGCTCCAGCATGAGCTCCTCTCTCCATGGATCTACAGGTCCCTACCAGGAGCCTGTTCCAGCATGAGCCTCCCATGGGGTCACAGCCTCCTCTCAGGCATCCACCTGCTCTGGTGTGCGGCTCCTGCGTGGGCTGCAGGTGGATCTCTGGATCCTCATGGATCTCCATGGGCTGCATGGACACAGCTGCTTCACCATGGTCTGCACCATGGTCTGCAGGGGAATCTCTTCTCTGGTGCCTGGAGCACCTCATGCTCCTTCTTCTCCACTAACCCTGTGTAGTGGTTTGGTCTAAAAGACTCATTACTGTTTACCTTCTGTGAGATAAGAATTAGGAGAAATGCAAAGCAGGCACCAACCTTGAAAGAATATAAAGAAGTTTATTAACAGACCTACAAGAAGAAAAAAAAATCATACTTCTCCCACTGACAGTGTAGAAAGACAACCCTTGAGATGTTCAGTCTGTTTACCACTTCCGTAATAACCTTGTTCAGTCCATTTAGGAAGAGGAGTCTCTCTTGCCCATGCTATGACAACATTATCACAACGAGACAGCTGCCTGGGTTGGTTCTCTGCTCTCATGTGAGTCCTTTCCCACGACTTACAGCTTTTCCCACAACTGCTTTCGAGGGTTCACTCTTGAATTACTGGGGTATAAATTTAAGGTTGAGCCATTCAGAAACAAAAGTTCTCTTTACCCATCTCTGGGAGCATTTCATCTCTAAGAACAGAGGCCCTTCGCCTTCCCTGGCAGGAAAAGGGTCCTCCTCATCTTCATCTCTAGGACTATCTCTGGGAGCATCTCTAGGAACTGAGGTCTTCTCCTTTTCCATTTGGAGCAAAGGTCCTCATCGCTTCCACCTCTCCCTGTTCAAACGTCTCATTAAATTACAGCTGCTTCAGCATCTGCCTATCTCAGCACAGGTGCTTTTGCTCACAAGTACAAGTTGAACGCTCCACCCCCCATGCCTTCATGAAATTAGAACAGGTACTCTGATACATCATAGCTTTACAACAGAATTTCAGCTTTAAGCATCTTCTCTTTCTTCTCCCTCAGGTTTTCAGCTCTTCACACCACTAAAAGGGTTAATCTCACCTCGGCCTTGCAGCTGGAATTTTGCTTATCGCTGTTGGTCACATGATCTTTTGCCGGACAGCAGGGCAGCTTCAGCTGAATCTTGGCTGCACTGGAGAGAGGGAGCCGGGCCGCTGCGGCTGCCCACAGCAGGGTTATGGGGGGGTTCCGCAGGTGGAACAGGGCCCATCGGCTCCAGGATGGCCGTGGCCCAGCCCGGCCTGGCCCGAGCAGGGCCTGGGCTGGGCCCGCTGGGCCCCCGCACAGGGCCCACAGGCACCTGTCCCAGCACAGCAAACAAGAGAGGGCTCTGCCCAGGGTGTGTCTATTTTTAAGTGTGGATCACAGAGGCCGTCACAACTTTAAGTGGCTCAAAGAATTGTCCATATTCAAACTGGCCAGCTGATAGGTTCTGTCAGGTCACAGAGGAAGCTGTAAGCACCCCTTTGCAAAAACATCACTTCTGGGACTATGCTTGCTAACCCATGACACCCTGGTGTCTGCAACATTGTTCCTCTCACATGTTCTCATCCTGCTTTTTGGTTGTAATTACAACTGCGCAATAACTTTCTTTTTCCTTCTTCTTCTTTGATCTGTTATCACAGCGGCGCTACTGCCATTTCTAATTGGTCTTGCCTTGGCCAGGGACACGTCTGTCTTGGAGTTGCCAGGGACTGGCTCTTGCAGACATTGAAGAAGCTTCCAGCAGCTTCTCACAGAGGCCACTTCTGTTTGCTTTTGACCTCAGCAGTAGAGTTAGGATGGGGGTTATATGTGAAGTTCTGAGAATAAATAAAACTCATGTTAGTTATATCCTTCATTTCTTCTTTGATTTATGCATCAAATAGAGTTTATAGTCAATTTTAACTCATCCTAAGTACCAAGCTCATCAGTGGAGAGTTCAATACCAAACTAGTATAATTCAAAATGTTTAGTGTTTATTTTCCATCCTGACGTAGAAACTCAATGCTCGCAAAGCTTTGGCAACCAGGATGTCAGTGAATGTGACACAGAGAGGCTCATCATATCACAGGCAGCTGCTACAAACATATTAAGCAGTTGATAAGTCTTTTTGAACATTTTCTATAATTTTATGAAGAGCAACTGAGTACCTGAGTGTAGCAGTGTTCCACTGCTTACACTTGGACATCATCTTGCTCAGACTTCTAGGAGCTATAAAGTTTTAGAGCTTAATCTCTCTTGAAGGCACTGAGGACTTAGTATTCTTAGCATTTCTAAGTATAAAAAATGCTCAGTACTAAGTGTAACTCAGGTTCAGAAATATTACAACCAAAGCAGAGACTCGTGACACCTAGAAACTATAAAAGCATATCTTATATATACGCCTATAACTAGTATTACTTTGTCTTGAAAATGAACACAAGCCGATTAAAACAGGGTAGCTAAAAGCAGTAAGTATTTTGTAACACCGTAACAGTATAGTCAGACACCATGTATAAGCATTTCACATAAACTTTTGTGCAATGGGATCACCAAAGCGGCAAATGAAGATGGTAGTTGCACTTAAAATGCAACCAAGTGAAAAAGTTGCCAGATGAGGGTTAAGATATGCAGAGGGGATTGCAAACATATGGAACATCCTGATGAATGCACCAGAACGGTGACTGGCAAGACCAAAGATAAGAAAATAAGTATTAGCCAAGGACAGAATCTTTCTGGGGGAGGCAATTGTATAAGCCCATCAGATCTCAGTGGAGGAAGATAGAGAAAGTGAGGACAGATATGCTCTGGCTCTGACTTGATTCAACAGCTCTTACTGTATAAGACAGTATAAACTGCTTTGTGAATGAATTAGTTTTAAAGTTTAGAACTGGACAGATTTCTAAGTCTCCTAAACACTCCCATCACATTATGCTCTGATCCTCTGATATGTTATGAACAAACATATCAATATTAATATTTATCTACACATATACACATAAATTATATTTATACACTCATTCAGTAGCAACATTAGCACAATGGTGAATATTTCTGTGTTTCTATGAATGAGTAACATAATCCATGTATTGAACTCTCTATTGATATGTCAGTCTTTATAATACAGAGCTAAAATATCTTGAGTGGCATAATTGAGATTGCAGAAATAATTTATTAAACATACCCATAATTACTTTTTTCTAAAAGTTTATCGAAAGATGAATTGTTATGACAGTCATCAGTCACAGGGTGCCAAAATATTAGACTATCAGCCTTAAAAATAGTTTCAAATAGCAAATACTGCAGTTTCTCAAGAATTTCACAAGAGAATAAAAGTGAATTTTCTATTCGAGCTCTTTTCCCAAGATTCATTTATTAAAAAAAAAAAAAAATTCCCATAGAAGGCAAAATCTGGCCTCTTTGAAATAAGGGATTAAATTTTCATCAGCTTTTATACTCTGTCTTCTAATCAAAAAAAGATATGTGGAACCAAAAGATAATACATCTAGTGGAGAATAAAAATAAGTTTTATTCTTGGAAATATGAATAATGTTTTATTAGAGAATGTTTTAATGGGAAACAGGTTGGAGAAATATCAAGCTTTAAAACATTATTTATATCCTCCAAGAGAAAAAAATTTAGATTTTAAGTGTCATAGAATGCTAATTATTTCTTTTCATTTGACTTCACATGTGTCAAACTATGAAAAATTCAAAAAAGTGAAATATTTCTCCCCCCTTCACTTTTACATTTTGACTTCCTCCAGTTTCAGTACAAAATGCTATTCTATTATTTTTTGCCAGCTGGTAGGAAAATTAAAATATTTAAAGATAGTCATACAGAGAAAACGATATTATTAAAAAAAAATTTAAACTAGAAGGCAAAACTTCAAGGATCAATGCCTGAAGTTTTACATTCAGCTGAATTGAACAAAAAGAAAGCAGTGTTTTAGTATTGAGAATGGCTAATTGTTGTAGTGCTAGGTTTGGTTCAGTAAGCTGCAGCTTTCCCTGAGAGCTCAGTGGAGCTGCTTAGGGCAGTGCGACCACTTTCACCCTCCCATAGTCCTTTTTGGACAGCTCCGCTCTCGTGGTCTGGTAGCTATCAGCTCTATAACCCAGTGACGGCAAAGGAGGCGAGAAGGGTCCCTCCATGACGGTTTCAGAGGACTTTTAGTAGTTACATCTTGTCCCGGAGACCCCCAGAGGCAGAGAGACCTCCTGATCCTGGCGCAGGGGGATTTTCTCAGGGGCTCAGGGGAGGTACATCGGCGGAGTTGGGGTACAGGAACCAACAGGGAGAACCTGAGGGAGTGGCCAGGGCTAGGGGCAAGGGGAAGCGGAGAGGAACAATATGGGATAGGAAAAGCAATAGGTAACAGATCACCACATCTCCCCCTTTCATATTAAATTGGAAAGGGAAGGACATAATTTTGTACAACAAAAAAAATGGTAAAACAATGCAAAATAGTTAAATTTAAAATGATGAGGCAGCTGGTTGTTGTTGGCTTTGGAGATTGCTGCTGGTTGAGCTCTCACACAGCAGCTGCTTTTGAAGCTTATTACGTTCTTTCTTCTGCTGGGGCTGCTGCGATGACATCTTTTTGGTTGCTACTCACTCGCTTTCAATCTAGGTGGCGTGGCGAACGGGGAAGGGGGTGCTGCACCACTGTTTCTACGCTGAGCCACAGCTCCACACAGATAACTTTGGGGCAGGTCGGGTCACATGGTCCCCAGGCTGGGCTCGCCCTACAGGTCTGGTCCAGGGGGGCTGCTGGGGGCACTCGCGCTGCTGTGGAGTAGAGACTCGGCACAAAGGCACTCTGTATCTCGGGGTGGGGAAGGGGGCTGACACAACAACACTGAGCAACACAGGGGGCGAGGGTAAGGAGGGGCCAAGGATTTTTTTGCGCATGGGAAGATATGGAGTACAAGAAGGCAACATGGTGGAGCCAAACATGCGGTAGCTGCCATCTTGGCAGCTACATAGAGCCAACATGGCAGGAGTTCGTGGGGGTCGGGATAAGGGTTTAGGGGGAGCTCCCAGGCCGGGGTGATCAGCCCTAGCTCAGTGAGGGGACAGCGGAGATATGGAAGGCTCAGAACATTTTCTGATCTCTCCTGATAGTGAGAGGGAGAGGATTGGGACTTTCTGTTTCCAGATGCCAGAGTGAAACAAAACAAAGGTTAGTTCTTTTTATCTCTCACACACAAGGACATCCCATGCACTGTTAATCTTAAAAATCTCCCCAACTGGGGGCACTGAACTTGTATCTTCTCTTGTTAGAGATGGGCTTTTTCTTGCCAAGGAATTCACATGAGGCGCAACCTCCTTCACCTCGACAAGAACCCACCCCCAAACCTCCACCCAAACCGAGGCAAAATGATTAAACTAAAAAAAAACAACCCCCTGAACCAGGCCATTCTGTCTCCCTTTTGAGGCTTACCAGCACAAAGAATCTCCCTCTCTCATACCAGGCCAGGCAGGCTCCCCTTCAGGGCTTTCCAGAACGGAGAATCAACTTAAGGCACTCAGTGTGGTCCGTCACTGTCCAGCCAACCTCTTTTTAAAACTGCTACTTTCTCAAGAGGCTACCAGCTGTCCCTTCGGTTGTCTTGCTGAAACGCGACCTTTGCGTCAGGGAAATGGCTTCCCAAAGGCGACTACGCTCTCCAGGGCACCTCTTCTCAGATGTTGCACATTGAGACATCATTTGTTGTAGTGCTAGGTTTGGTTCAGCAAGCTGCAGCTTTCCCTGAGAGCTCAGTGGAGCTGCTTAGGACACTGCAAGTATTTTGGCCTCCTGTAGTCCTTTTTGGACAGCTCCGCTCTCTTGCTCCGGTAGCTATCAGCTCTATAACCCAGTGACGGCAAAGGAGGCGAGAAGGGTCCCTCCATGACAGTTTCAGAGGACCTTTAATAGTTACATCTCGTCCCAGCAACCCCCAGAGGCAGAGAGACCTCGTGATCCTGGCGCAGGGGGATTTTCTCAGGGGCTCAGGGACAGTACATGGGCGGAGTTGGGGTACAGGAACCAGTAGGGAGAACCTGAGGGAATGGCCAGGGCTAGGGGCAAGGGAAAGCTGGGGGGAGACCAATATGGGATCAGAAAAGCAATAGGTAAACAGATCACCACAGCTAATAATTGAGACAATACACCATGAAAAATAGTGGGCTTTTTTATTATAGAATTCTTCAAATCAAATTCATTTCTGCACATGACTTAAAAATATCCACACACAACTTTATGCAAGCAGTGCAGAGGATCCAACTGCATGATCTGACATTGCATGTGATTCAACACTTTAGGTATCTTCAGAGATTTAAAGTCCATGCAGGCCTGGGGCTTTATTTCCTGAAGAGGAGTGAGTTTGTGCACAGCTTTGCTTTACGTAATAGTATTCTTTCCACTGTGTGGTTTTGTTGTTATCAGTGGATGTCAAGAAGCAGCATTTTGGCTCTACCAGCCATCTGCAATTCTGTGAAGTGACCAGTAAGATGTGAATTGAAACTTAAAGTCAGGCACTTACCTTTGGTTGCTAGAGCTTGGCCAAAGCATTTCCCTTTGGAAATCACTTCTTGTAAATAAAGGATCTCAGTGGAGCAGTGTGCTGATGGGAAAATGCCACCCAGGGCTCTAGAGGCTGCCTCCCAGTTTATCCGAGACCTGCGAGAGAGGCATGCTGCCCCAAGAGCCAGGTGTATGTTCTGCTCACTTAACAACTTGCAGCTCTGACATTTCCTTGCCTGTCAGCAGCCTCTTCCGAAGAAAGCACGAAATGGGAGGTTTCCCTACACTGCAGCTTTCTGAAAGAACTTCCTTCCCAGAAAATGTCTCAATAGACAGCACAGTTATCAAATGCATTTTAAGGGTTACTCAAATGTGACCTGGTCATATAATGGAAATTTTCTTGTTACAGGGGCATCCAATATTTATATCTTTTATTATCTTAAATATTTTAATCTTTCCTTTCTCCTAAAAAGGAAAAAAAAAAGATTAAAAAATTTAAAAATCTGTAGAAATCTTTCCAGGAAATTTGCATCTTATCTTCTACCCCTAAGTAACTTCTGATTCTGAGGAAAAGTACACTGGAGAAAAATCATATATAACTACAGAAGAGTTATAGATAACGTGCTGCTCATGAAAAAAAGCAGTTCATATGAATGATAAATCTTAGCAAAAAAAGAAATAACAAGAAGCAATGAGTGGAATTATCTGAAAGATTTTTTTTTCCAGTTAGTCTTTTAAACACTGAATGTTGCTTGAAAACTGCCTGTAAAAGAAAAATAGGATTGCAATTGTGACTTCTTCTACCAAGTATTTGTAAACAGAGATTTCATAGAATAGGATCCACTCTGACATCTATCTCTTAGTACTTAAACGTCTAAAAGGATAATACTAGGTTATGGTACATTTTGGGGACTGTGAGAATTCAGACAGTTCTATTAAGAGCCGACAGATGGCATGAGGTTTTGATTTTGCTTGCAAATGGATATCCACCATTATAGTTTCCAGACAAGAGACATAAATACACTTGTAATATATTATTTTGTTCAAATTAATTAACATAGAAATAGTTGTCAAATAGGAAGTCAAAAGAGAAATAGGAACATAAAATTTCCTCTTTTAATATTTTTTAATAGTTGTAAAAAATAAACACTTTTAGAAGTAAGAATGGGCTTGAATACTCAGACAATATTTCATAAATAGCGTGTGAATTATTTTATGAACATATTGAATATAAACTTCTCTCCCCACAGAAAAAAAAATCCCTAAACCAATAAAAACTACTGGAGAAACATAAAAAGAAGCTTTTGAGAGAGAACTTGGCTTCTGGATAATCTTTTTGATGCTATCATTTTCATTTCAGTGCTGATGTTGATACAGTTTTAAAGAGTTGCAAATACCTATTTCTCCAGCTGTCACCTGGAGAGAACCCAGAATAATTTAAGATATGCTTAAGTAAAGTTTAATTCAATATTTAAAATATTTCCACATTATCTTCCCATAACCTTATTGAAAACATAAAGGGAATTTTCAAACCTTCTGATATTTTCATTAAGGTTGATTTACTTATTTCCATAATGACAGTTTATTTTAATCATCTCAAAACTGGTTATGAAGGAAGGTAGGTGTGTGTATAAATCAAAATTCCCAGTAAGACAGTATAGGGCAGAAAATTCTTAGCATACTTAGCAGAATTAGCAGTAACACCAGCTAAAAAAGTAGTATGTGTCCTTACATAAAATGACTCTGCTTTTGTCCTTGAAGAGGAAATCATGTAGACAACTTCTAAGAATTGCATCAAGTCAGGAAAGGGGAAGATAGGTTTGGTTTTATTTCCTGGAATGCCATGCTGCCATGTTGATAAGGGTGCTGTTGATGCCATATTGCAGTGACTATTAAGCAACTTCTAAATAAAAGGACAAAAAAACCAACAATTCCCCACTTTTTTTTTTTTTTTATTATGTATATTTTTTATTTTGCATGGCCTTTATAAGATATATGCATATTTGGTTTTTTTATCCTTTCTGGAGGAAAATTGGCAGAATCTCTTCTGCTAAAATCTTAATATTTTGAAAAAACATATTCTATTATGTTTTTTCGTTTTTAGAAAAACATAAAAAACTAAAACTTTTTATCAGAACCTAGGGGTTGCACTGAAAAATATTCCGGTTCTGGTTTTAATACAAATCCGTGAGACTTGATTGGATGTAACAGATTTCTTTCAGACTTGACAGTTTTGATGAAGAGTAATTGCTTCTGCTACTGATTTTTCCAGTGGAAACATCTCTGCAGTTCCCAGATGCAACTTTACATCAAAGTTTCCTTGATCAACAGGACCGTAATAGCGAACGTTGGGACAATACTGACAAGAAGACTGAGACTGTCATTTTCCAAACTGAAAGTATGAAATTATTAACTCCAGTTGATATGGGAAATCATACCATCCTGTTATTTGTCTGATTTTTAGCGGTAGTCAGAATGCAAGCATTTTCTGTCCGATCTTCTTATCTTTTCATATAATAACATTCTGATGTAAAAAACCAACAAAACAATCAAAACCAACTTATCTCTCCCCCTCAACCAAGACCAAAAATTAAAATTAAGGAAGTGTTTTACAAAATCCGGGTTACAGGCAGTAATATCTCATAATGAGAGACTAATTTTATTTGTCTCTTAATAGGTAGTTTACAATTTCTCAGCTAGAACTGTGGTGAAGCATATGTGCTGCAAACCTGGCAATGCTGCAATCCATGCTTGCAATATACTCTAAAAGAAGGCATTCTGGCATTGCCACATAATGATGAAATCTGATTGTTTGACCACATTTAAATACCGTAACAGCTCTACTAAAAGTGGATTCCTTGTTATAACACTATCAAGGTGTTAATGCAAACTGTCATGGAACTGTATAATCAGTTATGATGTTAACAACATAGGGAGCAACCAGTCTGTCTTCTGTTTATTCCTTCCAGAGTATCTACACAGACAGCTCGGAAAGAGAAAAGCTTGCTCTGGCAATCTGTGGCATTGTAACAGCCCGACTTGACATTCAGAGTATGAGGAGGGGAGAATGTGGGATCAGAGCACATGCACACACAGAACTGGAGCAAGATATTCATTAAGATGAGAACTGTGACAAAATATTTGCCAGCTGGGAAATCAAGGCAACTTTTATTTCATATAAAAGAAGAGACAGGAGAGGAGAAGGGGCAGACAATCCTCTTAACATTTTGTTCAAATGATCCTTCCCCATTATGGGGCCTTATCCTTTACATCAGACTTATAATGGAGCATCAGACTGTTAATGACTGCAAAAATGTAATATCAAAACAAGGGCATAAGGTCTTCTGGGCCAGCAGAGTTTTGTGGTGATGTATGCAGAAGGACATCAGTCTTGCAAGCTTCTTTTACTAAACACCCATGAACATGGCAGTTTTAGATGTCTCATAAAGGAGACCAAACAGTTATCACTAACTTCATGTTGTTCAGGATTTCATTGTTTTTTGTGATTTTAAAAATGTGACTGTAGCTCTGAAATGCCTCTAGTGATTAATAGTACCTATAGTTTCTTACTGAAGACAGACACATTGTTAACATATACAGTAGATACATTTATGTTGAAAAGATTGAACAACGCAGAAAAAAATATTTTTATGTACTCTTAATATATCTTCTTAGGGTGATGTGTTGTTTCATTTTTCTAAAGTAGAATTTAGCCATTTTTTTCAAGGACTTTTTCACTTGGGCATAATGTACAGAACTATTATTAATTCAAAGCATAACATGAAGTACACATAATTGGCAGCTATGAAATACAACTCTCCTTCAGTAACTTTTGCATGAAATGTTAACTGGTCTTTCAACATTACCAGAGAACCACAGGGTTGTGTAATTTCATGTGTAAGGGACTGCTAAACATTTCTACTCAAAGCAAATATAATTAGACCAGATTGCTCAGTGCTGTGTCCACCTCAAACCACAGAGACACTACAGTTTCTCTAGTGATCCACTTCTGTACTTGACCACTCTTCTGCTGAAAAAAAAGTGAAACAAATCCAAACTCTATCTCCTCACCATTTCTTAAGTTCCAATTTATGCATATTGACACTTGTTCTATTGCTCTTTATCACCAAAACCAATTTGGTTTCATTTCCTCTGTACCCTATCCCTGTATCCACATGTCTACCACTGTACACAGCACAAGTAGTGAAGTCTCCCCTGCTCCTCATCTTCCCCAGGTTGAACCAGTCCAGTGCCCTCCATGTCCCCCTGCATGTCCTTTACACTGCCATGGGAACCCTCCACTGGACTCACTCTTGCATGTCAGGGTCTATCCTGTGTCAGAAGCTCAAGCCTGGACTATGAGGACAGTCTTACCAATGCCTAACAATGGGTCAGGATCCTTCCCCTTGGTGGTGCAGCCCCAAGTGCAGAGGCTGTTTAACTACCTGGGTTCACTGCTGTGTCCTGATAACATGCTGGTCCCAGGTTCCTCAGGTCTTTTCTGGAGAGCTACTCTGAATCATCAGCTTCACCTTGTCCTGTTCCAGGGGTGAGCTCTCTTCAGTGCCTTTGTCTCTAAGGCAGTTTTTTTCCTCTAAGGGCAGTTTCCAAGCAAGTATTTGTGCAGGTCAAAAGACTGCCCTTCTCAAAATCAGGGTGGCTGCCTGTGTGAAATTCTACTGTTTGTCTTGGTCACTTCTCTCAGGTTATAATGCTCCAGACTTACAGTCACCACAGTCAAGGCTGCCTTCAACCTTCATGCATTCAGCTGCCTTTCTTGTGAGTACCAGCTTCAACAAAACATCTTCCCTGGCAGATCTGTCAGTCATCTGGGTCAAGAATTTGTCCTCGAGTTGCTTGCATTTGTCTGCCCCTGCATCACCAGTGCAGTTCTGTCCCCTAACCCTTACCCACAGGCTTACCTTTCCCAGGTGGGAAGTTCCATGCTTCTGAGCTACCCCTTTGCATAGATCACCCTTTCTCTGTCCTTGACAACCCTGCTATTCCTGCAGCACCAGTACCTCTGCACTGTTATCTTTGCAGGTGTGAGTGCTACCATCGTGTCACTCTCATCCCTCTGAAGTCACAGCTCACTTGCTCTGTACGCACTGCTGATGCCTTCCTCTCATCCCCAGAGTCCCCTCTACTCATGTGTAAACATTTGAGATGGGTCCCAGGTTGTGCAGCCTTTGCGGGTGATGCATGACAGCCCCTCTGATCACGCTGTCTCCTGGACACATTAACACCCGTGTGTCCTCGCTTCTTGTCTGTGCAAACTCCCCTCTCACATTTCCATCCCTCTTGACAAGACCAGTAACTCTGATTGCAAATACATCCTTGCACAACTTTGTCAGACATACCCCATCCTTTTTCAGTAGCCATTTCAATGAGAAAAACTTTGCATATAAGTAAGATGGGAGACATAAATCACAATGCTGGCCTTTTAAGCCATCATCTCTGGCCTAACAGAATGTTTGTGCTTCCACATACATATTTTTACCAAAAATGAATCCTTCCTGCAAATAACCAAATGCCTTAAGTGTTGAGGATAAAACCTACTTATGCCTGGATTATTTTCAGAGCCTAAAATCCATTTATAAATCTAATCCATGACATCCAGAGTTCCCTTTTCTGTAATCTTTCAGTTGGAAAACTGGCAGTAAGAGGACCTCCATTTCTCATGAAGCATTGCATTATTTCGTTCTCTGATAAAATCACAATGGGAGAAGGATAATGAAAGCAAACCTAAGTTTTAATTTTGGAACCCATTTCAAATGCACTACTTCTAATAACTACCATACTAAATTTAATCACTAGTAAATAAATTGTTTTAAAATAAAACTATATTGCTGCCTTTTTAGAATCCTGAATGTTCCTCACAAGTGATTACCTAAGATGCAGAGAACAACAGTATATTTTTTAGATCCCAGGTTAAACTTGATGGGCTGCTGACTGGAAAGGTTAGTCATTGATCAGTACTATGAGTACATTTCCTAGATGTCATTGAGGAAAAAAACCACAGGGACCTGCATGTGCTAAGCTAATTGTTAGGGAAAATTTTCTGACAGTAGCTGCACTTTAAAATATATTACCATCACTAATAAGAAAAACACACATTCCATTTTTCCCAACGATACAAAATTTGCATCTAAAGAGCTTCAGTAGTTTTCTTAGATGCTCAGAATTTCTGAGTGAGACAAAATATCTGCCTCTGTTACATGAAGGTTAAAAAAAACAACCATTGCTAGCTTGTACGGAGTGGAAAGCCTCTGGCATATTTAACATGAGGTTGTTGTTGACATGTCATGTCTGTAGGAATACAAAAGCTCAGCTCAATGAACCACTGTAAAATCTTACCTTTGAGATTGTTATATTGAGTTACATAAAATAAAAAAGAAATACGGGGTTTTTTTTAATAACACAGTCAAGTTATATTTCAGTAACTCTTAAGATATAACTGAAATAAGAACAAATGAGTTTAGTTGTGGTTTAACCCTAGCCAACAATTAAGCACCCCACTGTCTCAGTCTCTCCCAGTGACATGGGGGAGAGAAATGGAAAAGTGACAAAACTCATGGGTTGAGATAAGGACAGTTTAACAGGTAAAACAAAACCTACTTACTCAAGCAAACCAAAACATGGGCAGGCATCAGGTATTCAGCCATCCCCAGGAAAGCAGGACACAGATTTGGGCAGACAAGCACCATCTGTCGGTCCATCCCTTCCTTCTTCCCTACCAGCTTTCTATGCTGAGTATGATGCCACACAGTGTGTGAAATCTCTTGGATTAGTTGGGGTCAGCTGTCCCAGCTGTGTCCCCTCCCAGCTCCTTGTGCACCCTCAGCCTCCTCGCTGGTGGGGTGCACAAGGAGCAGCAAAGGCCTTGGCTCTGTGTAAGCCCTGCTCAGCAGTAACAAAAACATCCCTGTGTCATCAACCCTGTTTCCAGCACAAATTCAAAACACAGGCCCATAATAACTACTATTAACTCAAGAGAAATTAACTCAGGAGAAATTAACTCAAAACTAGTACAGCTATGCAAGATAACAAAAGGGAAAGATGCTTCTTGTGATAAGACTGGATATTAAGATCACACACATTTTGGCCTCAGTAAATCTAGGGCACAAAGCTATGATTTATCAGAGATTTGTTTGCATTCTTGTGGCCCCTTCGGGCCAATATAAAACCAGTATGAAAATTATGATGGAAATGCAGTTGAAAACTTCAGAATGTGGTTAAAGTATACCTTGGAATCAATTTTTTATCTCAAGATAGACTTGCATTTTTTCTCATCTTGTTGCACACATCTGATTTTTACTGGAAAGAAATGTCTAAATTACATGCCAGATCCTTCAGCAGCAGCAAATATTTCAAGCTATTATTTGTTCTCCTGTTCTGGATTAACAATCTAGATGAAGTACAAGTCAGAGACAAGTTTGGTAATTTCTGAGTTTAAAAAAAAACTAAATGAGCATTTCATAACAACTGAAGATCTGGAGAAAAGAGCCTCACAGAACTTTTAGTTAAGAGTGAAATTTTTTGTTTGTACACTGATTCAGAGTACGCAACACTGGCAGAGAAACAACTGTTTTCAGCCAATAAATGTGTTTGTTTACTTACTTCATGAGTATCCCAGAATGGAAACAAAGATTGGTTTTGCCTTATCTAGCTCAAAGATCAGCAATATAATTTCCTTTGGTAAATTCCTACCTGGAAAACAATGAAGGAGAACAGTGGCCAGCAATCCAGGACTATTTAATTAAGGAAGACAAACCAAAGACCTTTTAAGAAAGCAAACTGAATGGATTACTGAGGATATTTAGAACTCTTAATAAATAATGATTAACATTTTTTTCCAACCCAAAATCTATTACAGCTGGTGATGGGGTCAGTGGCTCCGACCCAGGAAGAGGTGACCGGTCCGGGGAGATGGTCCCGAAAGGAATCGCCTTCCCGAGGTCCGGTGTCTTCCCTCAGCTGCTGGCAGGAGGGCCCTTGCAGAGGCTGTCAGCTCTTTAGTGATATCAGCTCGTGATTCCAGCTCAGCTCTGCAGGGCAGCCTCCAGGCCAAGCCAGACCGGAGAGAGAGAGAGGCTCGTGTGGCTGGTTCCGCACGAAGGGAGCTTTATTGTGGGTTCCCTCCGGCGAAGGGAAGCCAGGGACGAGAACTCACTCTGAGAGCCACAGGGGCCAGAGGGCTTGCTTTTATAGGGATACAGGGGATGGGTGAAGACCAATGGGTTACAGAGGATCTGGGATGGGTGAGGACCAGTGGGTTACAAAGGATCTGCATAGGGTCTCCTAAGGGATTGTGGGTCTGTCTTTTCTCACCGTGACTAAAGAAGTGGTTCCCTTTCCAGGGCGTCCTGCTGGGCAATTGCAAAATCTCTTATCCCAGCAGAGATCCTTCCAGGGCAGGGGCTGGGCATACCCCACAAAAATCTTATTAAGAAATCTTTTGAAAAGAAAGCACACATAGCTAAATTCTGTATAAATAGATGTATTTAATTTAATTTTCTTATAAAATAATTTGTGGGTAGGAAAATCTATTGACTGAACAAGATTGCTTAAACTTGAGCTTTATTTCATCTCAAGTGAGAATTTTTCAATGAAAACAAACCTTCTTCTCCCTAGTCTTCTGACAGTTTGTATGTGACAAACCCATTAACAGAGTTTATGGCTTCCCAAATATTGCTCCTGGTTTTTTTTTATCAAGACCATATGTAGGTCTTGCAAACTCTCCCTAGAAGGACGAAATTGCTCTCTGCATCTGCCTACAGATCTCATGTCTTTGAAAACTCTTAGAAATGCAAAACCCCCTCTATCTAGTCAGAGGGGACAGAGAAATATGGTGCCCTTGACAAATGCAGTTCTTAAATGAACAAAACAAATTATGTTGCTGACAAGAGCATATTGATCAATTACTACCTAATAATGATAACTAACATCATGGAGATCATAAATACACCTATAAAATTATTCTAATAATACTAAAGAAGAAGAAAATAATTTTTCATAGTAACTGCTTGTGTGTAACATTTTAAACATCTATCTCTGGAGATTTTTAATAAACCTGTGAAAGGTAAGAGATTTGTGTTTGTCTTCTCATAGTCAAAAATATAAAATAAGTATTTTTTAAAAAAATTATTATTAATTAATTTTTAAACTATGTAGCTTAATGTATTAAAATCTATTTTATCTCAATTTATTACTCGTGTCCATTAATCCTGTAATCACCAACATACTCTTAGAGAAGTCTCATTGAAATACTACTTGATTTAAATCCTCTTTTTTTTACAAGAACGTTACAATAATACAACATGTGTGAATTTGTATTTACAAGATAAGCTCATCTTACAAGTAACAGTTATGCTAAGTTTTGAGGTTTTTTGTTTGGAATTACTTACATTGGCCTACAGCTATATTGCATATATATATATTACTTTAATAACTGTACAAGTCCTAGAAGGAAGAACTATGGTTCCTAATCACATAACAGAATAGAGAAAACCCTTTATTCATAACAGAACTGAATTTGTGTCACAAAAATAAAGATTTCCCTACTCCTCAAACTTACTACACTATTAGGCCCATGATGTGATTCTTGGGTTTGCCCTACTCAGGACCAGGAATTAGACTTGACAATTCTTGCAGGTCCCTTCCAACCCAGGATATTCTACAATTCTATCCCTCTTTCTGCTTTATCTCTCTGTCCTCAAATGATTATGGAAAAGTTTGATAAGTGTGGTTAATACTGTGACAACTAGTACACTGTTTTGTGTACACTCCTTTAGCCAGTTTTGTGTTTCTGTTGGTTTTATTTTTTTTTGTTTTGTTTTCAATTGTTTTCATTCTACATTACCGCATGTACGTGAACTGGCAAATACACTGTAAATTACCACTTTTTCAAGGATTTCAGCAATATATACAATGAAATTGAAACTTGTAAAGCTTGAAAACTCTGCAAATCTGCAAATACTAAAAGTGGTCTTTTCCCAGTTGTTTTAAAGACAATACCTGTTGGGCCAATCACAGTTGAGGCACATGACATTCGTGTCAGCGTGTCTGTGTCTAGAGAATGCACACATGAAATAGGTTTCTAATAACGTTAAAACTTTCTGAAGAAACATTTTGTATGAACTGGAATAGTGTTTGTAGCTTTCTGAATGCCCTGCTTTGGCTTTAATCATGCTTCTGAAATACGTGTTGTACTTTTTCAATTTAGAGTTTCTCTCTGAAACATATTTACCCAATGTGACCTCAAAAAATAGAGACAGAGACCAGTTTCAAGCAGCATCGATGCTGCTATGACAGAAAAATCTACTTGCAAAGTGTGGAAATGCAGTGAAATTACAGTCAATATATACAAAAAATCAATATATATATATATATTCTTTTTTTCCATAATGAAAGTAAATTTCTATTTTATAAATCTCAAACAAGAAAGGCTAGCTTCCTACATCATCATAAGAAGAGGATATATATACATACATACATATATGTATATATATATGATCCAGTCTATTAAATCTGAAAGGAGTAATAGTATCAATGTAGATGACATAGAAACTGATAATATTTTACTAAACTATATAAGAACTTTTACACATTAATGACTAAGATTTCCATGGAGGAGACCGATTTATTTTCAGTGAGGCAAAATTCCTCATACCTGACCAAAGGCAAAGGTACAGAATCTACAAAAAAGTAAAATATGCAGCCATTAAGTACTTTAAAGCACAGGCAGTGTTCCAGGATATGACAGGCTGCTGAGAAATAGTTATAAAACCTTGTATCATTTTGCCTAATTATGTATTTGATTAATTTCAGAATCTTATAGATGTTAATTAAATAAACTAGGAGATTTCCATGTGCCACAAACTGTGTCCAGGATGACTCAAAAGCTGACACAGTTTTCTCAGGGGTCACATGCATTATGAACAATTTTACAGCATTTGTGCACCACTGAAGTCTTAACATCAGGTATTGTCTTCTGGTTTTGCCCTTTTGTAAAATATTAAATATACAGGTTGCATGCTGAAACAAGCCCCAGTTTGGTATACATAATTCTTTATCCAAATTTCTCTCCTAAGTTTCAACAGATGTATCATCCTCCTTGCATCTTCCGGGCTCTTTATTCCACTCTTGAAGCTTTTGCCTACACAAACACATGCCATTTTTCCAGTAGAGCAGAAGACTGGGCAAAAATAAGTATTTTCAAACCAGTCAAGATGCCTAAAAGTCAAAGACATCTGAAATTGTTCCAGAACATTATTTGGCTTAGTTTGTAACACATTCTGAAGTTAAAATTCATGTGAATGTGTAAGTTGTGTGCTGTAGCAAAAGTCCATGTCAGAACAGCTTGTGTGCCTGCTCAAAGACTCTCATCCTGCCTAGATATAGAGAGTTTACGACTACACAACACATGAAAAAACCCCAGCCCGCAAATCCAGAAGATATTTTATAGTTCCAGGCTGCTTTACAGACTGCACAGATGTGAGCTGTATGTCCAGATCCAGACAAATAAATGAACACATACTAATCATGTTTGCATTACGAATAGCAGTGAGAAACATGAAGTGATATTTCATTTCATTTCATCTGAAGCATATGAAAAAGAAATGCTTCAGATAGTTTTGTGTAAGTGACCGGGGCACAGACCCAGACTGGTAGGAAATCTGAATCGTTTATTCAAAAGAAACGAGCTGGTTTTACACACTTTTTCAAGGCATAGTATTGCCTTACATGGTAATCCTCACTACGTGACCTATCCCGTGTTGCCACACCAGCAACACACTTTCCAAATGTCCTTCTGTGAGGTGATCACTCTCTGTTCACCCGTCCGTCAGCTCCCAGCAGGCTCCTCTCTGTAGGGTCTGCCCTGTGATACCTCCTGCCCCCAGGATCTGGTGGAGACAAGCCTCTGTGTGCCACCAGGTGCTCCTTTGTGCTGCCATGTGCTTCTGCAGCCATGTCCCACAGCCTGTAGCTCAAGTCTATCTTATCTCTCCCCACAGTTTCATCTATGCTCCTGCAACAAATACAACTGCTTTCAGACTGAGACTGCAAATTCATTGCTTTTTGGTACTTTCTTTTGTACTACTTTATATCAGGTCATTTTATTTGATACCCAGTCCCACACTAGGATTTGAATATATCTTTCAGTGGGAACTAGCTTCATATGGATTTCATCCCCTCCCTCCCTGAGCTACTATGTCTTTCATTACTTTTATTTTTGTAATATACTAGCACATGATAGGGTACTTACTTTCTTCTTGTTTTTATTTCTTTCCACAGCTTCGCAGACTGAGGTGTTATAGAGAATTCTGTGTAAAGGGTAGAAAAATTTATTTACCTGGTGTTACTGTTGCTCCTGAGGATATGTTGGGATGAACTCATCACCACAAGATGATAGGAAAGATGTCTGGGGATACAGCAAAACTTCTTCAATTAAAATTTCCCACTGGCGAATGGGAGAATGGAAGTGAAATGCCAAAAAATCTATTCTATGCACAGACATCTGTCTCAATAATGGACAAAGACAGAAAAAAAGTAATGATTTAGGCAAGTAATGATGCATTTCTATTAAATGCTTTCCCATAGAGAAAGAACAGCCAAAGGAGTTTAAAATTTACCTTTCCTATCAGAGACTCTCTAAGTTTCTGTAGCCTCTGTTGTGGGCCTCTTTTTGCAGCAAAAGAAGCCAACACTGCCTGAGAAGGTTGACTTCTGTAACTGGGGGTAGGACTGAAATCATTCATGCAAAAAGTCCCAGCTGCTTGCTATTTGAAGAAGCATGTGTTACAATACTAGAAAAAAAAATCTGTCATAATAGTAAGATGTATAGAGGATTATATTTTTACTTCTTCTCATGTATCTGAAGTATGTGGACGAATGTGAAAGATGTGTTCTCTTCATAATCCCCTGTTTTTATCTTCCCTTTAACTAGTCCAAGCTTATAGAATGAATTCAGAATGTAAAACTCAGAATTCAGAATGTCTCTTGCAGGTCACTGACTCCAAATTCAGAACTGGGGAAGCTTCTGAAAAACAGTTAATAAAAAAATCACTCTAATCTGTCAGTTAAAGAATTACTATGAAGAGGTCTAGGAAACATCTAGTTACTCGGAGCAGCTGAAGATTTGTGCCATATGGGTAACTTGTTTCAGAATTTCTCTCCCCGGTTTTATAATCCATGTATCTTTAGGGACCTTCTCTGAATCTTAGAAAAGTAAGCATGGATGGATTTGAAGATAATCTTTTTACTAATAAACCTTTTTAATGAACATAGCCATTAAGGAAGAAAGTGAGTTCAGGAAGAAATTATAGATTATGAATCAAATTAATTAGCATGATGAAACCATAATCCTTTAATCACTAACACTCTTCTGAGTTTTATTACTTATTAGAACATACAGACTGATTTAAAACCTGATATGAAATCCAAAAAAAAAAAACCCTTCCTGTCCTCTAGCACGTCAACATTTCTACCCAATTTAGTGTCATCTGTGAACCTACTGAGGATGCACTTGATCCAGTTGTACACATCACCAATAAATAAATATATGGAACAGGACCAGTCCCAACACTGATCCCTGGGGGACACCACTAGTGGCCAGACCCCAGCTGGATGCAGCACCATTCACCTTCACTCTCTAGGTCTGGCTGTGCAGCCAGTTCTTAACCCAGCAAAAATGCACCCATACAGGCCATGACCTGAAAGCTTTTCCAGGAAAGTTCCATGAGAGGCAGTCTTTGATGAAGTCCAGGTAGACTACACCCAGAACTCTTCCTCCATCCACTAGACAGGTCACCTGGTCATAAAAGGAGACCATGTTGGGAAGGAAGGACCTGTTTTTCTCAAATGCATGCTGGCTGGACTTGATTCCCTTGTTGTCTTGTACATGCTGTGTGATCGCACTCAAGATGAAATGTTCCATAACCTTTCCAAGGACCAAGGTCAGTCTGACAGGCCTGTAGTTCCCAGGATCCCCCTTCTGACCCTTCTTGTGGATAGATGTTAGGCTGGCCAACCTCCAGTCATCCCAGACCTCCCTGGTTGTCCAGGACTGATGATAAATGATGGAGAGTGGCTTTTTGAGCTCTTCCACCAGCTCTCTCAGTGCCCTTGAGTGAATCCCATCTAGTCCCAGAACAAGTGTGCGTCAAGTGTGCTGTAAGTCGCACAGGAGGTCACTAATTATTTCTTCCGGGATTACAGGAAGTCTATGCTGCTGCCTCTCCTCGTGTACCAGCTCAGAGTCTGGCTGCCCTAAGGATAACTGGTTAAAGACTGAGACAAAGAAGGCATTAAGTACCTCAACCTTCTCCTCATCCTTGTTGACAATATTCCCCTCCATGTCCAATAAAGTATGGAGGTTTTTCTTTGGACTCCCTTTTGTTGTTAATGTTTATAAAAACACTATTTAAAAAAAATTATTTCATAGCAGTGGCCAGATGGATTTTTAGCTGAGCTTTTGCATTTCTAATTTTCTCTCTTCATGACCTAATGACATCCTTGTACTCTCCCCAAGTTGCTTTCCCTTCTTCCAAGGATTGTAAACTCTAAGTGAAAACTGCCTGTTCAGCCAGACTGGTCTTCTGTGATTTACCTTTTGGTACATAGGGACAGCCTGCTCCTGCACCTTTAAGATTTCCTTCTTAGCTGTCCTGAACCTCTTTGTTATTTAGGACTGTTTCCCAGGAGATTGTTTGAACCAGTCTCTTGAATATGCCAAAGTCCATCATCTGGAAATCCTGGGATAAAATTTGGCTGATCCCCTTCCTTATTTCACCAACAATTGAAAACTCTTATAATTTCATTGTCACTATGCCCAAGATGTCCTCTGACCACCACATCTGCCACCAGCCCTTCTCTGTTTGTAAACAGCAGATCTACCAGGACACCAGTGCAAGACAGCTCACCTACCTGCCGTGTCAGGAGGTTCTCTTCCACACGCTCCAGGAACCTCCTAGAGTGTCTCTTCTCTGCATTTTTGAGTTTCCAGCAAACATCCTGCAAGGTAACACTGTGGCGGTGTTGGTGAGGAGTTTGCTGCTTTATTCCGAAAGCACCTCTGGCAAGGGATCACTCTGGTGGTGCCATGTAGCATGCTAGCAGGCTAACTTCCTCACCCATGCAGCTGGAGGCATGGAAACACACACACACTTAAGCTGGATAGCTCAGTGTTACCAGAGATAAAGAGTCAGGAGGGGTCTCCATATGGCATTCCATGGGCGAAGATTTATTGCAGCTGCACCGTGAATGGAGTTCAATGACCAAAGAGCAGAAACAATGCAGGGTCCAAGGTTTTGTATGGGAGCAGGGCAAGCATCAAGGACCAATGGTCTGAGGGCACGGGGGCGGTACAAAGGTGGGACTAGGGAATGGGAGACAACGGGGAGAAGGGAAGGATGGAGTGGGCAACGAGCCAACCAGACAGACCTAATCTGCATAGCACCACAAAGCCTGATGGGAAAGGCTTTTCCTTTCTCACCCGAATTCTGGGGGTGTTCCTAGACTTTGGAGTTGGCCCATCAAGGGGCTTTTTCTAAGTTGGAGCCCTTTGGCTTTTCGGCCATCAGAGCCACTGACTCAACCGTTGGTTCAGCCGCCTCAAGAGCAGGGTAAAGCCTCTCATAATAATATAGCAACAGTAAAATATCAGCCAATGTCTTATAGAGAGGTTGCGTTTTTATACTGGCTGGGTGGCGTGTAGCAGACTCCCTGTGGGATGTCTGCCTTGTTGGCCTTTCCCTGATCTTTACCCACAGGCACCCAACCTTATCATCACTGCTCTTGGGCTCTGTACAGTTGAAACCCTCCCTAACTGTCGTGTTCCACTGTGGGGAACTGCGAGGAGTTCTTTTAAAAATGGATGGTTGGGAACAGAATGAAGCCAAACGAGGCAAACATTATATCTGAGAACCGTTCATTGATAACAAAAGGAGGAGGAAAAGTGTTGCAGTGGGGATACTGCAACATGCATATATCAAACCAGGAGTCCCGTGGAAAGGAAATATATATGGACAGACAGATTCTTGCTAGATGTTTCAGAGGTGTTTATTTCTCCAGCCGCATGGCCGGGGCTCAGCGGAGGAACTGTTCCAGTCACGGGACCAAGGGTCCTTCTGCCCGCGCAGGGAACACAAACCAACCAATGGGAACGAGGCTGAGCAGGGGCAGGGAAGCCCCGTGTCTGTGCCCTCAGGGCCCCTCTCCCAGGGCTACACGGCAGGGGAGGGACCCCAACACCTCACCCGTTTTATTTTAATAAAAGGAGAATGAAAACAACTGGATAAACATAACAAGAACAGTTTCAAGACAAAACAAGCCACCCTCCTGAGTCTTTAAATGTCCAATCAGATTCTGTGGAACATCTTAGGGCTGACAGAAGGGAGACAGGACTCTCTGAGCATGCTTTGTGGGGAAACTGAGGCAGGAGAGGGTTTAACTTCTTCCCTCCCCCTTTTCATCCCCCACTCGGCATTGGAAAGGGATTTCTGGGGAAACAATTGGCAAAAGCATGGTTTTGTGAGGGAAACCATGGATGAAAAAACGGATTGGGAATACACTGGGGGTAATAGGACATAGGGTAAAAGGGAAAGGTGGGATTAGGAAAGGGAGACTGTAGGGGGGGCTTACAATGGAGATATTGTCTAACATGACTACGATTTTTTGCATATATACTGCCTTTCACAGAAACACCATCAGGCCCAGTGACCTGCGATGCTTGTAACCCTTTTCTCCCTAGTACAATATTAAATTCCACCACTTCTCCATCTCCCAAGCTTGGGATCCATTTTTCAGGGTTATTCTTTTTAATAGCAGTTCTATGCACGAATATGTCTTGCTGGTTGTCACACCTTGTTATAAAACCATAATTTTGCTTAACATTATACCATTTTACTATCCCTAAGGTCTTAGTTACTATGATCTTTTCCTTTTTCCGAGTGGCTGCTGTTTTCTGTCTCGCTGCATCTTTCCTCTCTCTTTCGGTCGCTCCCGTGTTGGAATTGTCGGGGCTGCTGGTGCCTGCGCGCTCTTCCCGGGGTCGCGTTCGGGGCTGTGTGGGCCGGGCCGGGCCGCGCCGCTCAGTTCTCCGTGCGTCGCCTCCTCTGGTCGCAGCTTCGCTGCCGATGCCAGGCGCTGCACCCACATCTCGGCCGGGCCCCCGAGCGACGACCCCCCCGCGCCCTGCTCCAGCGCGTGTTTCGGTTCGGCGCGGCTCCGTTCCACCGCCATCGCCGCCAGCCGCCGCCTGCGCGCCGACTCTCTCGGCCGGGCGTTCCCAGGGCTCGCTCCACCACGCGCTGTGCAGGGCCGGGCGGGCACCACCGGGTCCCGCCGCTCCCGCCGCTCCCCGCTCCACCACCGACACTGCAGCTCGCGTGGCTCCGCCCGCGCGCGGGAACTGCCTCGCTGCTGCTCGGAGAGCGGTCGGTGCACGTGGCCTGGGCCGCACGGTCCCTGCGCCAGGCTTCCCTTCGCCAGGACACAGCTGACATTGCTCAACAGTCTCGGTAACTAAATAATATTCACGAAAATATTCTTCCATCGGCATATATTTTGACTCCAGTATTAACTGTGTCCAAACGGTTTTCCAAAAGCCCTTGGTAAGAATTAAATCCCAAGAAACATAGAAAAAGTTCTTAAACAACCATGCCAGGAAGTGTTTCAGTTCTTTTTGAGCTTGAATCAAGCTAAAATTTACAAATTGTTGTTCAAGAATCATTTTAAGTTTAAGATAAATGTCCATATGCGGCTCTGAGAGCCAAGAGTCTTCCCACGGTTCCTCCATAGTTTAGATATGGAATAGCAAAGCAAAACCAAGAAGAGGAATCCAAAGTTTCCAGGGTTTACTCACACAAATCAGTCGCTTAGGGATCGGGGATTGTTCTGCTCTCAATTCTTCACCATTTGTTGCAGTGGGGATACTGCAACACGCATATATCAAACCAGGAGTCCCGTGGAAAGGAAATATATATGGACAGACAGATTCTTGCTAGATGTTTCAGAGGTGTTTATTTCTCCAGCCGCAAGGCCGGGGCTCAGCGGAGGAACTGTTCCAGTCACGGGACCAAGGGTCCTTCTGCCCGTGCAGGGAACACAAACCAACCAATGGGAACGAGGCTGAGCAGGGGCAGGGAAACCCCGTGTCTGTGCCCTCAGGGCCCCTCTCCCAGGGCTACACGGCGGGGGAGGGACCCCAACAGAAAAGGAGTTGCCCGAGCAAAAGATGGCTAGAGGAGGCAGAAAAGAAAGGAAAATGGAAAAGGACTGGGGGCGAGGAGAGAGAAGGGACAGAGAGAAAAAGAGGGCGTTACGACCAGCGAGTCAGGGCAGCGCTGTCAGTGTCCAGGCAGTGCGGGGTGTGCTCGCTGCCTGCCTGTGGCCAGGCTGGCTCTGACCGAGCCTGCGCAGCTCCCAGAGGGGTGCGGCTCCACGGGCGTGGCTTCCGCGGCGACGGCACCGGACACGCGGTGAGTGGGCGCTCGGACGGGAGGACCAGGACCTGGACAGGGTCGTGGCGACCGGCTGGATCAGGGCAGCAGGTTGAATGCAGGCAGTCCAGGCAAGGACGTGGGGCAAGGAGGCAGCAAGGCGGCGGTCAGGGGCACCGGAAGGCAGGACAGGTGCGAGAGCGAGCCGGAGAGGGCAGGAGAGCCAGAAAGCAGGCCAGGGCAAAGGAGAGAGCAGCAGGCCAGCAACTGAACAGCAACGAGCCCCCACCCAGCGAGCAGCAACACAGTCGGTTTTTATACCCCCGGCCCCTCCCAAAGTCTGCTCGAGGACGGGGAACCATTGGCCCAGTCCAACCTTTCTTTGCCGTCCATTGGTGGAGACCTCTTTGCAACCTGATCGGAGAAGCCCCTCCACAGTGTCTCCTACTGCCTGCCTCATGGGAGGTGTTGCCAGGCGAAGTCACCCCAGAGACAAGGCTTCTTCTAGCTGCCTCCTGCACCTGGCACATGTGCGCCACTCCTCCACATGCCTCTGACAGCCATTGTTGAGGCGTAACAAAACTGAATTGGCTCCTCACACACACCCCACCGCCTCTGCTTCCCCGCCCGTTCCTTCTGAAGAGCTTATAGCCATCATGGGAACACTTCAATCATGGGAGTTATCCCATCACATTTCCATAATGGCAAATACATCACTTCTTTCCTGCTGCACAGCAGTTTCCAGCTCCTCCTGTTTGTTATCCATACTGTGTGCATTGGTGTAGGTGTGCTTCTGCTGGGTTGTCCATTGACACCTACAGCTCTGGCTTGCCACCCCCAGGCTCATCTCTAGTGAGCCTGGCTTTATCCTCTTCCCCCTTCTAACCCAGTTTAAAGCCCTCTCAATCAGGTCTGCCTACTCACGGGCTGGAATCCTTTCCCCCCTTTTAGACAGGCAAACCTCATCTGTCTCCAGCAGACCTGGTACCATATAAATCACCTCATAATTGAAAAAGCCAGGATTTCAGTTATGGTACCAGTCTTTAAACCATGAAGATCAGGTGGGTTCTCCTGTTTCTTTTAGCATTCGTCCCTGCTACCAAAGGAATTGAGAAAAAACCACCATCCGTGCTCCTGTCCCTTCAACCAGTCCTCCTAGTGTCCTGAGTCCTATTTGCTTGCCCTGGAATTTCTCTCCTCAAGCTCATCTCTGCTGATCTGCGTGGACAATAATCAGATGGTTGAATCAGCCAGAAAATCTTGTACTGTTTCCCACAGTTGCTCTGGCAAGGCCCTCATCATATGAGCCTTGTTCATTAGAGCTGCTGGATCCTGCCAGGTCTCTCCTGGGCTTCCCTGATTGTAGAAACTCCCTGCCTAACTCCTTCAGGTGTTTCGCCCCAGAATTTACTATGGTTGTCACTGATATTACTGCTGTCACTATGTACCTCACTAACCGACTCATCCTAAAAACCAGGATTCTTCAGAAGAGTGATATCTCATTCTCTGCAAGTTACTTATATAATTCTTCAGCAAACGTTGGCTCTCACATTTAGATTAAACATTTTCTATGAAGTTCTCATCAGCTACCTATTTGTAGACTGGGCTGGCCTATCAACCTTTACGGCAAGGTTTCAGAAAGCAAGCAGAATACTGGATGCACACCTTGAGACATGTTCAGAACATCTGATTTCTAAGCTGCTCTTTTGCTATTTATAGTACTGTAAATAAAATATAGGGAAATAAAATTTAACACCCACAAATACATGGATGCATTAATATGACACTGAGTGCTAGGCAATATTTTTTTTATTCAGCAGTGCTTATTAGCTAATCATCCAAATAATCACCTGTTGTTCCTGCATTTGGAATACCAACTAAACAAATCTCTGTCTCTCTACAGCAGGGACAGAGACACATGGCAGTCAAACATCAAGCATCTTACTTTATGTTATAGTTTTTCTAGCTTTCAAGTGATTTTGTAACTTTTAATTAGAGTCACCTTAATTTTCCATGTGCTTTTCAAGCAGTGGATGCCAGAGGTGAGTACTCTTTAAACTGCTAGACAGCTACGGTTTCCTCCATGCTTCCAGCATCTCTAATCAGACTCGCAAAGGACCTCATGTTCCTCTTTTGTGTCTCAACACCAGCTGGCAACTAAGTACGACATAGTCACTACTCTTCCCCCACCTCTGGTAGGGAAGGAGCATAAAGGAAAAAAAATGGTAAAACTCATGGGTTATTAATTGAAAGAAGTTAAAGACAATAATAACAATAGTAAAAAGAATAGCAATAGTAATACTACCACTACTACTATAGCTACTACTACTACTACTAGTAATAATAATAATGGAGAGTGAGAAAGAGATCAAGCCGAAAAAAACCAAGTGATGCACAATACAGTTGTTCATGCCCCTGTTGATTGGTGCCTAGCCCATCCCCTAGAAGTGATCCACCTGTCCTGGCCAACTCCCCCCAGTTTATTACTGTGTGTGATGTTCCACACCACAGTGTGGAGCATCCCTTTGACCAGCTCATACCAGCTGTCTCAGCTGTGCGCCTTAGCAGATTCTTTTGCACCTACTCACTGGCAGAGCATGAGACATTGAACAGCACTGCTCAGCAGCTGCAAAAACGTCAGTGTCTTACCATTATTTTCATGTTAAACCCAAACCACAGAACTGTGCCTGCTACTGAGAGGAAAATTAACTCTGTCCTAGATGAAACCAGGATATCTTCTCTATTGCTGTTTTACTATACAGACTGCAGTATGTGAGAAAAATATTTATTATTCTGTCACGTTTTGCATCACTGTAAATATTTTTAGACTCACATTTACTCCTAGACCACTGATAAGAAAACTACAATAAACCAAGATTAAGCACTGATCCCTACAGTAATTACATTATACTGAAGTATGTATTTTACATCTTCTGCTGTAATACATTTACACTATAAAATATTGGTATTTATAAACATAATATTCTACTCTAATAAATTATTTTATAAAAACCTAAGCATATTACTTTGTCCATTCTTAAATCCATCAGTAAAATTGACTATATACTTTCATCACATTCTTGGGCAATAGTATATCTATGACTACCTTCAATCTCCTTTTAAATAACAGGTTTTTTTTACTTGTCCTTCCTGGTTGTTAACCTTTGTGCAGTTTAGAAAAGACAGCAAAGAAGAGCTAAATCTCATAGAAATCTGTGCATGGATCTAAATATTAGAATCATTCATAAATTATATAGAAAAGAGGGCAAGAATATAAAGGTACGGATTTTACTGAATTCATCATACTATTCAGATAAATGAAGATTGAGATTTGCTGTGAAGAATAAAGGAAGAATTTTGGAAAATCATCGCAGTTCAGTAAAACACAGATGAAATGCAATGTGAATTAATTTAAACTGATTCACATAGTTATGTCTTAAGTATCGCATTTGCAAATTCCAAAATGCATTTGGGAAAAGAATAGAAGTAAACTAGAAAGAAGTATGGAAGACCATCCAGGCAAGGAAACATTTAAATAGACTAAATCTCTTCTGCCTTGAAAAAATGATCAGAGAATAATATATTGCTCTACAAAACAGAGCAAAGCATTCAGAAAATAATCAGAAAAGGATTTCCATGTGAGAACTAGACATGTATCTTGTAAAGTCTGGAGGTGAAATATCTGAAAAAAAAATTAGGAATACGTCCTTGCAATATTTTAATCTGTGGAACTCATTCTCATAAAGTTTGGGACACTGGAGCAAAAGTCTCTACAGGAAGTGACTTTGCTTAGAAAACCCTTGTCATTACAGCTTGGAGGGCACTGTGAGGAAGTATTAGATACATTTTCTTGATCTTACACTTTTCATCATGTACATTTATAAACAGAGGATATTAGGTTTCCTGACCTTGAATACCTATTCTTACATACTTAGTATGGAAATAACCTGCTCCATACCCTCACTATAATCTGTCTTTAAGTAGCAATGAAGTAAGAGAAGTCCTATTATTAGGGAAGTTTGTGGGTTTTTTCTGTTTATTGTAGCTATTCCCTGTGGCTGTCACTCAAGTTATGAATGTAACCATTGCCACTGTCCCTGGTCAAGGGAATCAGTGAACACTGACTAGACAGAGAATGATTGTGCTAAAATTATTCATAATATTTAACAGTTCAAATATTACTTTTTTGTATTTCTGACTTCTAAGTGATTATCTGTGGAAGTGTTTAGTAAGATACATAAGAATTTTGGACTTGTATTCATCTTACACAGCTGCATTTTCTTATACTCAGGAGGTTATTTTAACTTCGCATTGTTGAAAATGAAGTTATAAATCTTCTTGAAATAAAGTTTTGTACATATCAGTTTCCTCTACAAAAAACCCCTAGGATTCACTGAGGCCAGTACGGTTTAAATTGTTCCAGAATTTTATTTGGTGGCTAAATTTTTAATTAGAACATCACTGGGAAAAATATCAAACCTGTTTTTACACCTTTTCCTTTTATGTATGTTCTTTTCTATTACTAGAAACAGCACTTAAAGAAAGTTTATGTCACACTGATTTTAAGCTCATCAGTAATTTCAAGACATTTATCTAAAAAAAATACCCACCAACCTCTCAAGAATTAATGTGAAAAAAGCTACTGTATTGATCAGAGGTATAACTTTACCAAAAACAAAATCATAATTTTTCCCAATTTTTTGTCAAGAGACTGATTTGCTATTTACACCTATTAATGATGTAGCATTTCTCTTAATCTTAAATATACTTTAAACTGCATTGTGTGTTCTGAGTCAATATAGAAATCACATGTTTCTGGAGAAAAAGGTATGCAGATGTCTCTTTATAAGCAATCGTCAGGCCAGAATGATGAAGGGAGGATTCACCTGTTTCTTCATTCTGTGTAAAGCAAAAGCATGTTTTTCCACCTACTCTTTGAAGTGCTCACTGTGCAATCTGCAAAACCTGAGGAAATCAATCTGGCCTCCTACAGCACTCAAGTTCCCCTTTTTTCATGGTGCTGTTTGAATCATCCAGTGTATGCATCCACCAAAAAAGTGGATTTATCACTTGTCCTCAGGAAGATTCAATGAATGGAGAGAAAACAGAGGATGGCTTTATACAGCAGATTTTTGTTCTCCTGATATTTCATTTAGGCTTTCAAGCATATGGTGTTCCTAACAGTAACACAACAAAGTGAAAACCGAGGACAGTGTTCTTCACAGACACAGAAACAGATCTGTCTATTCTCAAGATATGACTGAGATGGCTGTCATTGCTTTTGATTCTCAAGTAATGCTGAAAACAATGATATTATTAAGGTTTACTTAATTACTTAATTAAAGTAACATATTTCAGAAATAGCATCATTCAAGTTGAATAATTTCCTGATTAACTCTAGCAATTAATTCTAAGAAGAGGAAAAAATGTGCAGTTCAACCACTTATTTCACGTATCACGGACAGAAGGGAAAGAAGTCATCATTAATAACTCAATACATGAGTAGCCAGGATCTAGACTTCAAAACAAACTGCCTTTAGATGAAGATGGTTAGGTTACGAAATGTAGTCTGAGCCTTTTTCACTTAGAGCCATGATGTTTTTAATAACTCATGTCTTTCACAATGTTAAACTATTTGATTTTCTTGAAATAAATGACTATTAATGTAATATGTAGGTGAAGTAATGGAAGCTAACAGACTTTTTTTTTTCCACAACAGAGTCTATTTTTGATTTCCAGACTTTTAGTTTCCCACTATCTTCTTCACTAAATTTCTGAGGAAAGCAGATTTTCTTTAATCCTATTGGCAAGTGTCTGAGCTCTCCGAGGATATTTTGTCAGCCATCCAAATTTAATTTGTATCTAAGATAACCCAGCTAGTTGGAAACTATTTTTTTTTCAGTTTCCTATAAATAACAAAGGAAGGATATTACATTTAAATTTTTATAAGGACATTAAATACGGGCTCACTAAGATTGCTGTGGGAAAGAGAAAAAACCCTTTGGTATGGGTTCAAAGGAGTCTTTTGCAAGTTTAATGGACAAAAAAAATCATTTTAAAGGTACATCTGTTTAACTGATTTTTCAAAAACATTCCATTATGCCAGCATTTTCTTTCACAGTGTTATGTAGTTTAGGTCATACACCATAATGAAACACCCGTGGAAAACGGGAGATCATAAATGCAGATGCCTGTAAAAAAATGTGTGCCCATACAAAAAGTGCACATCTTATGAAGTTACTTTATAAAATAACTAACTGATCACACCAATACACAGCATTGCCAAGGCTCTTTAGGGTGGCAGAGGAGGTGTTCAAAATGACAAAGAAGCCCAATATGCAAGATATGCCTGTATAGAAACACATCACACTGAAATGCCCAACAGTTCAACTGTCTGAAAGAGTCCTTTGGTTGTGCTTTTTATGTACTGGCTATGCATAAGTATCCAAACCCATTTAAAAAATTATTTTCTACTATTTATTCATAAACATCAAATCTCCATTTACTCCAGGCTATGGAATAAGGCTGTGGTCATTCTTTTCTGTAAATGCACAAACAATTTCAGCTTTGGAAGTCTTTCATTTACTAATACTTAACCTCCTAGTTATCAGTATAATATAGTAAAATAATATCATAAAAGATAATATAATAAAACAGTAACCTAAATTACTCCTCAGTAACCACTCTTTTTCAGGAAACATTCTTGTCACTTTCTACCATAGTTCTAGCACCCCTCACCTGATTTTATTGTCTCCTTTTATGTACAAGTATTTAAAAATGTATGGCAGGGGCGGGTTGTCATTTAAATTTTCAGTAATACTCATCTTCACATGTCAACAGCAATTAACAACAGTGGATGGTATCTCAACATTTACAATTACACATATCAAACTTGTTTCAAACACAGTTTTATTCATCATATCTTTTTTATCCCACCTCCATGTGCCATTCTTGCCTTCTTCCTTTAAGAAACCACAGAAGTTGTAGCTAAAATAATTTCTTTCACTCCTGTTCCCACGCATGTACTTGTCAGTACTGACATTAAAACACCTGTTTGTCCTTATCTTCATCCTCACCTTCATCACTTCTCACAATCTGGTCCTTCTTAGTTCTTAATCCCTTTATTCGAATGCTGGTCAATTATTATTCCTTCATCTTCACAGGGGACTCCAGGTCAGTAAGTTCACTGTTAAAAAAAAAACAAGAAACAAAAAAACCAAAAAGAAACCCAACAACAAAAAACCCAAACCAAACTAACAACCAAACAAAAAAACACCAAAAAAACCAACCCAGAGAATATTTAACAGTATTGTTTTTAAACATCCAAAAGCAGGCCAAGATCACCAGCTGAAAACAATTTCTAATGTACAGTTCTTTTCAAAATATCATAATTAATACAGGATTTGTTTCAAAGAATCAGGAAGTAACTTGGAAATCTGAAAGGTTTGGAAGTACCTATGGCTTCTTATGTAAGAAGATCATCGTCATGACAACATAAAACCATAAACAAGCACTACACCTAGAGATATCTATTGAAGTGGATTCAGAGAACATAGATGAAAACATAAAGTGAGCAATCAGTGAGTACAAGACTGGGCAAACTGTTGCAACTTCATAGCTTATCCTGCTTTGGGCAGGAGGAGGGACTGGGTGGTGTCCAAAAGTCTTGAATTGTTCTGGGGTCTTGCCATTCTACAAACCTGTCCATGCTCAAAGTGTCTCATCCAAAAAATAACTAAAATACTAAACCAGTTATGGTCACAGATTTCAAGGTTCTGCCAAAATACTGAACTCTTTCACTTTTTAAAAAATACTACAAGGAAGTTTAAATATAAGAGCTAGTTTATAAAATTTAATAATCTTACCTCTTTCCATTTTAAAAATTATACCTTTTGAGACTGAAGGAGAAGGTATACTTATATATAAGCCTGCAGAAATCATGACCTTAAGGAAAAACTGAAACATCTTTCTTTCTTTCAAACTTTTCAAGTATTTAGTATCATGAAGGATGAAGTGACAAATTTTTATATTTGTACTTAAAAACTAAGCCCTTGTTGAAGACTTCTCATTTTTTTCAAAGAGATGCACAGCTATGATGTGGGCTTGGATTTCCTACTAAAAGGCAGGAAGCTTGGATCAGCATTCTGCTAAATTCAGGTATTCCCCAAGATCCTGCAGAAGGAGATAATCTTCAGAAATGATGTGGTTACTAACTACATTCTTTAATCTATTCTATTTCTCCAGCTCTGAAATCATGCTTAACAGGCTCTCTTGCCAACATATGTATAATAGGAGTCCTGGGAAAAAATTCAGACAAATGCTAACAGACTGGTAGGTCTCAAAGGAAGTGTTTTTGCCACACCATCATTACAAGGAAACATATTGCATAGGCAGATTTTCTTGGCCTCAAGATGGAAAATCTAGTGTCCTCATTCCCCAGACACTGAGGAATGCTTTTATGTCTCAATAGAAATACATATGATATAATATCTAAATAATATTAGCTGAATATAAGTTCTGTATAAAGATGCATAAATGTACATATATAATATACAATAAATATAATGTGCAAACATAAACTCATCAAATTCTGTTAGAATGAGGAAGATTTCTCATTTACAGAAAAGACTGCCATTTGTCTCACTGATGTTGATGACTATATGTTAAATGATTGTATGGATTATATGATTTTATGTTATATGATACAGACACATAAGGCAGAGTAAAAATTAAAGATCTGAGAAAGGAAAAGATTCAACTAGAATTTCAGATAATTCATAAAAACAAGGATACACATCTTAAAAATATTACAATATTTCAGAAACACTGCTCAGAGGAGAAAATATGAGCTCTAAGATTCAGTATGGCTTGTTAGGGGACCTGTGCATGGAACAAAAATGGTGCTGCAGGCAGTGAGAACACTTTAAGCTCTGAAGCATAATTTTGCTTAAATATTATCACTTGTAGAGTATTTCTTTTCCATTTTTACTCAAAACATAGAACAGGCTTTGAATTTCTGTTCCATTTGCAATTAAAATACTTTTTAAAAATCCAAAGGGCTCTAAGAAGAAATAAATATTTCAGTCAGATATTTAAAAAATGTCACCATCAAAGGTTCTTGTTGGCAGACCAAGTATTTATGCTCAGCAAGATCTCTGGATTTTACCACTGATGCTATGTAATGTGATTTTGTTTGGCAGTTGTCATGGACCCCCAAATTTTAATAGTAATTTTCCCTCTTTTTTGTAATGCCTTAACTATAGAATCTTTGTCTAATTTTATGGAACATTTTACAGTGATTTTTTTTCCACCTTTCTGTTTGCAAAAAGCTTTTTGATGTATTTTTAGGTATTAGAAAAATGTTGCTGTCTGAAACAAAATTACATTTCCACATATTTAAAAGATTCTCTTGCTTCTAAGAACCATTGCAAAGGTAAAATACTAGATTAGGTCATCCATCTATAAAAGGAAGTTGATGGGTTTTGTGGGTTATTAAAGACCAAAATAAAATTCAAAGATATCTAAAATGGCAGCAGCTGTTTACGTAGCAAACATGAAAGTTGTAAATAATCTCTTTTCACAAATAAGCTTAAAACTACCTGAGAGGACATGTCAAGGGGAAACGTTAACACTGTATTTTTGAAATCATCCTCATCAAAGGAAGATATACTTGGTTTACCATAAGGTGGTAAATTAAATCTTTTTAGACACATAAAATATAATTCACTCTCTACAGCCTTAGGTTACAGACACCTCAAATACAAAGGATGAATAAACCACTTGCATAGATTATCAAAAAAACTTGTTTTGAAATGGAAAACAAAATTACTGTAAACAAAGCAACTCTATATACAGACAATGTTCCAAGGCAAAGATAATGCACACCAGTCAAACTGAAACCAGAAAATAAAAAGCAAACAGATGAGGAAAGAGAGATAAAAAGTGTGTGAAAAATGAGAATGAAGGGAAGAGGGACAAAAGAAGATCTTTGATATGTCTCATAGAAAACATGTAGAGCTGTGAGATCAAAATCAGCAGTTTGATGCTGTAAATCAAGAAAAAACTGTTTGAATCATCATATGAGTTAAGTGAACAGAGAAGGAGGAAAAGAGCATCTTAAGGCCAACATTATGAACAAATATTTTAAGGCAGAGGAAAGAACTGTGGAAGAAACAAGTTTAGAGTAATTTAGTCAAATCAGGACATGAAAAATCATTACAGGGCTGGGTAGCAAGATGGAAAAAATGCTGATATGTTTAAATGCAAAGTTTTAAATTGTGGAGTCCTATAAAGTAGAAGTATTAAAAATTGTATGTACTTTAAAAATTAGGAGGAAATATCTTGCTTAGTTTTGTTCAGAGGGCAGAGGGAGGAAACTAATCAGAAACAGCACTGCAAAGGTAGGTGCTATCAGACACATAGGAGGAATGGCACATTCACCAAATGCAGAATGTCCTATTCTGAGCTGACTACACCTTCCTCTAGAAAACAATTCAAGTGCACAGGACAATTATTTTCTTTCAGCGCTCTAGTAACAGTGGAATATATCTCATCAGACCAAATTAATTATTAATGAGATTTTGAAGTAATGTTAACTTTTCTTCGGCATAAAATCATGCTTTTCTGAGGAAAAATATATGTGTTTCTTTGAACATCTAATTATATAAAATCTGTGTATATTTTGAGTGAGTGGCCTCATATTTAATAAATTCCTTGCCTATTTCAGGGATTATGGCCCAGTCGATTTGGAACTTCTGCAAAAATGCAAAAACTCAGTAGCAAGTAATAGCAAGAAAATTTAAAAGGTGACAAAATTCATTTTAATGTGAACTTGGCTGTGTGAGAGGCCAAGTAAATGAAGAGCTTGTAGATAGAAAGACAACTGAAAGGGGCGGGTTCTTTTTTTTATTATTAATTGATAAACAAAATCATTTAAGTCAGCAAAACAACTCTGCATGCAATTCCAAGTTGTCTATTAATTATGCAACAAATGGATACACTGGTCTTTCAAATCTTACTTTCTAAAGTTCGTTGGATCTCTAATTCTGTTGAACTTCTAAAGTCTTGGGATTTCACTTCGCTTTCCCTTTCCCCTTCCCTGATAAACCACTATAGGAGTGGAAACCAGAAATCATTTAGAGAACTATTCAAAATTCATGTGAATAAAGTAAATCTGATCTATCTTTATTCCAGGGATCCTGTCTCCTTGCCCTTCTTGAAGACTGTAGGGATATCAAGTTCTTCCAGTCTTCAAGAACTTTCCCCAGCAACTACAACTTCTCAAAAATAATTGAGAGTGACCTTGAAATGACATTAGCTGGCACTCATGGGTGCAATCTACCAGTTCCCATGGATCTGGTTTTGTCCCTTCAAGCAAATGTTACCAGTTTGATCCTCCTTCACCAAAGACAAGTCTTTTTCACTCCAGATTTCCCCTCTGGTCTCAGGCATTGGGCATTCCTGAGGAATGGCCTTACCAGGACAGACCAATCAAGGACTCTTGTGTCCTTTTCCAGTGGTGCCCCTGAACTATGCAGCAGCAGATCCATGTTTTCCGTCACTTTGCAAAGTTGCTGGTATACTTAAATAAGCCTTTCTGGTTGCCCTTCATATCCAGACTCTGCACCTAGTTTGTGCACCCATATTTAAGCTTTCCTTTTTCACAACACTATTTACCTTTCAGATTTTTTGTATGTTGTGAACCACTTTTAGAGGTAGAGTAACAACTAAGTCTCTTTTCATCATAACAGTGAATGTTAGGTCGTACATTTCAAAGATATGCTCTAGGCAGTCCTGGAACAACATCTCTGACTCGAAAAAGTAAGGAAACATGCATTTTTAAAATTATAACAGTAACTTTGCTTTATTTATTTGTACTTAAAAAAAAAAAAAAAATACAGGGGTGTTCCTCTTCCCTGCTTGCTCTTTATACCAGTTTATATACCTCTGAGCTAATTCACAGTGCAGGTCATTACCTTGATGTAGTTGAGACAATGAAGTTGCATTTTTCTCTCAATGGTTATTTCAACAGATTATTTCTTACATCTTTATAATCCATTTTCTAAATCAGGTGAGAAATAAGTTTCATAGTCATCTGAAACTCAAAAAAATTTAAAAACAGATTGTAAAGTTATAATTTAAAGGGGTTTTCATCTATTTTTTCACCAGATTTTTCAAAGAACCACAGTTCCATCAGTAGAGATGAAGGAGATAGTCTTCAATATTCAGAAAGGATTTTCTGTGTTCTGTCCTGTCAAAATTGTGAGTTCTGAGTAAGAAGAACCCTTTGCTGTTAAATCCAAGGAAAAATGGTGTAAAAGTCATGGACCGAATATTTCAGTAATGCTTTGAGTTTCTGAGTTTCCCACTGGAAGCATACTTGAGCATCAATCCTTAATGGAATACACTGTGGTACACTTTTTTCTCTACAACGTTCTCTAGAGCCATTTTTTAATCTTTTGTCATTTGACCTGTTAGGAAGGTTGTATGTTGTGCAATCTGCTAAATAGAACCCTGTCATATAAATGCTCTTTTTAAAGATATAATGTCATTTTATCAGAACCTAGACTTTAGCTGTTTGTTTTTTAAAACTGGAATTGAGAACTCCTTAAATCCATGTGCAGAGTTTGAAGTAAAAGTAAATGCATTTTGAAAACTGCAGGATTTATCTTCATGTTCCCAGAGAAAACATAGAAAAAGAAGTCAAAGAAATAAATGCCTTATGGAGTGGGAAACTTTAGGTGTGGAAAAAAAGAGGAGCACAAATCTGCTAAAAAAATATAACTTGTATCTAAACAAATTTGAAGCATACATTTTAAGTAAAGTGAAATATTTCAGAGTCTGAAATTTCAAGGTATTCTTCAAGCTATTCTACGGAATGAAGAATGAGAGTTCACCCTCCAGAATAAAATCTCCAGTTAAAAGCCTTGCATTAAATCTAAACAAACCTCTTCTATTTGTATTCTTAAAAGAACCTTAACATTTAACTCTGATATATATTACATATTTGTTTACACTAAATAAAATCAAATTTTGTTAACAAAATTCTTAATTCACTATCTCTTCAGGACTGTATTTTTTACAAGGTCACAGTAGGATGGTTGTAGGTAGCATACTTAAGGAGAAATTATATACAGAATACAAGCTCTTGCATAAGTAAACAGTAAATAAAGAATCTAGTCTGAAGAAGAACTAGTAAACTAGTAGTTTATGCAATTCAAATTGAGTCATCCTAACCAACAGGTCTTCTAAGGTCTTAGATCTGTCTCATATGTGTGCAGGATCCTATTAAATGGGCATAAAGAGAATAGCAAATTATTAACGCATTAAGGAATTTTTCTCCTTTCTGACAATAACCCCTCCACTCCCAAATATTTGTTATAGGAACAGTAAAACCAAAGTCTTTGATCTGCCTGTCCTTACTGTTCCAATCTTCTCCTGGTCTTTGCCCTCTATTATATTTTGCTGCATTTGACAGTCATGCATATAAGCAGCAGAAATTGATTGTTCTTTCAAAACAGGTGCAGGGATGACAATCTTACATTTTAAAATTTTCATTTATAATTTTCTGCTTTCAATATTAATTGTTCCTGATGTTGCATTTGTTGTTTTTTGGGGGTTTTTTTCTTTTCTCAGAAAATAAATCAAAGTAGCATAATGAGATTATGTTAAAGAGATTGATTGGAAAAAGTCATCTTTCCTTATGCTTCTTAGTATATCATCAAAACTGATTCACCACTGTATGAAGATTTATTCAAGAATGACATTCCTAAATGAGATGTTCAGTAGAGCTAGATATTCATGATTGAAATTATGTGAGGTAAATTAGTGCCAAGGCAGGTCAATGATCTCATAATTGGCCCAAATTAACACTACCACTAGCTGTGAAATTCTTTATTGGCAACTGAGTGACACTCATGAGAGTGCAAAATTCTCCTTTATACTTCAAAACATCAAAGCAAAAGGAAATATTATCATTTAGACTTTAACAAGATGCAAGCTGAGACATATACCATAAATAAGGGATAATATAATAGCAGTCACCACAGGGGTGTATGGATTATGTAAACCAAGAGTACTTTTACAGAAACATGATAAATTCATTAAAATGTTATTCCTGTTTCAACAAGAAATGGACTGTAAATATTAACTTGGAAGTTCACTCTAATTTTGGTGTTCCTGGAGTTTTCTAGATAGCAAAAGCACATGTACTCAGGATGACATTCTCTAAAACCATTTGTGTACTTGTTGGGGTTTTAGTTTAGTCTGTTTTTTTTCTCTGTTAAAGGAATTTTCTCCCATATGCATGTTGCTAGGGGACAAATAGCTGTACTTAAGAAAGACAAAAGGGGAGTGGGGCGGACCTGGCTACTCCTTTGTCTACACCTGGGTGTGGGGTCAGTTCGCTCTGAGCGTCCGGAGAGAGAAGCTGCAGAGAAAGGAGCTGCTGCTTCTTTCTTTTTGGCCGTTCTTTCTTCCTGCTGGAAACAACGCCGGGACCCCAAAAGCCGCTTTCCCTGCCCTGCTGGAGACCGAGCTGTGGCTGCCCTGCTCCGCTGCTGCTTCGAGCTTTCGCTACGCTGTAGCCCTGCTCGCCCTGCCTGCCTGGGCCTCCGTGGGGTTCTCCCATCTGGATACATCTCGCCTGCCACCCGGGATTTGCGTTCGTCCCTGCCATTCCAGCCTGCTGTTCCTGAGAGCCCGGGATCAACTGCCCAGCGGTTTGTGAAGCCTTTGTCCCATCCCTTCCCGGGATCCCGGGGCACCGGTGCCGCGTGTGTCCCGAGCTCGCTCCGGAGCGCCCCCTGCAGCCGCGGGGGAACCATCGCACCTGCCCTGCTCACTGGGAGCCGCCAGCGCCCCTGCCGGCTGCGAGCGGAACTGCACCCGAGGGGAAAGGGCCCGACAGCCGAGAAGGCTGGCACTGGGTTTGTGATTGCTGTTACTGCCATAGTTGTTGTTGTTTTGTTTGACTGGTTATATACATATATATATATATAGTAAAGAACTGTTATTCCTATTTCCCACATCTTCGCCTAAAGGCTCTTGATTTCAAAATATAATAACTTGGAGGGAAAAGGGGTTATATCTGCCACTTCAAGGGGGGCCTCTGCCTTCCTTAGCAGACACCTGTCTTTCAAAACCGAGACAGATCTTGGCGCCCAACGTGGGGCCTAAGGGCATTAAGAGATAGAGGTGAAAAAGGAATAACAGTTCCTGGATAACTTTATTTTGTGTGCTGGATATTGGAACCTTGTTAGGCAGCACTATGTGGTCTAGTTTACCCTGGTTTGGGTGGCATGTGGCCGTGGCTATATTCTTCCCCTTTGCAGCTCCTTACTTGAATATGGGTCCTCTGACTAAGGCTACCATTGCTGTTATCCAGCTTGCGTTATGGGTCGAGAAGGTGAGGAATTCATGGGTTTTTAACTTCCTCCGGAATGTGGGCACATGGATAAACAGCTATCACACACTGAGCACATGTTTTTGGGGTTATGTTAACAATGGTACCTTCTGTGAGGAAATGACACCAGGGGAAGTTTTCTCCCAACCCCTCAACCAGTTCTTTGGGCCCACCCCATCAATTTTCGAAGGGTTTAAATTCCCTCTGAATACTAACCATCTGCTGCTGATAGGCCTACTCTATTTAGCATTCAAGGATAAGTTGAGATTGGCTTGGATATCTACCCGGACACCAGCCCCAGAGACTAGAGATCCTGCCCCAGAACCTGATCCTGCCCCAGAGAGTAGAGTTCCTACCCCAGAGCCTGATCCTGCCCCAGAGCCTGACACGGCCCCAGACACTAGAGATCCTACCCCAGAGCCAGAGCCTGCCACAGCCCCAGACACTAGAGATCCCGCCCCACAGACTGATACTGCCCAACAGTCCACCTCAGAAATGGACTACCCAAACTGGGTGGGGGTACTGGCAAAAGGGATGCAGGAGATGTGCCAAGAGATGGGTCAGGTGCGCCAGGGGATATGCCAGGAGATGGGTCAGGTGCGCCAGGAGATATGCCAGGAGATGGGCCAGGTGCGCAAGGAGATGTGCCAGGAGATGGGCCAGGTGCGCCAGGAGATATGCCAATTGCTAAGGGAATACACCTCCTCAGCTAGTGAAAAACCCTCTCCCTGCCCCAAAGAGGGTGAGTCCGATGGTGCAGCAGTGGAACCCACGGATGTTACAACCATCCAGGCTTCAGCTGAACCACAAGGACAACCACAGCCAGCAGCAGTCGCCCCTGTGCAAAGGAGGAAGTATAAGACCAAATCAGTACGACCAGTTAATGATGATGGGCAACCAGGGCCCTCACAACCAGCAGGAGAGCCAGAGCCAGAAGTCATCACTGAGTCCCTGTCGCACGACAGTCTCCGTGCTATGCGAAACGACATTGTGCGAAGGGGGCGTGAGCCTTATACCACCTGGCTGCTTCGGGTTTGGGACCTTATGGGCACAAGTGTGCAACTGGATAGTGGTGAGGCAAGGTATCTGGGATCGTTGACCCAGGACCCAGGTGTGGACCAGATATTTGTGAGGGAGCCAGGGCCTCTCTCTCTTTGGGAGCGGCTCTTAATGAGTGTGAGAGAAAGGTTCATTCACAAAGAAAGAATGCAGGAGTATCATCATAGAATGCAGTGGAAGACACTCGAGCAAGGGATCCAACAGCTAAGAGAGGTGGCAATATTAGAGGTACTCTTTGGGAAGGATGGACAGCATGATAATGACCCCGATAAGGTCAGGTGCACAGGACAGATGATGTGGAACCTGGCAAGGCTAGGGCCATCACAATACACCACCTTCATTGCAACGATTGATGCTGACAATAACCGAGAAACAGTGGGCTCTGTTGCCAACAGGCTCAGGCATTATGACAGCATGATCAATGGCCCGCTAAAAGCTCATGTCTCTGCTGTGGTCCAGGACCTCAAAGAGGAGATGAAGGAGATGAGGGAGGAGATGAGGGAGGAGATGAGGGAGGAGATGAGGAGGGTCAGCGTGGCACCAGTGCGAGTCACAGGCCCCCAAGTCAGAGCCCGTCGTCCCCCTGCGAGAGAGAGAGGGTACACCCCACGAGCTGAGCTGTGGTTTTTCCTGTGTGAGCATGGGGAAGACATGAGAAGGTGGGATGGGAAACCCACCTCTGCCCTGGCAGCGCGGGTGCGTGAACTCAAGGAGGGAGGCACTAACCGAGGGGGTTCCGCTAAGGTGAAGGTAGCCTCAGCCTCCCGTGACCGAGCTGCCAGGCACTACAGAAGGGAGGATGATATGTCGGATCCCCTTGAAGGTACCTCGAGCATGTACGCCCAGGGAAAGAATGATAACCAGGGCTAGAGGGGCCCTGCCTCTAGCCAGGAAGAGGCACGGGAGAACCGAGTTTTCTGGACGGTGTGGATCCGATGGCCTGGCACATCAGAGCCACAAAAATATGATGCATTGGTTGATACTGGGGCACAGTGTACTTTAATGCCATCGGGACATGTGGGGGCAGAACCTGTATCCATTGCTGGGGTGACCGGGGGATCACAGCAGTTGACCCTTTTGGAAGCTGAGGTGAGCCTGACTGGGAAGGAGTGGCAAAAGCATCCGATTGTGACCGGCCCAGAGGCCCCGTGTATTCTGGGCATAGACTTCCTCCGGAATGGCTACTACAAAGACCCAAAAGGACTCAGGTGGGCATTTGGGATTGCTGCTGTGGAGGCAGAGGGCATTAGGCAATTGAACACCCTGCCTGGACTATCTGAGAATCCTTCTGCAGTTGGGCTCCTGAAAGTGGAAGAGCAACGAGTGCCAATTGCCACCTCGACAGTGCACCGCCGGCAGTATCGGACAAATCGAGATGCTGTGATCCCCATCCACAAGATGATCCGCGAGCTGGAGAGTCAAGGGGTGGTCAGCAAGACCCACTCACCCTTCAACAGCCCCATCTGGCCTGTGCGCAAGTCTGACGGGGAATGGAGATTGACTGTGGACTATCGTGCCCTGAATGAAGTGACTCCACCGTTGAGCGCTGCCGTGCCAGACATGTTGGAGCTCCAGTACGAGCTGGAGTCCAAAGCAGCAAAGTGGTACGCCACTATTGACATTGCCAATGCATTTTTCTCCATTCCTCTGGCAGCAGAGTGCAGGCCTCAGTTTGCCTTCACCTGGAGGGGCGTGCAGTACACCTGGAATCGACTGCCCCAGGGGTGGAAGCACAGTCCCACCATCTGTCATGGACTGATCCAGACTGCACTAGAAAAGGGTGAGGCTCCAGAACATCTGCAGTACATTGATGACATCATTGTGTGGGGGAACACCGCAACCGAAGTGTTTGAGAAAGGAGAGAGAATAATTCAAATTCTCCTGCAAGCTGGTTTTGCCATCAAGAAGAGCAAGGTCAAGGGACCTGCCCGAGAGATCCAGTTCCTGGGAGTAAAGTGGCAAGATGGACGACGTCAGATTCCCATTGAGGTCATCAATAAGATCACAGCAATGTCTCTGCCGACCAACAAGAAGGAAACACAAGCTTTCCTAGGTGCTATAGGTTTCTGGAGGATGCACATTCCCGAGTACAGCCAGATCGTGAGTCCTCTCTACCTGGTTACCCGCAAGAAGAATGATTTCCACTGGGGCCCTGAACAGCAGCAGGCCTTCGCCCAGATCAAACAGGAAATTGCTCACGCCGTAGCCCTTGGCCCAGTCAGGACAGGACCAGAGGTGAAGAACGTGCTCTACTCTGCAGCCGGGAACAAGGGTCTGTCCTGGAGCCTCTGGCAGAAGGTGCCTGGTGAGACTCGGGGCCGACCACTGGGATTCTGGAGCCGAAGCTACAGAGGATCTGAAGCCAACTACACTCCCACAGAGAAGGAAATCCTGGCAGCTTATGAAGGAGTCCAGGCTGCCTCAGAAGTAATCGGCACAGAGGCACAACTCCTCCTGGCACCCCGACTACCGGTGCTGGGGTGGATGTTCAAAGGAAAGATTCCCTCCACGCATCACGCCACCGACGCTACTTGGAGCAAATGGATTGCCCTCATCACGCAGCGCGCCCGAATTGGAAACCCAAGTCGCCCTGGGATCTTGGAAATAATTACGAACTGGCCGGAAGGTGAGACTTTTGGGTTATCTTCTGAAGAAGAAGAGGAGCAGGTGACACGTGCCGAAGAAGCCCCACCATATAACGAGCTACCAGAGAGTGAAAGACAATACGCCCTCTTCACTGATGGTTCCTGCCGAATTGTAGGCGCTAGCCGGAAATGGAAAGCCGCTGTATGGAGCCCCACACGACAAGTTGCACAGGCTACTGAAGGAGAAGGTGGATCGAGCCAATTTGCTGAGCTCAAAGCTGTCCAATTAGCTCTGGACATAGCTGAAAGAGAGAAGTGGCCAAAGCTCTACCTCTACACTGATTCATGGATGGTAGCCAATGCTCTGTGGGGTTGGCTGGAAAGGTGGAATAAGGCAAACTGGCAGCGCAGAGGAAAACCAATCTGGGCTGCTGAAGAGTGGAAAGACATTGCCACTCGGGTAGAGAAGCTATCCGTGAAGGTCCGTCATGTAGATGCTCACATCCCCAAGAGCCGGGCTAATGAAGAACATCGTAACAACAAACAGGTAGATCAGGCTGCGAAAATAGAGGTGTCCCAGATAGACTTGGATTGGCAACATAAAGGAGAACTGTTCCTAGCTCGATGGGCCCATGATGCCTCAGGTCATCAGGGCAGAGATGCCACCTATAAGTGGGCACGAGACCGAGGGGTGGATCTAACCATGGACAGTATCTCCCAGGTTATCCATGATTGTGAGACATGCGCTGCGATCAAGCAGGCCAAGCGGGTGAAGCCCCTGTGGTATGGCGGGCGATGGTCCAAATACAAGTATGGGGAGGCCTGGCAGATTGATTACATCACACTGCCTCAAACCCGCCAAGGCAAGCGCTATGTGCTCACAATGGTAGAAGCCACCACTGGGTGGCTGGAGACCTACCCTGTGCCTCACGCTACTGCCCGGAACACCATCCTGGGCCTGGAAAAGCAAGTCCTTTGGAGGCATGGCACCCCTGAGAGAATCGAGTCTGACAATGGGACTCATTTCAAGAACAGCCTTATAAACACCTGGGCTAGAGAACATGGCATAGAGTGGGTGTACCACATCCCTTACCATGCACCAGCAGCTGGGAAGGTTGAGCGGTGTAATGGACTGCTTAAAACCACCTTGAAGGCACTGGGTGGGGGGACTTTCAAAAACTGGGAGATGCATTTAGCAAGAGCCACCTGGTTAGTTAACACCCGAGGCTCCACCAGCCGAGCAGGCCCTGCCCAATCTGAACCCCTACAAACAACAGACGGGGATAAGGTTCCAGCGGTGCACATGAGAGGTATGCTTCGAAAAACTGTTTGGGTAAAGTCTGCCTTGAGCAAAGACAAACCCATCCGTGGGGTTGTTTTTGCTCAGGGACCAGGTTGCACCTGGTGGGTGATGCAAAAGGATGGAGAGACCCGATGCTTACCTCAAGGGGACCTTGTTTTAGGGTGAACTACCCATGGCTCTGTACTTGTATCAGTATCAGCATGTATATTTGTATATAATTTGGGTAATGCATAGATTTATATGGTTAAAAAAAGTTAAGTTTCATGTAACATGTTAGTATGGGAAAAAATTCGGGGTGGATAATGTTGGGGTTTTAGTTTAGTCTGTTTTTTTTCTCTGTTAAAGGAATTTTCTCCCATATGCATGTTGCTAGGGGACAAATAGCTGTACTTAAGAAAGACAAAAGGGGAGTGGGGCGGACCTGGCTACTCCTTTGTCTACACCTGGGTGTGGGGTCAGTTCGCTCTGAGCGTCCGGAGAGAGAAGCTGCAGAGAAAGGAGCTGCTGCTTCTTTCTTTTTGGCCGTTCTTTCTTCCTGCTGGAAACAACGCCGGGACCCCAAAAGCCGCTTTCCCTGCCCTGCTGGAGACCGAGCTGTGGCTGCCCTGCTCCGCTGCTGCTTCGAGCTTTCGCTACGCTGTAGCCCTGCTCGCCCTGCCTGCCTGGGCCTCCGTGGGTTTTTCCCATCTGGATACATCTCGTCTGCCACCCGGGATTTGCGTTCGTCCCTGCCGTTCCAGCCTGCCGTTCCAGCCTGCTGTTCCTGAGAGCCCGGGATCAACTGCCCAGCGGTTTGTGAAGCCTTTGTCCCATCCCTTCCCGGGATCCCGGGGCACCGGTGCCGCGTGTGTCCCGAGCTCGCTCCGGAGCGCCCCCTGCAGCCGCGGGGGAACCATCGCACCTGCCCTGCTCACTGGGAGCCGCCAGCGCCCCTGCCGGCTGCGAGCGGAACTGCACCCGAGGGGAAAGGGCCCGACAGCCGAGAAGGCTGGCACTGGGTTTGTGATTGCTGTTACTGCCATAGTTGTTGTTGTTTTGTTTGACTGGTTATATACATATATATATATATAGTAAAGAACTGTTATTCCTATTTCCCACATCTTCGCCTAAAGGCTCTTGATTTCAAAATATAATAACTTGGAGGGAAAAGGGGTTATATCTGCCACTTCAAGGGGGGCCTCTGCCTTCCTTAGCAGACACCTGTCTTTCAAAACCGAGACAGTACTGTTGTCTAGTTCTATATAAGCAGTTTATTTCTAGCTCAGAAATGTTTGAAATTTTGCACAGATATTAACTGTATCTCACAATAAGCACAGAGATACTGAAGTACATATCACATAAACCCTCAACACTAAAGCAAAGGAGAAAACGCAGGAATATCAGTTTCCAAAAATTCCAACTTCTTAGAAAAATGTCCCACTGCTATTGGAAGTCAATAGCTAAGGAGTGAGAAAAGAGAAACAATTCCTATTAGTAGTTCAGTAACATTTTCAGTGTTATTATTCGTATTATTTCATATTCCAGATCTCTGAACTGTTAAGATTTAGCAGCATATTTGAAACATTTCCACATTACTTTTTTCTGCTTGAAATACCATGTTTCCATTTTTGATGTTTGCTTTTATAGAACATTCCTTACTCCTTGGATGAAGCCCAGAAAGATTCCATTCTTTCAATCTTAATTGTTTACTTATATGTAAGCTTTTATTGAGTGAGCATAATGTTAATGGCCTTACTGGTACACTAGTGCGTAACACATTCTTTCATAACTTTCATATTCTAGCCAAATGGAGAAAATCTTCCACTATATAAATTAACTTTATGCATCAAAATATATCAAGTGTTCATTTCCAGGATGTGTGGCCAGTTTTTGTTTACACGTTTTACAAAGTTCTTTAAAAATATTTGTATTTTAAGTAAGAAATTAGCTTTTTTCACTGACAGAGTAGCTAAATATGAAGAAGAATGGGGAGGACAGAGGGGAAGGAAGTAAAAGAAGGGAAGAAAGAGATTTTGTTGTTTTCCAAGTATGAAATTCTCTTACTGAGATGAAGTTATGTTTAGTATGGTTCTGAGGTAAAATTCAGGTTGTACAAACAAGGACATCAGATGAAAAAGAGAAAGTTTAATGAGGAATAACTGCATAATTCCTAATTATTGCTCAGGATGGAGACATTAATCACTGTGCCTTTAACATATGATTGTTTTTAAATTCTCAACAAAGCATACCAATAGAGCCATAGATTCACTCTTCTTTAACATATATTGTACTTTATTTGGAAACAAAAAAAAACCAAACCAAGGCTAATTTTACATTTGTAAGCAATAAGGCAGGCTTCAGGCTTCAGAAGTGGTCTTCTGTACTGAATGTCCAAGAGCAGTTGGAGTGAATAAGATGAACTCTTCCAGTGTAATTAAACTTCTCCAGTGTCTACACACCAGCATCACTCCATGACATGGCCGACACAAGAGTAGCTGGGATGACCAAGAGGCTTATTTAAAAAAACGCTCCTGATCCAGCCTGATTTTTAAGCTAATGTTCAGATTACACAAAGGATGTTGCCAATTTTCAGATGGGTGCTTCAGGAGAATAGTGATTGCACCTGCAATCACTTATAAACTTAAGATACAAATTATTTTGTCTTTGCCTGGAGTACTCAGTGTCAGGTCTTAAACACCACATTAAAGAGTCACATAAAGTAGGTCTGGAATGCTGGTAAATTACATTATCAGATGCTACATCCACAGGTAAAGGGAATATGATCTTCCAGAATGTATATCCAGGACATAACTGTAGACTTTGCTGTCAACTGTCATTAAATATTTCATCCATTCCCAGTGGTTTTTGGCACAATGCAAAAAAAATTACTCACATCAGATGCTGAAAACCAAGTTACTCTGACTGGATTAATGTTAAACAGTCACAAGCCACATTATTTGTTCTTGGAAGGCATTTTATGCAGAGAAATAAAGGCAAAAATAGCTAATTATATAACTATAGGAAAACCACTGTTTGTTTATCCAAATGTTACTTCTTCATGAAAAAGTGTCTTATTTAATATAGTTATTAACTTTGATTTAATTTCAACTCCAAGTTTGAAGTTGTCGAGCCTTTATTTCTGCTCCAGGCCCCATTTATCTGCTTTTTCGCCAGAAAGCTTAAATCTTCCAATTTGAGGATATTATGGAAGATGAAAATCTTCAATGACCAAGGTACATGCAGAACTATTACATTCCATCTTCTATTCTACTACCTGCAATCTTCTATGATAGCTGGTTAATTTCTTTGGAATAGGGATCACCAACAATAGTTTGGGGCAGAGAAAACATTGACTTTATTTGTAACAAGGTTTAAAAATCTATATTAAATATTCACTCAGAGAAAAGCATTTTGAAGTATTTTGTAATGAATGATAAGGCCCATGACAAAAGAAAGCTGTGATATTTCTCTTTTGGCTGGTCTGTGAGAAATTTATTGTATTCTTTAAGGTAGAGTGAAAGGTACAGTGAAATGCCTGGTAAAAGTCTTCATTATTTAACTATAATGGGGGTTTTTCAATAGAAAAAAACATGATCATGGGTATTTTTCTCCTTATTTTTCTCACTAGATGGAGTTTCTTCCCTCACCATCTCACCACCACTCTGATATTTAAAATTATCTATTAGCTTTCTGTTTAAACAAATAGATGGTAAATCTAATATTCTGAATGGTACTTGCTGCTTTTGTTGAGCACAATGTATGCAAATCTGCACAGTCTGTCTTCTCAAACACTATTCTGTAACTGTAGTGACATTGCAATCACACCTCGATCTTAATTCATTAAAATTATCACATATTTTTATTAAAATTTGAAATGAGTACTGCCAAGAAATCCAATTTAGAATGTAAAGGGCTTTTTATATTAAAATAAAAATGAGATTATGTTGCTGAAAAGTAGTGATTCCATTTATCCATTGTAAAAGTCTGTTCCTAAACTTCATAAGGACCTCATAATGATGTGTATGCCAGGCTTATGTGGACACACACTAAGTTTTGTGATGGCAGACGTATGTAGGGCTTGTTGATTAAAGTGCTTGAGCACTGATGTTTTAAGAGTTCATGACAATGATTCACACAGCTTCACCATCTAAAATAAAGGAGCCACAGCTCAGTGAAAGAGTGTCAATAATTACAATAAATATTTCTCTAAGTAATTGCAATTTTTAATCTAAAATGTCACTAGCAACCCAAGTAATATGTGACATCCAAAAAATTTCTGTATATTAGCACAAATTAAACAATAGTACATAAATAGTTGACCAATTGAAATATTGTGTAATTAAGTATAAGGGTAAATGAAGAAAGAGGAGGATTTTACAATTAACTTACAACCACAGCCTCTTCTGGAAACTGTGAGTAGTCATACAACAAGGTAAATCTGAGAAATATGATAAAGCATGTCAATACCCAGTCTGAAACCTATGTATCTGTTCCACTTTTGAATCACATATATTTGTTTAAAGCAAGCCTCACCGCACATGGTCCCTTAACACCTAACTTTGTCAAGTAACAATGATTTAGTGTTTCTAATTACATGGGTTCATTAAAAGACACATTTGAAACAAGCAGCTATTTACAGCCTGTATTGTTTCAATTCCCATGGAGGAAAATAATTTCCTTTCACTCTCCTTCCCAACTGATGCCCATTCACACTGCATTTACCAAGGCATCACTTTCAATTACCACAAGTGGATACAGAAAGAAATTGGCACTCACCATACATTTCCCAAGAACTTTGTACTGTCCAATTCACACCTATAAAGGTTTCTTTCATATCTGCCAAGAAATACAGGTCATGTTCAGATAGATGAAAATAAACATTTTGTTTACTTCCCACAGTCAGAGATGGAATTGATTTCTATGTTCCTTTACAAAGTCTTGAGGATTAAAGGAAAGATAAGGCTGGCCCTGCTAAATGGATGACTAAGCATACCTCAAATGTGTGGTTTACACAGTTTTCACAGTTCTTGATAAATATTTATTGTTTAAAGTTGTTTTCTTATACATTTTTTATAACAAATATCACCATGCTACTGTGGTGGCCTGTTGACCCCCTGATTCTGTATGTTCCCCCTGTTCTCTCCCTAGCCGTGGCCACTCCCTCAGTTTCTCCGTATTTGCTCCTGTACCCCAATACCACCCAGGGACCGCCCTTGGGCCCCTGACAAAACCACCCCGCACTCGGACCACGCTGTCTCTCTGCCTCTGAACATCGCGGGGACGAGATGTGATTAAAGCCATCTCAAACCCTCATGAGAGACCCTTCTCTACCTTCTTTACCACCACTGCATTGTAACGCTGCCAGCTGCCGGAGCCAGATCGTAGGGCTGTCCGAATTGGACTCGGGGATGCGATTAATCGCATGGCCCTAGGAAACCCTCGCTGAGCTTTCAGGCCACAGCAGCCTGCTAGGCAGAGTCCAGCGGTTACAACAAATGGTGCACCAACGTCAGGCAATATGTGCCCTGGAGAGCCTAGTCGCCTTTGGGAAGCCATTTCCCTGACTGAAGGGACAGCCAGTAGCCTCCTGAGAAGAGCGGTGCTTTTGATAGAGGTCAGCTGGCAGTGATGGACTAAATCAAGTGCTTTTAGTTGATTCTCTGTTCTGGAAAGCCCTCAAGAGGAGCCTGGTGGGCCTGGTAAAAAGAGTGGGAGACTCCTTGTTGCTAATAAGCCTCAGAAGGGAGCCGGGAAAGGCCTGGTTCGGGGGGTCGTTTTTCTTCTTAGTTTAATCCTTTTGCCTCGGTTTGGGTGGAGGGTTGGGGGTGGGTTCTTGTCTAGGTGAAGGAGGTCGCGCCTCATGGAAACCTTGGGAAAAAATATAACCCCATCCCTAACAAGAGAAGATACAAGTTTAGTGCCCCCAGTTTTGGAAGTTTATTTTAGCAGTGCATGGGGGGTCCTTGCGTGCAAGAGAACTAATCTTTGTTTTGTTTCACTCAGTCATCTGGAAACAGAAAACTCCGCTTCTCTCCCTCTGACCCTCAGGAGAGTTCGGAAAATGTTCCGACCCTTACGTGTCTCCCCTGTCCCCTTACCGCGCTAGGGCTGATCACCCCGGCTCGGGAGCTCCCCTAAACCCCTATCCCAACCCCAAAACCCAAGATGGCCGTGGCCACGTGGTTCGGCCCCGCCAGGTTGCCTTCTTCTTGTATCTTCCCGCGTGCGTGAAAACCTTTGGCTCGTCCCTAACCCTGCCCCCTGCGTCGGCCGCTGTGCTGTGTCGGTCCCCTTCCCCCGTGCTGAATCGCGGAGTGCCTTTGTGCGAGTCCCTGTCCATGCGTCCATGCCTGCGTCCCTAGCAGCTCCTCCCCGCCCCGTCCTCGCATGGTCCATTCCAGCCGCGCGCCCCCCTCCCCCGTGCCCTGCGGACTGCTGCGGTGGCTTCTCCCTTCCTGGCATGCCCCCATTCACTGGCGAGCCCGTCCCGTCCCTGTCTCAGCCACCCCCCCTCGCCCTGCCGGGGCAGCGCGGCACGCTGCGGCACGCTGCGGTCCTGCCCCGATCCTTCCCTGCCAGCCAGCTTGGACTGTGGAGCGACAGCAGCACCCAAGCGAAAAAAAAGAAAAGCAAAAAGTGGTGAGGCTCCCTGGCCCTGGGACTGCGGGGGGGCTTGCCCAGCCCCGGGCAGTGTCGGCAGTGGGAGCGGTGCCTGTGCCTGGGGGGAGCCCCAGCCCCAGATTGGACCCGCGGAGTGGACCCGGCCCGGGGATCGTGACCCAGTCTGACCCAATTGGCAGCTACGGACAATGCAAAAAGAGCAGCGCAGCACCCCCTTTCCCTGTTCGCCGGGCCACCTTGACGAGAAGTGTAGAAAGCAAAAACCAAAAGATGCTATCCTAGCAGCCTCAGCAGAAGAAGCCATGAAAGCCACTGCTGTGTGAAAACTCAGCCAGCACCAAAGACAACAACCAGCTGTATTATCATTTTTAATTCAATTATTTTGCATTATTAAAATGAAGCCCTTCCCTTTTCATTTTAAAATTGAAAAGGGTGAGATGTGGTGGCCTGTTAACCCCCTGATTCTGTATCTTTCCCCTGTTCACTCCCTAGCTCTGGCCACTCCCTCAGTTTCTCCGTATTTGCTCCTGTATCCCAACCCCACCCAGGGACCGCCCTTGGGCCCCTGACAAAACCACCCTGCACTCAGACCGCGCTGTCTACCTCTGAACATCGCAGGGATGAGGTATGATTAAAGCCATCTCAAACCCTCATGAGAGACCCTTCTCTACCTTCTTTACCACCACTGCATTGTAACGCTGCTGGCTGCCAGAGCCAGATCGCAGGGCCGTCCGAAATGGACTCCGGGATGCGACTGATCACACGGCCCTAGGAAACCCTCGCTGAGCTTTCAGGGAGCAGCAGCCTGCTAGGCAGAGTCCAGCGGTTACAACATGCTACTACATTGCTTTGTGTATGAAGGATGTTGCTGATCAAGCTTCTGATGGTTTTGTCTAAGTAATAGAGCAAAACAAATAGATTGCATTTTAATTGAAATAACATTTTCAGTAATTTTCATCTTCTAGTGATTTCATGATGATTTATTCCAGATGGAATTGTTCAGCGGTTTTCTTTTGGCAGTCTAATTGGAACAGGTTTTCCTTTCAAATATTTGTAGATAGGAAACCTCCTTGAACAAGCTGTTTCATGCAACTCAGTAACGTGTGAGTTGCTGGAAACTAAAAATTTGAAATGAAAACAAATATTCACTAATTTTTCATAGAACAGAAGAACAAGTATGTGTAAGTAAAAAAGAAAAGTGGAAAACTCCACTGATTAATTTCACTAACTGATTTCATAGGTCTGGCAATTTCTTTGTCATGGCCTGTGAAGTTAAATATCTGTATAGATGGAAAGAGAGAAGAAAACAAGACATTTGTGCCAGTGCTTCTTCTACCTAGTAGCAAGCTTGGCAGTGCAACAGTTTGGTATGATGCTTGACAGTGCCAATTAATGAGAAAAATACGACAGACAGACCTCACTGAACCCTGAATTTCAGTTGAAGTGGCTACAGATTAACTCAACAATTGTTCTATCGTGAATCATAAGTATTGCATGTCGTGTTAAATATTCTTCCATATTTATCCCCTGATATTTACATTTCTTCTCAAGTACTAAATGCTTAGTCTGGAAAATGAATGAGTTGTGTTAATGAAAAACATAGGCTCTCTTTGCCTGAAGATAAGTGTGCTGGTTTTGACTGGCATCTGTTAAAAAGTAGTCAGAGTAGACCAAACATCATTTTTAGCTGACAACATATTAGGCATCAGATCATTTTCTGTAGTGAAATCACTGGTCTTCTCGGAGTAGTTGAAGATGCACTGTAGGTTCTGCTGTCAGAATGCCCACAGATATCTGAAATGGGTAGGTTTATCTGGAGACACTGCATATGGGTGGGACAGGATTCCTCCTTGATCACACAACCACTACTTTTACAGCAAAAGTAAACACATGGCTGTGCACCAAGTATTTTGGATAGTGGTTTTATATATCCAGTGAGTTAAAAGAGGTGTTGAGAGAGATATTCATGCTTTCAACCTTATTAACTGGATGTTGCATGGCGCCGCTTCCACAGGGTTTACTTAGAGTGAAGAATGCTGTAGAATTTAAAAAACCCATGCCATGACAAACTCCTACCTCAGTTTTGTTAGTCCAGTTTTACAATACCAGTGGTTTGAGTGCTCTGTTTTTGGACATTGTGGAAGTAGGGTATAAAAAATACCCTTACTAGTTTATCTTATTTGTTTTTGACTACTCCTGATAAAAATTTCTTGTACTCCTGCTCATCAGAAGTCAAAAGAAGAAATAGGAGACAGTCTGTGAAACTATCAGTTAGAGAAAACACCGAGGAGTATGTTTTGCCATACTGTATAAATATACTCCAAAACTATTTGTCATACAATGTCATGGAAACCAAACATATATAAGGGTTTCAGAAAACAGATTAGGCAAGTTCATGGAGGATACAATAATTAGGCAAAACAGTCTGGAGAGAGTTAGAAAGAGTGAGTCAGTAAACCTTACGTCTCCAAAAATTGGTAGGGAATGGCAAAGGCAAAATCACTCTATATGTCCGCCAACTTTTATAATTTTTCTCTAAATATTCACTGTGTTCTACTAGAGGAAATAGAGCATTTGATCTCATTCAGTATGACTTATATTTACACTCCTAAACTTTTCCACAGGAGCAATCTTAGTGCATCACAACTGACTGATGATCCCCTTCTGCAAACACTCCTGACAAAAAAACCCTTTTCTTCTTAACCTTTCCAGGCATCTTTCTACAGAAGTGCTTTTTGCTTTCTGTTTCTGCCTGAACTGTAAAACCAAACAGAAAACCTGTTATCTCTATAGGGATGATTACACTGATTTTTGTCACTGAGATAAACAACAGATTATAGCAACAAAATTACACTAAAAACCTGGATCATTACACCTTACATTTATATAGTGTTGATGAGTATAATTTTCTTTTTACAGTGCTATCAGACAGAAAGGTTAATGTTCAGAGCATCAGTTAAGATCAAAAGGATAATCTTACTGATGCTGACCATGAAAACCAGTAGAACTGTTCAAAAGTTCAAGTCATACACATATGCATGATGAAAATTTAGCAGGTAATAGAACATATTGGAAAGCAGAGATATCAGTTGTGCAATTAAAGTGAAGTCAGAAATCAGAGATTATTTCTTTTATGAATACTTAATGAGTAAATACAATTTGTCAGAGTTTCTTTAGAGTTTATCTGCAAATTATTGCCTAAATGCACCATATATTTTTACCCTGTTTTATTTTATCTGAGGCAGAAATTGCTCTTTTTTGTTCTAGGATGTTCAAGCAAACTCTTACTGTGTAAGTTTCCATACTCTAAATAGTTTGCCTTATCTTAAGAACAAGCCTGTTCACATAAAATTTCATGACTTGCAGAAGGAAAAAAGAATGTAAGTCAGGCAAATATTTAACAATTTTGTTTCTGTTGTAACCCTGGATTTAAAGAGATGTATCCGCTAATATTTGATGCATGAGGTATAGACCCTTGTACTAGTTTTCTCATTTGGCTTTGCAAAGCCAGGTATTTCAGGGATTTGCAAGCACATTGCTCAAAAAAGCCCAAAGCCCAAAGAGTTGTGGACATTCTTCTGTTATCATACTCTTTTCATGCACAGAAGAGATGTTTATCTGCTTTGGAAAATAGCAGCTTTTGCTGAAAATTCTTCCTCTCAAAAGATGTAGTTGACTGGTTCCTATATGAACAAAGTGTTGATGTTCTCCAAGATAAGCAGCAGTAAAAAGGAAAAAAGGTGGTGGGGGTGATCAAAGCTCTAATTCTTCTGCATGGAGCCTCTTTTGAGAATCAGAGATAAATGAAAAGTAGGTGATTTAGGAAGTAAATATCTGTGTCAGGCTTCAGTTAGTTTCTTTTCAATTTGTTTCATTTTCCTATAAAGACCTACTAGAAACAGACATGGAGGGTGTAGAACAGCATCAACAGTCAAACCACATATGTTAGAAAGGGAAGCAAGAGACCTTTAAAACGTGAAATATTTTAAAGATGTTTTAACAAACTCCTCAAAACCATAAATAAAATCAAAAATTGCTTAACTGAATTTTCAGTTTTCTTGAAATATGAACACATACATGTACAAAATATGTAAGAATTACTTTTTTTTGCAAGTTGCATTTATAATACTCTCAGATTAATTCCTTTTCATGGGAGTAGGAATGAATCAAAAGGCTCCAGAGAGGTCACACCTGCTGGGTTTTTTTTGAATGTTCTTATGAATGTACCTTTAACTTCTGCGTGGTGGGAGAAAACAAATTTAGATACTATATTATGTGGTGTTCTTGAACTTTGCCCCTTCTAGGCACATTTTTAACAAATAAAAGAGACTGAAATGAACTCATGATTTTGTAAATCCATTAATCCATCATGAGGTACTGCCATCCTTTCCCTCACAGTTGCTCCTTCACGCTCCAAGATACAATATTTTTCAGCTTCATTAAGTATTTAAGCGGCTGAGTAACAGTACAACAAAATCATTGAGTTCTACTGTTGACCCAGCACAGCCAAGTCTGCCATGAAACCATGTTCCTAAGTGCCACATCTATATGTTCTAAATACCCCCAGGCATGATGACTCATGAGTGAGACAAAGTGAGTCAGGGAAATTAAGTCAAGTCAAAGTAAGCTGAGTGTTAAATCATGTTTGCTCTACATGGCATTTATTATTGCCCTGAGACTAACACTTCTTTTAACAGAACGCAGAATATCCTAGAAATACTCAATTGAAGGAAATGAGTGGGAAACTAGGGAAGAGTAATATTAGGTGAAAGTTTTCACAGCTTTTAGCCTGGGATCCCAAGGAGATGAATCAATTTGGTCTGCCTTGACAATAGAGTAATCACTGAGTGCTAAAAATGCTAGGTTGGTGGAAAAAAGTGCAATACACACAACATTCTCAAGACTTGTTTACTTGAGTGGTTCTTCTTTCATAGTGATTTGACACAGAATCTGAAGTAAGTCTGTCATGTGCAATTAAGATTTCTGCAATAACATTTGTTTTGCAAGTGTTTTAAGGATACCAGTGAAAAATACAGTCTCAAGCTGAGAGTACATTTCTTGCTGCCTAAGAAAAGAATGAAATCGAGTATATGCTACCTGAACACAGTATTTCACCTTTTGTAAGCATCAGTAGCTTGAGAATCCAACTTTGGAGCTCTCCTTTAGGGAATTGTCTTCAGACTTACTCAGTCCCAAGTTAGAGACTGCAATACAACTAGGTACACAGGTTCCTCTCCACAGTATTTGACTCCACAACTGTGTTTATAAACCAGCTATGAAGACAATGGAGGTAAAATGTTCTTGCTAGTTCCAGACACAACAGGAAGCAATACCAAAACACTGCATCTCAGGAAGCTCAGGTTGAATGTTAGAAAAGATCATTCCGTGTGTGTGCTGCCATTCAGCGAGACCTGGAGAGGCTGAAGAGCTGTACAGGGAGGAACGTAATTTAAGTTCAACACAGGTAAATGCAGGATGCTGCACCTGGGGAAGAGTAACCCCATGCTTCACGCCTTTGGGAAGGGGGGTGTGTCTGTCCAGGGGGTGTGTGTGTGTGTCTGGAGGATTTTTACACGACAGTTGTTCAAGGGAGTAAATTGCCTTTAAGAGGGATAAGTAAGAGCCTTATCCCACCTTGAGGGTTCTGCTTCTTCTGAACCTTTTGCTTTACCTGGCTCAAACTCCAAGTTGTTGCTTAACAAAGGTTGGTTTATCATGGTCATCTTCCAGTGGTGGGTGCACGCACCCTCTGCACATGAACTGTTCTTATGCAGATCAGAGGCTTCACCATCACACACCCAAAACCTGTCCTCCTCCCCGCCTTTGGTTGAGGGCTGGAAACCTGGCCTCAGCTGTCACATATGGCCGATTGTCATTAACCATTACCATTTCAGTCTCTCTCACCAACCTGCTGGAAAGCAGTTCTACAGAGAAGGACCTCGGGATCCTGGTTGACAATGAGCAGTCCATGAGCCAGCAGTGTGTCCTTGAGGCCAAGAAGACAAATTGTGTCCTGGGATGCATTAAGAAGAAGGAGAACAGGAGGTCAAGGGAGGTGATCCTGCCCTTCTACTCAGGCCTGGTGACACTGTCTGTGGAGCACTGTGTCCAGGTCTGGGCTCCTCAGTACATGAAAGACAAGGAAGTTCTGAAGAGGGATCCATGGATGACTATGAAGAGGAAAAGAAAACTGGAGCATTTCTCCTATGAGATAAGGCTGAATGAGCTGGGCCTGCTTAGCCTGAAGAAGAGAGGAAGGAGAGGAACTCTTATAAATATAAGATTTTATATAAAAATACAAAAATAACTAAAGGACAATTTGTAATTAAATAAATAAAAATAACTTAAGGATAGGTGTCAAGGGGATAGAGTCAGATTCTTTTTATTGTTGCTCAGCAACAAGGGGCAATGAGCACAACTGAAAGATGGGAAGTTCCACCTCACCATGAGGAAAAAATTCTTCACAGAAGCAAGCCCTGGAAAAGCTGATGATTGAGGTTATGGAGTTTTCTTCTCTGGAGATATTCAAAACCCACCTAGATGTGATCCTGTGCAACCTGCTCTATGTGAGCCCACTTTATCAAGGGAGTTGGACTAGGTAATCTCCAGAAGTTTCCCCCAACCCCAGCCATTCTGTGATTACGAATGTATTGCATTACAGTGCAATGAGGTTGCCAAAGAGGTTCTGATCCCCTTGAAAAGTTTTTAGGTATTTGTTGTATGAATTCATGACTGACTTAGAACAATAGCAGCTTGGATTGGTGAGCTGGGATAAATGACCTTCAGGGTCATTTTCAACCAGTATTTATATGATTCATTTGCTCTGCATGTATGTTAATTTTTTCCCAGGAATTCTGCATGGTATGTATTAACCTTTTGCAGACAGCTGGTTTGAAAATTCAATGACTAAAAACCCCACATTTTCAGAAAGTGATACTAAATGATCAATTTCCTGAAAATAAGTCATGAAATTAGGGGTTTTTTTTTAATTATAAATACATTAATATAACATCAGTATTAAGGATTTTAATATAAAGGGTACTACATCAAAGACCAGAAACTTTAGCTCTGTTTAGAATAGCACAAAGACAAAAATCACTCTCATATCTTCAGAACATAAACTACAACAGAATCACTACAAAAAAGGTTAAAATAAACTCATTATTTTAACATTCTAAAGGACAGGCCACATCATCTAGTTGTCTAGGTTGTTTTGGTTTTGTTTTTTATTTTCCTTTAACATATAATCATAATGTAGACTAGAATTTATACATAATTCCTGAATTGTCTAGTATTTCCCTTCTGATCTCCATGCTAAAAATATTGTTTACATTTCTTCCATTCTTTAAAACTTTGCACAGTCTCCATATAAAAGAGTTTGACTGTTATGGAGATAACTTATACATGAGCAAAGAAATGCACTGCACAGATATTTCAGTCTGAAGCTTAATTACATAGCTACACTTTACTGTGTTTGGGGTTTTTGTTGCTCTCCCCTGCTGCTCCCTGGACCTTTCTGACAGAAACTTCAGTTTGCTCTATGGGTCCCTTTAGCTAACTCTCAGCATAATGATTTTAACATAAGTCATTTCAAAATAAAACTTCAGTTCTTTCACCATTCAAAAGTAATCTCAGTGGAAATATACAGTGAACTATCTTAAATAAAAAAGAACAGTATGATTTGAACTTTTCAGAAAGATGTTTGTGTTTTCTGTGCATATATAAGCCCTCTCTAGCAGCACCTGAAAGAATGAAACAGAAAATATGAATTCTCTACATTTCCTGAAAGAAAATTAGTAACAAGGTTTGAAAAAGGAAACTACAGATGGTATTTAAAAAGGGAAGAGAGAAATACAGTTACCACCAGGTGAAAAGGCTCAGTTCTCAGAGGAAAGGGGGGGGGGGGAGGAATGTTTACCTAAATTTGCTAAAGAATAAAGTAGCTACTCAATGAAGGGAAAAGTTCAGACTGAAAGATGCCATTTTTTGTGGTTGCAAACCTTGAGTCACCTGAATATGAACCTACAGTGACCTTTATCACATAAATAAATGT